>NC_138206.1:20497935-20936147 GCF_964194415.1 Vipera berus
ATTTTCTTATTTAGGCAACAAAGTGCAATGATTTTGTCCTCTTGTGCACCTCTTTAAAAACATATTACTGATGTCATCATAAGACTTTCAATAACATCAACCTTCATCCATATGTGGAGGAGCTGAAGTAACAACAAATTGAGATTCTATTATTAAAATGTCAAGACTTCTCTTTTACTGTAATAGTACTGTATGCCTTTAAAAAAATTGTGCCAAACTTTATTGCTTATAACAGACACATCAAACTCGTGACATTGCACGATGTATCAGAGCTTTTTCCTCATTGTGCGGGATGGGCGCGGTTTCCCTGTGACGTGTCCGGCCCATGGACCGGCAGTTTGACACCCCTGGCTTATAACAACATTATCCAATACATTTCTGTGATGTATTGGGACTGCACTTGTAAAATTCCTAGCCAGTATTGACCATACTAAGCACTCTGAAGGGCATTAGGATGTGAAATCTGATATGCAAAAGCTGCCAAAATCCAAACCTAAATGAAACAGGATTGATAACAGATCGATAGAGACATTATAATAATAATTACCATTTTCAGTGCAGCTTAATAACAAATAAAATACCTAGTGTTTACAGTTAAAATGCAGGTAGTCCTTGACTTATAATTATAACTAAGCCTGACAACTACAGTCATAAGTCAAGATGGTGAGTGACTGGGCCATGAGACTTTTTTTGTGATGGTCATTACACCAACCTGGTAATTGTAAAACAAATGCCACAGTCAGTAAGTGAACATCGCAGTTGTTAAGTGAAGCCATTGTTCATGGAACAACCTGCCTCCAGAGGTGGTGAATGCTCCAACACTGGAGGTTTTTAAGAAGAGACTGGCTAACCATTTGCCTGAAATGGCATAAGGTTTCCTGCCTGAGCAGGGGGTTGGACTAGATGATCTCCAAGGTCCCTTCCAACTTTATGATGATGATGATGATGATGATGATGACCTGGCTTTTTCCTGATGACAAACCCATCATAATTTGTGGTCAGGTGATCATGGGATGCTGCAAACAGCTGTAGATGGAGGCCAATTGCCCCAAATATGGTCATATGACTGAGAGGTGATGTCAGAACTCCAAAAGTAGTTTTTTTTGGGGTCCTTCATAAGTTTGAATGGTCGTTAAATGATAGGTCACAAAGTAACTGTAAACAAATTTAGAGACTGAAGACACTTTAAGCACCCGATAGCTTTCTCAAGATCGCAGGCACTTTTATATGTTTTCTGGTTCGCAAAGCAAAGTTTTACCTTTATTTTAAAAACTATCCATGTCTGGTCAGATGTATGTCTTATTGACTGCTATATAGCTTTGACATTAGGGTTTTTTTCCCCATCTTTTTTGTTCCAGTTGTTCATTCTGTTGCCAATTCATGCACCTTCTCCCTAAACAAGTTTTTTTAAAAATACGGCTGTTTCTCTCTGTCATCTTGGAAAAATTTTGGTTCCTATCTGAACTGTTTGGAGAACCCATAACTATCCATATATTACTTGTCTGCAATTCTCATCATCTCTGTCCACTAGCTATTTTACTCTGGCTGGTAAAAAATTGAGTGTCATGGGTTCTTCCTTTTTGTTATGATGATTTGAGCCTTGGTGGAGCAGTGGGCTAATGCCTCCTTAAGTAACACCAGCTAGCTGGCCTGCAATTAGTGCAGGTTCGAGTCCCACCAGGCTCAAGGTTGACTCAGCCTTCCATCCTTCCGAGGTAGGTAAAATGAGGACCCAGATTGTTGGGGGCAATAAGCTGACTTTGTAATAATGCCGCTTGCGGGGGGCCAAAAGCCCTAATAAGCAGGCATATACATAGAATGAAGGCTACTGCTAAGCTTGTAAGCCGCCCTGAGTCTTCGGAGAAGGGCGGGATATAAATGGAATTAAATAAATAAATAAAATAAATGATAACGTGGCCATTCTTGAATCCAGCACAACCTCGTTATATTTTCTTTTATAGCAGACATGTCAAACACAAGGCCTGGGGGCTGGCTCTGGCCCGTGAAGTGGTTTCATGTGGCCTTTGAACCCATCCTGGAAACAGTGAGGAAACGGGCCCCGCTGCCTTGGCCCTGGCCCAGGCTGGCCGGGAACCAATGTACAATTTCGTGGTGGCCATCTATCTGAAACGCATTCAGTCTTAGCTCCACAAGGCCTTCTGGAAACAGCGAGGGACCAGCCCTTGCCGCATCAGCCCCGCCCGGTGGGTGCGCGCTGAGAAGGTATCACCCTTTGTGAGGAATGAAGAAATGCACCATTGCCTGGAAGTGGCCAGCACATGGCCCTGCCTACTTCAGGCAGGCTAGGAGCTGAGCAGCATTGCGCTTCTCTTCAGATTCATGCCACCCGGCTTAGCCTCTCAGCACTGTGAGGAGAGCACCCCGCTGCCTGCCAAAACCGGGCAGGCTGGGGGCTGGGCAGCATTTCGCAGGTAAGATCGACTCTCATGCTGCTTATGGCATCCCTTCCCCCAGAGTCCGCCAAGCTGGATATGTGAAGTAGGGTTAGGCACTTGCCCCGGTCCCATTTCCTTCTGCCAGAGACCCTCAGATCTCTCCCACTCCTGCCCAGACCCCATAGGTACCCTTGACCCGAATGATGTAGAGCTGGCCATGCCCACCCAGTAGGCCACACACACTTCAGCCATGCCCACCCAGTAGGCCGCGCCCACCCTGGTCACACCCAACCGGGCCCTGAGGGCAACCGCAATGTTGATGCGGCCCTCAGTGAAATTGAGTTTGACACCCCTGTTTTATAGCCTTGCAAACCCTCTTTCATTTTTTTTCCAAACGACTCTCAAGTTTTCCTGTACTGTTTCCAGAGAAAAAAAATCATTTCCATCCTCTGGGGTTATCCCCATCAAGTATTCCAGGAGTCGAATTTCAAATTTCAATACATTTGAAGAGCACCTATCAGATAGGAGAAGAGAAAACTGTAACCAAGGTAAATCGCTTGGTTTAGTCCTTCCTGCACTTCTCACCATTTTCTTTGTTGTACCCCTCTTGCACCCCGTGTAGGATTTTAGATTGTAAATTTACCATGGAGGTAAGTAACCCTCTTGCATTTTGCAAAAGTTTGTAAAGTGTTGTACAAGGTGGCAAGTTTAGTGTAATCAGTGTCTGAAAGAACTCATGCCTATATTAAAACAAACTTCTTCAGCTTTCAAACATAGTTTATTTTGAATATGTAATGGGTAGGCTTGCATGAATGCCAAGTAAAACCTATTCTGTCTAGTTAAAAAAAAGTGTGCATATAACCTAAGCCATTAAAAAAACACTAAAAATCCAGCCATTTAAAGCCAGGAACAGTGACTCAGCACAACCTAGTTGTTGAGTTTTAAAAATTATTGTCCATCTTCAGAGAAACATATGAAAAGTGGAGCTATGGTTCTGAAAGGATAGCTGGAGAATATTCTTAAGATTTCACTCAAAATCCAATTCAAGTTCCTTTGGGAAGAAGCTATCCAATTAAAAAGAATAAAAATGCAGCAGCATAGTAATTACATTAACATCACTGCAGAGAAGTCTACAAGGGTTTGCTTATCTCCTAAATATCCATTCTTTAATTAACCCACATGTATTGCCTAGAATATCCAAAGGACTAGTATCTTCGTTATGTCTGCTGTTTTGAGGTTTACTGCTTTTTTTCTGTTCAGCAGGAGATCCCTTTTGGTTGAAAAAATAAGTGGGAATTGATGTTCTCTTGAGGTCTGACAGGAAAAATAATGCATTTTGGATTCTGGACAAGTTCTGTGCCTACGGGACTTATTTTGAGCAATCAAAAAATAAAATGTCATTGTCCATGAACTATAATTTAAACATGTAAAGATGTATGTCAGATCTTACAGGAATTCTGCTGTCTTACAGTATGATATCATCTATGTTTTTTTCAGGCTCTAAATGCTGTTGTGCTGAATGGCTACAATCCATAGTAATACCATTTCTCAGAATAAGTGCCTTGTTTTAGACATTGTAATGAATTTAATATTTGCAATGCCACATTTTGAAGGATGCCGTAATTTCTGTGTTACCTCATTACATTGCAATGCTGAAAAACAGTCAGAAAGCTTCCAAGAGACAATTCTTCCATCTGTCAAGTCAATCCTTGGGTGCAGTTCCCTGTCAAGTGTCTGCTCTCTGCAACCACAAACTTTCAAGCTAACACATCAAAACAGAGAATGCATTTGAACCCAGTTCTGCATCAACTTGAATAAAACAATTTTTCACAATTGGGGATGTCTTAAAAGTCTCATTCTGTACCTTTTCAGCAAATTTGCATTTGAAAATCTCTCTCTCTCTCTCTCCCCCCTCTCCCTCTCCGATGTAGCCAACCAGTGGTGATATTCTCCGTCTTTTTGAGCTAGGAGACACACAACATACAGGGAATGTTAACCAACAACACAAACATATTTCCTTGTACCCTTGGATCAGGCCCCAAATGCATCAAGTTCCACATTCTCTGCTACCTACTGACCGGTTACATTCACTCGGGAAGGTCCCAAGCATGGACAGGAAAGTAATTGCTCTTCATCATTGTTGCTCCTCAGTAGCTGCTTTTAAGGTTTTCTGTCTGTGATTCAGGAAATTGTATAAAGGGTCCAAATTAATAGACTCCTATAGTCAGCTTCCTTTTAAAACTTTCACCACCATCAGTTGAAGGCCATCTTTAATGGCAGGAACTTCATGAATTAATCAACAAACTGGTGAATGAACCTTTGCAGCACAGAGAGTTAAAAAGAAACTACATATTTGTTTTATTCTATATTTAGAGAATAAATATATTCTGCATGTAGTTCTCTCATTGGTAAATTTAGATCTCTGCCCCTGGTTTGTTCTCTTCCCATTTTTTAATTTCTGTTAAGAAGCTAATCAGACTTTGACGTTAATAAAGGCATTTTGCATCTGAAACAGATCAGTCAAACTATGTCAGCTGGTACTTCCCTGAGATCCCTGCTCAGTTGGATACCATGTGATTTGCTGTAACCTTATGTTTAGAGTTTCTCTGGCAATATCCAGCCTATGTGATATTGTCTGTATCCATGCCAATATCAATATTTTGAAGTGTGATTGCATCAATTATTTTAACGAACTCACAGAATCTTTCACTGTCGGCATTCCTATTGTCCAGGAATATTAAAACTCTGTCACAATAAGTAATCAAGATTGTCTGGCAAGCTCTTTTATTTATAAATACATGCTGTTTGTTCCACGGAATTGTGTTGCCCCTTGACACTTCATGGAGAGCTTTTTCGTTATTCTTTAAAGTTATTTTATACCATCTGTAATGAAATGGAATGTACAGCATAGGTTAACTTCAACAAAACACATTTCCATGGGAAAATGTATTGCTTCCATGTGGATGAATCTGACCTTAAAATGAACTTATGTCCAGTCCCACTTACTTATTTTTCCATTAACACTTCTTGAAAACGGTGATCTCTCTTGCATTCATTAATTTTCCTGTACAAAATTTTCCTGTAGAAAACAGTTTTATGCTCAGTCCCAGATGGTTATAAAGTGAATGCCTTAATTTTTTTTTTGTTGAAAGTGTTAAATAATAACCTAAGCATAATTTGTCCATTATACATATTTTCATCTCATCTGATAAAGAACTGACAACATACAGTATGAATGATACTTGTACATTTTAGGAATAAATATGTTAAAAAGTCATATTTAATTTTACCTTTCCCAATATATTCGTATCTTAATATTCTTTCTGATTTGGCATTATATAAGGTTTCCAGGGGTGAACAAACACATTTTTGCTGAAGAAACAGAAACAATCATCTACTAAACCTAACTGGGTAATTTGTTAATTCTTGCTAACCTGAATGACTGATAACTGTATCGTAAGCATTTTGAATCTGACTATTCAATATTCCAGCATACCTTTCCTATTCGCTTTATCTTCCAGGTGTTAAATATATTTACAATAATTCGGTTTTGAAAAGGTTTCAGTTGATTGCTGCATTTCTGTTTTTACTGGGGTTGTAATAAAGAGGTCCATTATTGCTTTTCTTCTTCAGAAATCTGAAGAGTTCTGAAATCTGTGCTCTTCTAATAGTTACATAGAGCAGGAGGGGTATCATTGGAGCAAGAATAAGCAAGAAAACGTCCGAGTTACTGGAAGAACTAATTACATTTTGGAATAACAGATGTGACTCTCTAAAGAAGCATTCCATCTTTTACCAGTTAGACCATTATGCCCAAAGTTCAAAACCACACCTAGTTGCAGGAGTTGAGGGCTGGGAAAGCAAATATATTATTGAGTGCATTGTTTTCCGCGCCCCCCCCCCCTCTTCTGTTTTACGATGGCGCTACAGGGGAATTGTAGCCAGGTCATTCTGGGAAAAGTATTACTACCATAGAATAGTATTTGGATTAATAGCAGAAGTGCTACCACATTAGTTTCATTTCAGCGTGGAGGAAAAATGGGGTTTTGGGATCCAAAATCTAGATGCTTGCACAAAGACACACTCTAGTATTACATTTTCCAGCTATTTTATTTTCCTTTTTATTTATTTGTTTTTTAAAATTTAAAATACCCAGATCAGTGGAAGACAATGAGCACAGTCAACTATAAGCTTTGGGCTGGTTCAGAACCAGCTCTGAATATGTGTGATTACATGTCATTGGCTGATTTGAGAGCTTATTTTTATTTTGCATGAATGGAGACAAAGGATGGCAACCGGCATATATTTACAATGGTTGCCGTATCTTGGGGTCACATAATTGCTGTTCATGACCTTCCCAACTGGCTTTGAAAAGCGAACCGAATGGAGGAAACCAGATTTGCTTAACAATCACAGGTTTCTCTTAACAACTGCAATGATTTACTTAACAATTGTGGCAAAAAAGGTTGTAAAATGAGGTGCACCTCACTTAACAACTTACTTCCTTCTGGTCCCAATTGCAGTTGTAAGTCGAAAACTATCTGTAGTAAACAGAGACAGCTTCCGCTCCCAAAGCCAGAAAGAAAATAGCCAAATTTCCATTGACTTGAAAAGATGGGAGAAAAAGGCAGAGAAAAGGATCCTGTGCTCTGCAGTAGACAGATTTTCTGTCTATTGTTCTGCTGTGTCTACAAACATAGTGCTAAAAATAAGATCATGCTTACCAAGTTAGGTATCTGGGGAGATGAGCTTTGTTGCAGGGCACAATCAGACGTCTGACACATCGTGATCTCTATGTGTTCTCTGCATTTCAAATCAGCAGAAGTGAAGATCCTTCTAGGTTGGCTTTATACTGTTTTGAGGAATTTGGGAACAGAAAAGGTGATGATACAGGAAAATCTAATCTCATTTGAGCACGGGATATGAGTGGAAGATGAACCAAGAAAAAAAATATTCTGGCAAGATTGGGAGAAGTAATAGAAAGTAAGACAGAGATGTGCAGAATCAAAGAAATTACTGAATATTTGTGTTGGGACTGCAAATTATTGCTAAGTGTAGCTCAGGAAGATGCGCATTTGTCCAAGCAGCCCCCAGATGTCCAGTTTGATTCATCTAACTAATGTCATTTGAAACCTGCATAAACGATTGTATAATAGAACCTTTCTTAACCATGTTTATTACAAACTCATCATTGGATCTGTTGTAGATATGATTGATGGATTTATCATGGATTTCTCTCTAGCATAACATATTGTTAACGTTCCAGTAATTATAAAATATATGAAAGCAAGCAAACCATAAAATGCGGAATGGATGATGGAAGGACAGACAGGCAGACAGGCAGATAGGCAGACACATTTGCAATCAGTTGGAGAAGTGATGTCCTAGCATCTCAACTCAGAAATGAAACCAAATGGGTCAGTGTAGTCTAAATAGCTCTCTCTCAGTTGGCATGTACATTTGAACCTGCTTTCCACAAGCTGCTGAACCTCCCAGAATATTCAACCATCGTGGCAGCTCTGGGATTTGAAATATGGTACATTCCAAGAGTACCAGGCTAAGGAAGGTTGGCTTAAGATGATCTGTAATTTCTTCATTTCCTTTGAGAGAAAGAAATGCCCTGCAAACCACGTTGCCATTTAGAACATAGTTAGTCATATAAATGAAAACTTCATGCTTCATGAAACTCTACTGCCTGCTTATGCTGATCAGGTCATTAAAAGAACATGACTGATTGTTTACTCTGCTGCTTTCTACAATAAGACCAGGTTCCATAGGTCACTACACTACCTATTACTTTTCAGAAATAATTCTTAGAAATAATCTGTGGGAGTTTTCTGCCTGTGTATAATACCACCAGATGACATTCAAACAAGCTCCCTCTTGTCTTGTTTGTGGTTCCCAACTGCCAGATTAACCATATTCTGCTTGCTGTGCCAAGAGCAAATGTTGTAACTGATTACCTATTACTTTCTTGTTCTCCTCTTCTTTGCTTTCCTGGGATGTAGTATTCCTTCTGTAATATTTTTTTTCTTTCACACTAGAGAGAAAAATAAACTCTATAAACAATAAATATGCTGTTCTTGCATAATATAAATTGGAATGCTCCAGCAAACTTTGACATACATACACAAGATTTTGATCCAGGTCAGTTTGTGCAACAGTTAGAACCACAAAAGATTAATAGACAGAGCCACAGAGTACAGAGAATGTTTAGCAGAAGGATGCATCAAAGGCCAGTGATGGAATGCAATGGAGCACTGATTTTACTCATATGTCCAGGCATACAGCTGTTGTATCCAAACCCATGCCAAAACCTAAGCCCCAGTTTCATTAGAACCAAAATAATTAGAAAAACCTGTGACAGAATTTCAGAGTAAAATATTTCTAGCCTCCTTTATTTCCTTTAGAAAATAAACATTTAATTTTAACAATGAAGAAGAGGTTATGTCATTATAGAGCCACAGAATTAAAGATTTGTTTAAAGAATTTAATTAAAGCATTACACTTTTAGACCACTGAATGAACCCTTTCCTTCCGTCCAGGAATCCAAATTAAAGCATCCTTGAAAGATGACTGCTAACTATTTTAGAGGGCTGTAAGGGCTGAAGACAGTGAGGTGGGAATCAATCATTCTCAGGACAGACATAACTGTAGGACAGACATAACTGTTACGTAGCACTCATTTAGTGTTCCCTGTTCTCAATAGAATGGCCCAGTTTCTGTTACCTTAAAAAAAGGGAAAAGTCTAAAATTTAAAACCTGGGGAGAGCAAGCAGGGACACAGAAGGACGTGTGTGCATGTTTGTGCACATCTGTCTTGATTTCTGCATTTTGTAATATACATGCCATCTACTGTATGTATATGTGTGTGTGTGTGTGTATGTATGTATGACTTCTCTACTTGTCTAGAGAGATCTGTGAATTTGCAATGCTTCATTTGTTAGCTAGTTGTAGAATGTGGGATGGAGCATCTGGAGAGCAGAGATTTATAGTAGTCTCTGGAATGAAATCTGACAAAAATGGTTATGTAAAGGCCAGCTAGATCATTACACTAATGAAAATGAAAATCAATAATATCCTAGTATAAAAAAGTTGATTTGTTCTCTTATTGGATAGGGATTTTTTTCATTTCACATGTCTAGATTCAAACACTTGATGAGACTCTTTCTAATTGCCCAATGGGCTTATAATAAATAATATCCTTTTATTGGTTAATTTGTGTCTGATAAATTTCAAAAATAAATAAATAAGTAAGTACGGTAATAAAAATAATTTAAAAAATAATAATTAACTGAGAATCAATAACAGCTGAACAGATAGCATCATCAAACTCCAGAATAGTTCCTAATTTCTGTTCCATAGGTCTTTGGGATTCAGACTTATTTCAGAAGGTAGGACAAGACATAATGCATGAATATAATGAATACCTAGTTTGAATGTTACAACCAGAAGTAAGCAGCTAAAACAATGTATTGAATATCAAAATTTAGGGTTAGGGTTTGTAATATTTGATAGAGAAAATGGAGTAAATGTTCATAAATTATACATAAATGGTAAGAAACTAGAGTAAGCTGATGAGTTGTGACATGCCTTGGTAGCATGTTGAGTAGAATGGACATCTGGCTTTGTAAATGTTAGCAGAGAGACAGTGGTCTGTTGCAAGGAATGAATGTTTTTTGTTCATTGAATATTTGTTTAAGGAAGTGAGAATAACCTGTAAAAGAAAACAAGGTTTCTGTCACTTTGTTATATGGAAGAGTTGAGTATGTTAAAGGGAATATAAAAGTCAGTTGAACATAACAGGAATGAAGTATTTAAGAGGCATGTGTAGTAAAACAAGAAAATTAAGGTCAGGATTTAATGTGCTGAATGAATACACAGGCAATACAAAATGGCTAATAGAAAGGCAGTAAGGATAATTTGATGATATAGAAACAATAAGGATTAAACCATTAAACAAATAGATGAAACAAGAGAGGATGGATCAGGAGAAAGAGGAAGACCAAGAATGTTGTGGCTGAAGAATTGAAGAGTTTCTGAAATGAAAGAACAATAATAACAACCAATATATAAAGTAGAAATATGTAGATATGGAGGTGATACAAACAAGGATAGTTTCCAAGTATAGAAATATATAGTAGGTTATTGTCAATGGTGTTGATGTAAACTACTTTCAGCTATGTGTCCTTTTGTTACATCACACTTTTAATGTTTTGGTCTTATTCATTTCTTACTTTCTGCACCTGGCATAATGTTGCTGTTCTCTAAAGAGAATAGGATGACAGATGCACACATGTATCATTAATACCACTCCTGTAGACCTCTGTCAGAAAGAGATTATCCAAACTTATATCTAGTGCTGCAGAATGCATGCGGTTTAAAATACCACATGGAGGAAGGAAGGGACTGTTCCCTCATTAAATCCATCATTGCCTAAAAAGCCATCTTGGCCATAGTATCTCATTAAAATAAAGAATGTTCTAGAAAAGTGGAAGCAGAATATAGCTCAGTCTGAAATCTTGAAATTCCTGTTAGACTTGATGGCAAATAGCAGAGGTATCAGCTGCCACCTTAATGCTTGCTTGTGTTTTGCTACTATTAATATATATATATATATAAACCTTTATTGTCAAAGTACAACATGTGTACATTGAGATTAACTGAGCCTCCCCCCCCCCGTGCTCTCTCCCCCCAACACACAGTGACAACAAACCCTCCATCCTACCACACCATGTGAACCAACTACACCACACACCGGTCTCCCAAGTCAATTATGTGACAGACTGCCATGAACTATGGAGAGGGGGGAAGACAAGGGGGAAAATGAAAGCAAGTGCTCTATCTTTCTGAGATGCTGCTTCAAGGTCACGCAGCATACCAGCTGCATACTATCCTGTGCTTGGACAGACCATCACGAAAACATCCTGCCTGAACCATGGAAGGGCAATGGGAAATAGCTAAGGGAGGGAAATGTTGAACTTAGGGATTTTGGTGTATGGTTCTCAGTTCTGGGCTATGCATTACTACAATACACTTGACTTCTACAGTAATAAAATTATGCCGTTCTCAACAAATGGAGTCAAGGATTGTTTCTATTTAGAGGTTTAAGTGGTGGAAGGTCTGACAAGAGGTCAGAGTTGGAACACACTATTGCATTTTGGTATATTTCTCTTAGGAATTCTAGCCAATAAAACCTGTGGGGTTTTTTTCAGCATATCCCCATTGGCAACCATGCCTTTCTTCCACTGCAAACCTGTTAATCCCTCTGTCTCCATGTATGGGGATGATATGCTTTAGCTATATGAGAACTGACACTCAGAAAATTAAATTGTTCTTGATATGGATTAACCAATTACTTGTGTCAGTACAAAATGGTATCCTATGGAAAATGGAAACAGCTTGCAGAAACTACAAAGGTGGAAATTATGCAGCAGGAGCAGATGATGACATGTGCCATCTGCTCCCAGCTAGATGGAAAGTGATGTTTTTGCCCTGGGCTGTAATTTTCCATGATGTGGTACAATGGAGAGAAATGTATGAACATTCATGCAAATTTTATGTCAATTGATGCCGTAATGACTCTTAAGGCAGCTAATATAGTCAGGGAGATCCAACAGATGAAGACAGATAAATAATCTATGTGCACCTTAACAGAGCCAGGTTGATAAACACTTTTTCTTTCCCAGCAACAACAAAAAATGCCTAGAAATTGACTCTAAATATGCTGGAAATGTTTAAGGTGTTGGAAGATTTGGACTCAGCCATGGAAGCTTACTTAGTGACTGGTCTAGTTATTCAATCTCAGCTCATCCTACCTCACAGAGTTGTTGTTAAGATAAAATGAAGGAATCTCACATTAAAGCCTTAAACTCCTGGAGCAAGGGTCTTCAAACTTGTCCCTTTTATGACTTGTGGACTTCAACTCCCAGAATTCCTCAGCCAGCGTGCCTGCTGAGGAATTCTGGGAGTTGAGGTCCACAAGTCATAAAAGGACCAAGTTTGAAGACCCCTGTCCTGGAGGATATAAATCTCCTGTTTACTATGCTACATGCCTTGCTGTTATATCTGCAGAAATCACATTGCTTCAAACTACTACAGGATTTACATTTTACAGGATTGACCTTCATTCGTACAGGATTTACAATTGTATTAAGCCATCAAGTGGCCACTTTGCTTTTTTTTATTTTTTTTATTTTATTTATAGCTTGCCCATCCTAAATGATTTATATATAAATAAAAACATATACAAGATTTTGTCAGGTGTAAAAGTTCAAGTCCATGCATGGTCCAATTAAACTGGTTTATTGCTACTCACACCTATGCACATGAATTCCATGGACCCTTATTTAATTCCCAGCAGGTGCTAACAATTAGTTGAGAATATTCTCAACTAATGGTTAGCACCTGCTGGAAAGTAAGTAAGGGTCCATGGAATTCAATGGGGGATAGGACTTAGCTTGCCTGTGGCAACCTAAGGATTCTAGGCTGATCCCTTTTTTAACTCTGCCCCTAGATTCTGCCACCCTGTCCCTCTCAGATTTTTACTTAAAGTAATATTTGAACTGAGCCATTGTGGTTTATAAATCATGATTTGTGACTTAGTATGAGATGTGTGAACACACTACATGGTAGCTTCTTTCCTGAGCCATAGTGAAAAAATTGAAGCGCAGTGCAATGTGGAAATGAAGCCAATAAATCAACCAGTATCCGTTATTAAGCCTCTCCTGAACCATTGCCAGTTATGGAAAAAGAAGTTCAATATATCTGATGGGGAAGTAAATGCTTTTCTTCAAAAGGTACAGTAAAGACACCGCTGCCAATTGAAAAAATGCCAGTTTCAGTTGTCCCCTTCGAAGGATGCACCTGTTTATTATGGGTGTGATTTAACTCAGATCCTTCTTGCATATCTATTCTTGAATGCAGAAGATCCTATCTGACCCCACTTTAATTGTCTACTGTACAGTCAAATAAAAAGATCTTCATCGGAGCCTCTTGATTATAAGCATAATAATTAGGGGAAAGCAGGTGGAGGCAGAGGTTTCCTTCCTGATGCCTTTGATGTGCTCTGACGTGGAATTATTATTACAGTGTTACTGGACTGGGAGAATCACTAAATATAATAAAAATGACCTCTGTTTTGAAGCTGGGTATTGGCCATTAAGATGGGAAACACAAAGGTGCATTGTCTCATTGCCCTAGCGAAAATGATTGTGCTCCATGTCCAAACTTGCTTTAATAAACAGCCTTTGAACCGCAACTTTTAAATTATTCATGGCCATTTCAGTGACTTTTTCTGATAAATTAATTTCATTTTTAGCATGGATGGCTGCTATTAATATGCTATTCTCAACATTAAAGTAAACCAGCTTTTGTCATTAGTCTAAAATCTACCAATAACTGCTTTCCTCTTCCAAGAAGTAACAGGGATTCCATATCAGTTGAGTTATTAATTTCTAAATTATTTTCCTTTGTCCCTATTTTCTTACTACAAAGTGAAGAACCATGAATGTGTTAGGAAACCAAGGTTGAAACCAGGACATAGTTAACAGCTTTGGACTAAAACATGTATTAGGCTATAAACTTAAGCAGTTTGTCAGGAGCTGTAGGTAGGAGATTTGTTAGTCTATAGTGGCAAAATAATAATAATAATCAGAAGGAGACTTGCAGCACTGTTTCTGATTAACAAATCTTATTAAAAGATATAGCTTTTATGAGCTGCAGTTTATTTCATCAGATATATACGTGTTAGTTGGACAACACATACTGCCAGAGACCTTCCCATAGTTAAAGAAAGAAAGAAAGGAGAAGGAGGGAGGAAGAAAGAAAAAAAAGAGAAAAAGAAAAAAGAAAGAAAGAGAAAGGAAAGAAGGAAGAGAGAGAGAGAAAGAAAGGAAGAAGAAAGAAAGAAAGAAAGAAAGAAAGAAAGAAAGAAAGAAAGAAAGAAAGAAAGAAAGAAAGAAAGAAAGAAAGAAAGAAAAAGAGAAAGAAAGGAAAAGAGGAAGGAAGCAAAAGAAAGAGAAAGATGAAGGAAGGAAGGAAGGAAGGAAGGAAGGAAGGAAGGAAGGAAGGAAGGAAGGAAGGAAGGAAGGAAGGAAGGACAACCATGTCTCTGGAATGGTATAGTGCCTCCTACTTGGACAAGGGCATGGACTAGATCTGCAAGTCCCTTCTAACTCTTGTTATTCTATAGTCTGTAAATCTAAATTAACAAGGTAGGGCTTATCTCTGGATAAATACACCTCAATCTGTTTTGGTTGCATTGTATGGGTTGCATTGTATGGGTTTGTAACTTCACTCACTCATGGGTTATACCAGGCTTGTTATGGCATGTGAAGGGTTGAAAAAATACAAAACTATATATATATATATACATTTAGCAAATAAATGCAAAAAAGCATCTATTTTTTCCCTTAATGCTGTGTAAAAAAGAACAAACTAAAAGTAAAATGGGATAAACTAAAAACTAACAGCAGCTAAGGGATTAAGAAACCTCATTGAGTCTCTTTCTGATTCCAGTTTGAGATTATATTGCTCTGGGACTGGGTTGATCTAACTTTGCAGAAATCAAGGTGCTCCAAGAATGGACATACTTATCAGATGGGCTTCATATGTCAAGCACACTCTGCCACTTGCCCCATCCCTCCAGGTTCAGGGCTAAATACAACCTCTTCCTATTGTTTATGGTGTTCCTCCATGTTTCTATGTTTGCTGGTGTTAGATTATCTGAAAAACAACGGGTGGTTGCAGACTGTAAAGTTCCTTTGCAAGTCAGCTTACTCTGCTACAGCAGAAACTGTAAAACGTGGGCTGGGTTTATTATCAAGGAGAGACTTGATCAAAGATATCTTCTACAAAATGGACAAAAATGACAGAACTTGTGACTCCATGCTGTATACTTCAGCCTTTTATTCATGTATCTTGGTACC
The DNA here is from genome assembly GCF_964194415.1 of Vipera berus. Classification (NCBI taxonomy): domain Eukaryota; kingdom Metazoa; phylum Chordata; class Lepidosauria; order Squamata; family Viperidae; genus Vipera; species Vipera berus. Next base: position 20,513,261 of record NC_138206.1, read on the forward strand.
AGTGCAAGTTGCATTATGACATCACATTGTAACTTTCATAATTTGCCTCCACCCTTAACCCCTGCGGCCCTAATTGCTCTTCCTAGTGATAGAAAGTACATCATTTCAGCTGTTCTCTGAAAAACACCCCATCCAAATACAACTCAAAATAGGAAACAGAGTCATTTGCTACACCTTCATCTGACTAATTGTAGGAAGCACAGTGTCGCAGCAACTTTTATTCATCAGAATCTTTGCCTGGAACTGCCTAAAACAGGCAAAAATGTCCATCACTTCCTTCAAGTACTTTCAGATAAAAATTCTAGCCTCACAAAAATCCTATTAGATTCTTGAAGATGAGAGAGTGAATTTGCTTAAGGCCTTCTTGATTCATAGCTGAGACGGAACCGTTCAGTTCATGTAATTCACAGGTGATAATCAAACCTACTTGATTACGTTAGATAATCAAGTCTACTTGATTACAGGTGGTTCTCAAGTTACAACTACAATTGACCCCAAAATTTATGTTGTTAAGTGAGGCAGTTATTAAGTAAGTTGATCCTCATTTTACAACCTTCTTGCCACTACAGTTGTTAAGTGGATGATGTGATTGTTAAGTGAATCTGGCTTCCCCCATTGACTTTGCTTGTCGGAAGCCAGCTGGGAAGTTTACATATGGTGATCACATGACCCCAGGACAATGCAACTGTCACAAATACATGCCAGTTGCCAAATTCCCAAATTTTGATCATGTAACTGTGGGGATGCTGCATCGGTTGTAAGTGTGAAAACTGGTCATAAGTCAATGCTGTTGTAACTTTTGAACAGTCACTAAATGAATGGCTATAAGTCAAGGATTGCCTATTCATCACACTGGTTCTCTTTATTCCCTGTTAGGACTGGACCCAATTTTCATTTCTGTCAGATTTTCAAAGAGCGGAGAAACAACCCACAAAACAAGATCCTATTTGCCATTGTTTCACAACTGCATGGTGCCAGGGTATTTGACACATCTGGAATCTGCTATGAGAGGACTGTACTCTCCTGAAGCTTTGCAGGGACAGGCCCCCGTTCGGCATGTATGTGTGCCTAGCCCTAGCCAAACGGGGCTCATGATTTGCCCTGTACACTGCCCTGAGTCCTTCGGGAGAAGGGCGGTATAGAAATTAAACTATTACTATTATTATTTATCATGGTTTCATGAGTAAGACAACTGGCTTGTTCCTCAAAGCAAGATTCACACACTGTAGAGCAGGGGTCTTCAAACTTGGCCCTTTTATGACTTGGGGACTTCAACTCCCAGAATTCCTCAACCAGGCATGCTGGCTGAGAAATTTTGGGAGCTGAAGTCCACGTCATAAAAGGGCCAAGTTTGAAGAGCCCTGCTGTAGAGCTTAGTACAACTTGTAAATCTAGTCAATATTTTATCACTTATAAAACCAAATCCTATGACAAAGACTCCCTGCTGAGGTCAATGGGAATTGCTTCAAATAAATGTGCATGGGACTGCTGACTCACACTTAGTTCATGTCATACATGATCCGACAGCAGGGTGCACAGGGCGTTTGTTTTTCACCTTTGACATTTTCTTCGCTTAGTGCTTGATCTGTTTGTGTGGATGAATGAGATGTTCCTATTCTCCCAGGGTTTTAAAAAATGTCTGTGACAGAGTTGCCAGCAGGGGTGTTCTCTGGACCGGTGCAGGCCATTCCTACCCACGGGGCCTGCCTGCAGAATCCCATGCTGGCAATTACAAAGAATAAAACACCGTGTTCTCTTGGCTTGGAATATTCCGAACCAATTCATAGAGAAGACATATTATTATAAGTGTATGGGGGCGGGTTGGAGGGGAATAGCCCATTAAAAATCATTAATTAAGTCAATTTAAGTGCTTTTCAAATAGTTCTACTTGTTATTTGGAAGCAGCTCGGTCTTTCTCTGTATCTATTCTGCAATAACGGCTGCACATTTTCACTTCAGATTGTTCCATTATATTGAACAGCTTCTGGCATAAAAGAAAGAACAAAAGGAAAGATTCCACTTGTTTAATTTACACAAGTGGTAAAGATAGGATCACACACAACAACTAGTGGATTGGATATAGATGTTCATCAATGGCAGTATGGTATATGGAGGGTCCACAGGCAGCTTCTCTATATGTGTTGGGATTAGGACTTCCAAAATTCTCATTGATCCAACACATCCTGCAAATAGCCATTGAGAAAACCACTTCAAGTTGGAGGAGCCTGTTGCAACTGGGGAACGATATTGGAAACTTTGTTGGCCCATGTACATATGGAGACAGATATACCAGAAGAAAATTGCCATGTAGTTATTTTGGAAAATATGATTAAAAATATTATTTTGTCTGGACTCTAATCTCTATGAGATAAGAAATTAATATTTAAACAAGGGAATATTTAAACAAAGCAAGGGATAATGAAAAAGGTTTAAAAAAACCCTCTTAGGGCAAAGAAGTAAGCAACTTTTCTGCAGCAACCTCTTTTAAGAGCATCAGGCTATAGAAGAGATAGACCAGTGCCTCCCAGCCTTTGGGGGACCAGGGACCAGTTCTGTGGTGAGAGTTTTTTCCATGGACTGGAGGGGCCGTGGTTTCGCATTGCAGTGTATGCCACTCAGCATACACAATGAACAGCACAGCAGGAGGCTGGACAGCTCCGGGCTATAACCGTTTTACGCGGGAAAAGCCTGAATGGCTCAAGCAGTTGACAGCCCCAGGCATGGTCAGCCCTGGCGGGAAGCCAGGGTTTAAATCTATTGGCCACCTGCACTGGCGGGAAGCCCAGGTTTGAATCGATTGGTTGTGATTCACCTGGGCAGGTATAAATAGACGCCAGGTATCCCCTTTGCCCCAGATTCATTCTGTTCCTGAATAAACGTATCGTTACCCAGCTCTTGTGACCGTCTCTCCATAAATCGTGCGATCTTGCACGCATGCTGCTTGCATCCCACGGCTGGGGCTTCGCTTGTTTGCATGGCCTGGTTTCTGGCATCCCGTCACTTGGTGCCGGTCCACGGGCGGAGATGGGGACCCTGAGCTATACAGTTGCTATTTCCTCTTTCTGTTAACAGGAATGAGATAAAATGCCATAGCTGTTGTTAGCAGAATCTCCCTAAGTGCATCTTTTAAGTTTCCTCATGAAAATTAATAGAGGATGGAGAAATTAATTATAAAGTTAATTGAAATGTGACTCAAACTACATTCTGGATCAAATTCTGATCAGAAGACCAGAAAATATATTAAAACCTCAGTTACACGCAGCTTATAACATTTCAAAGTCTTGCACACAGATACTCGGTCTATGCATTTTGCAATGTTTCCCTTTTATTGAAAACCATCAGTATGGACCATGGCAACATACTGCATTCCCTTGTTCTCACAGAGGGCTTCACTGATGGCTCTGATTTTTTTTTACCTTTTCTGCATTTCAGTTTGAATGATAAAGAGAAGAATGTATTGGGGAGGCGGGGGGGGGAGGTTGAAAATCAAGAAGGTGCCCAAGACTCTGCAATCAAAGCCCTGCCTCCTTTTCTGTGTGTGTTACATATAAAGAGGAGAAGGGTTTTGATTACTGTACAAGTAGTCCTTGGGTTATGACCACAATTGGGACCAGAATTTCTGTTGCTAACCAAGGCAGTTGTTAAATGAGTCACACCTAATTTCACAACCTTTTTGCCACCATTAAGCAAAACACTGAGGTCATTAAGTGAATCTGGCTTTTCCCATTGACTTTGCTTGCTGGCACCAAGCAGGGGAAGGTTACAAATTGAGACCCTGAGATGTTGCAACTATCATAAATACACGTTGGTTGCCAAGCACCAGAATTTTGATCATGTGACCTTGGTGGATGCTGCGACAGTTGGAAGCATGAGAACTGGTCATAATTCACTTTTTTGTGCCATTGTAACTTGAAACAATCACTAAACAAACGATTGTAAGTTGGGAGCTATCTGTTTACTGTTGTGGATTCATCCTGATTTTTTTAAATCACTCCACCAGAGATAACCCTGAATGCTTAACTCAAGAGATAACTGTGCCTACCCAATAATATTGATAACAAATTTGATTACTGGGTTGTATAAAAAGAGGCATAGAATCAAGATTAAGCGAGGTATTAGTACCGCTTTACAAAACCTAATAAGATCACACCTGGAATACTGCAGTCAATTTTGGTCACCATATCACAAAAAAGAGGTTGAGAGTTTGGAAAAAATTCAGAGAAAAGCAACTAAGATGATCCAATGCCTGGAGTCTAAAACATTTGAAGAACGGCTGCAGGACTTGGGTTTGGCTAGTCTAAAGAAAAGAAGAAATAGGGGAGACATGATAGCAGTATTCCAGTATTTCAGGGGCTGCCACAGAGAAGAGGGGGTCACATTATTCACTAAAGCACTAGAGGGAAGGATGAGAAACAATGGTTGGAAACTGATCAAAGAGAGAAGCAACCTGGAATTAAAAAGAAACTTCCTGACAGTAAGGACAATCAACCAGTGGAACAGCTTGCCTCCAGAAATCATGAACGCTCCACCACTGGAGATTTTTAAGACAGTCACTTGTCTGAGATGGTATAGGTTTTCCTGCTTGAGCAGGGGGCTGGACTAGAAGACCTCCAAGGTCCCTTCCAGCTTCTATTCTATTCTATTCTATTCTATTCTATTCTATTCTATTCTATTCTATTCTATTCTATTCTATTCTATTCTATTCTATTCTATTCTATTCTATTCTATTCTGTGACCATCAGCCTAGCATCTGCCTCTTTAACTAATAAATATGTTTCTTTCTCTATAGATTTTTAAAGGCTATGTTTATATAACATAACATAGGCTCAAAGCAATGAAGAAATGTGCTGTCCTGCATCAAATATGGACCAAAAAGTAAATTGAAGCTTAATGTACAGGTAGTCCTCAACTTACAACAGTTCATTATTTTTTTTAACTCCCTGTAAACCGCCCTGAGTCCTCAGGGAAAGGGCGGTATATAAATGTAATAAAATAAATAAATAAATAAATAAATTTAGTAACCGTTTAACGTTACAATGACACTGAAAAAAGTGACTCATGACCATTTTTCACGCTTACGACTGTTGTAGCATCCCCAGGGTCACATGAATAAAATTTGGATGCTTGGCAACTAAATCATATTTATGACCGTTGCTGTGTCCCAAGGTCGTGTGATCATCTTTTGCAACCTTCTGACAAGCAAAGTCAATAGGAAAGCCAGATTCACTTAACAACTGTGTTACTAACTTAACTGCAGTGATTCACTCAACAACTGTGGCAAGAAAGGTCATAAAATGGGGCAAAATTCACTTAACAAATGTCTCACTTAGCAACAGAAATTTTGGGCTCAATTGTGGTCATATGTTGAGGACTACCTGTATTATCCTGCCAGACCTCCAAGGTGGACTAGACTAGAAAGTAATGAATATTAATATTACTTTTTATTATAGGGTTAGATTAACAGACTCTTGCAAGTCCGAATGTGCCTCCCCCTCCCTTTGTCTGAGAGAATTAGGGAGGGTGGGGCCTGAGACCTTTTCTCAAATTATATTTCAGCCCCAGATTTCTCTTGTCTGATTGAAATCTTGGCTAATTACATCATCAAACCTAAATTGTCTATCATTTTGAATGTGCACTAATCAGACTTTGCAACCTGCAAATCTACTTTGCACCAGTCCTGGATGGCAGGAACTGTTCAGTTAACATGGTAAACCTAAATCTCAGTTAAAATGTATTACATAAAGAACAGCTAGGTCAAATGATGATGTTAACCATCCAGCATGTAAATACAATAAAAAATGTAATGGTATAATTGTTGTCTCTTAGTTCCATCTTCAGTGGAATCCATAATGAGCCTCAGATAGTCTGAGAGCCAATCTTTTGAATATTTGTTTTTTATCATTTATCATCTAAATATAATCAATCTTCCAACAGTTAATGTTGGTAATATTAGCTCAAGATCCTGTTCCATCTCCCACAAATTTCAATCTCATTGACAGCTAGCTGTAGGTGGTCAAAACTTGCTTGGTTACCCAAGCAACTTCTGTGTTATTTTTCCTAAACAACTATGATCTTTAGAGTTCAAGAAAACTCAGGCAAAATATTTTTAGAAAAATTAAAAGAATGGCATGCACTCTCTAACATTTAATATGAAACAATGTAAACATCTTGTCCACTATGAAAATCTTGTATAGCTGAAGGAGGACATATAATTTTCAATATACCGTACTGTTAGACTACAACTCCCATCTTCCATTATCATTAGCCATGCTGACTGAACCTAATTCTAGAATCTGGAATTCTAATTATCTAATATCTGGAGGGCCAGAGATTCACTGCCCTGATATAAATTAGCTAATTCTATCTCATGTCAAAAATAGAAAAGTTTTATTTTATAAATTTACCCTGTTATATTACTTAGCTGGTTTTGATGAAATATTGAAAATATGTAAATGCAGCAAATGCAGCAAAACACAAAACTAAACAAGAAAAGCATAAGGAAACCCATGGCAATATTTAAACAAGAGTGCTGCATCACATTCTTTCAACAAGGTCAGAAATGAAATGTCCAGGGGGCAGCTACATCTTCTCGTAAAATAATACTGTGGTTAGTTTGTTGCCGAGAAGTTCCATTAGATAATGTGTTTAATAACCCTTCCAATTATCTTTGCATTCCAAAAGTTCTTTATATATTTTGTTGCCGCACTTTTGTTTTGCCCATCTTAAATCAAACCAATAAAGAGTGGTCTTCTAATTACATATCTGGAGAAGTCCATAATTTGAAAGGCTGATGCAGCATCATTACAACTCACTGACGAAGAACACATGGTAGACTACCTGACTGCATGTCCTATGTTTGGAAATAAGAGAAATCCATTGGTTTTATGAGTATGAAAATTTGTCATTTTTCTGACTGCAGCATACCCAGCTTTGTCAATTTCCCCCTTTCATGTTATTTATATTTGTTAGTTGGTATGATCCCAATCCTATTATGGAAAGTCATCAACAACTTAAAGGATTTAGCGATATAAAACATGAAGGCAGGGCTTAATTGCACAAGAGTGAGGAATTGCTGAGAGACCTGGCAAAGCTACAGAGATGAATGCTTAAATATATCCATAGTATGTACCATTCTCATACCCAAGGGTTTAGAGTTTCAGTCAACCATTGCATATCCTCTCCCTTTCCTAAAAACCACAATTATTTTTAGTTAAACAAAAAGCTCTGTAACAAAAATAGGAACATCCAATGAAGTTGATGAAAAATAAAGCAAACTTTTATAGCTTAGTCATTTTTCATCAGATTTTTCTGACATTAACTTAGATCACAGTTCACCCAAGAATGATTGTCACTGCCAGACTTCATACTGTTAGACAAATTATTATTATTTTGAAATGAACAGAATGTTCAGAATGAGTCATGATGGAAAGTGTGAAAAAAGCTTTTTCACATTCATAATAAAGAGATTATCAAATGTATGTTGCATCACTTACATATGATGATGATGTGGTGGTGGTGATTGACAATTTCAGTCAAGCTACAGCTAATAATGATTTTTGATTGATTCAATACATAAATAGTGATTCAGGGTGTTAAATAAGTATGTTGTTTTCTAACAAGTGAGCAACCCTTTTCATGAAGCAAAGTGATGGACACAAAAGGAGGATTTTAGGATAGAGTGTTGACAAATTCCTAGAATGCCTTCAAATTTTCTCCAGTATATTTAAAATATATTTAAAATAATGAACACTGCAGCACACACAATATGGTTTCATCTAGAGCCCCTTAAGAAATCTGCTATATAAGGACTTGATGGAAGATGCAATCCCTTATCTGCCAACTTATATCAGATTCTGAAATGGAGACAGGCATTATCTTGTGTTTTGCATTAGGCATCAATAACTCTTATGTTAATCTAGAAAACTGCATCTCTCAAATTCACTCTTCATATTTTTAACTGTACACTTTAAATCAGGAGTCCCCAGGCCACAGACCAGTAGTGGTCCACAGCCCGTTGGGTACCAGGATCACAAGCAGCGTGTGAGCATATGAAGCTTTATATATGCATGCGTGGGAATTAGGTTACACACAGAGAACCATGTCTCCCCCTTGCTGCCACCAGTACTGCCATCCATCGAGCCAAAAAGATTGAGGACCACTGCTTTCAATAACATAGGTGAAAAAACGTAATGCCATTTAGTCAAACAAAGTAGAAAGGATACAAATTCAGGACCAGAAAAGATACATGAGAAATGGAAAGAAAAACAACACCCCTCATTTTCAGAAGGACCTGTTTTAGAACATTAGTCTTACTGGTCTGTTCTGCCTTTGGTTTGGTACATCCACAATGCCCAGGAAGTAAGAGTGACATACTTTAACACATCTTGAAAATCAGCATATTGGGGGAAAAAGGAATTCAAAGTTGGTTTATTTGTTCAAAGTTAAAACAAGATATGTTGTTCTGGCTTCCCTTTATGGACTTTCTGCTGATATCAGGACTGAAAAGGTTATGTTTTATGGATTTCTTTGTGGATAAGGATAAGACATGCAATATGGGATGAAGAAATCACTGTAATTTTAGAGAAGAGGAAGAGTTATTAAATTTGTTTGAAGTGAAGTTTCTTTTCTTTCTATTCTTACTTTTCTCATTCTCTTTTTCTTTTCTTCTTTTACTTACTGCTCTCTATCCTTTTTTCTTTCTTTAAACTTAGTTAGATTTTACTGCCACAATCAAAAGTATTAATAAAAATTATAGGTATACAAAGGGGAACATAACTGACTTCTTTAATTACTTCTGGGAAAGAAAAACAAATAGATAAAATTAATTAATTAATTTTTTTAATAGAGAACAAATTAGTTTACTTCTTTCAGTTTTACCTTGCATGCCTTTGAATCTTTAAACACATCAAGCTGAAAAATCAGATGTTTAGTCATGTCAACACTGGAGGAGGTTGATTCTAGGACTGTGCAAACAAAGTTTCTTGGAAATGTTGGGTCTTTGAAGTTAATTTTATTTTATAGTGTACACCTAATCACATGGTACAAAGAGTTTTCAGTTTTCCAGCCTCTGTAGTGAAACTTGTATGCTCCAAAATGACAAAGAGATTAATGATGTTTTTTGCATGTTATAATGGTGTTTATATTTAGAGATAACAAATTACTAACCTCTGGTGACAGTGTGCAGGCACCCTGACTTGTATTCTGCATTTACTTAGCAACATTTGTACATACAGGTGGACATTTTGTTTGTATCATCTCATTTTGACTATTAAAGAGAGCAAAAGCTACTCGCAGATCTCAGGATTCATTTTTAAATATCTTTTAACTAAACAAACAGGGCATGGCATAAGACTTTGGGAGTCTCCATCCCTTTGCCACACAGTGCTGAAAGGTATTGAGGAAGACTCCTGGAGTAAGCTTAATGTGACAGATAGATTTTCACTTATAAGCCTAGGAAAAGAGAAACAGGGAACAGAATTAATTTCCACTTCCAAAGGTGCTATCAAAAATTTTGAAGTGCAGGAGTTCTTCATTGTTACCCCTCTAATATGGCAACCACAAGGAATCACATATGCACCCACAGAATAAGTAGAGAGAAAGGTTCTGATTTCTTTGATTTATGTTCAGACTAATTCAGTTTACAAAAACCTTTATGAAAACCAACCAGCTACTAATAAAACAGTAGTAAACTACTACATTCTTGTACAATTATTTGGAGGGAAGCAGCACTGCATACAGTGGGGCTTATTTTTTACTACATGGTCAGACAAATTTACAAAATGTCTTCAACCAATTACAAGAACATAACCTTCAATGTCATTTGAAATGTAAACACTTGGGAGGAGGAGAGTGCTACCTTTCAAACTACTAGAATGAAATAGGAACAGTGTGCTGGATTATTTTTTCTGGTTTCTTAATGCTAATCTGTCATGAACAATAACAACAATACTTGAACACATTATTATGACCTCACTTGCTTTCCAGATATGGGATGCAAATCTTCTTTTCACCACTAGATGGCAGCAAAGGTATACTTAGAATTCTTCTCAGACATCTAATGGTCATCTATAGGTTTGCAGCTCCAGTCATTGCTTCATTTTTACCTTTTTTAACGAGCATATTGTGGAATGGTGATATGGTCTGACTTTCTAAAACATAATGGCAGAATTCAGTTCAGTACATTTCTTTAAAATTTACTTCCAGACAAGAGCACCTTAGCAAAGGCCTACTGTTGCCCCCCCACTCCGCCCCCTTAGATCTGAATAACAGAATAAAGCAGTAGGAATTATGGACAACTGTAAGCCAAATCTTCAACAGGATATGGAGAGGAATGGATTTATTTATTTTATTTATTTATTTTATTACATTTATATACCGCCCTTTCCCGAAGGACTCAGGGCGGTTTACAGGGTGATTAAAAAACAAAGATACAAAAGTTAAAAACAGATTAAAAAAAATATATTCGTCCCTGCATAAGTAAAACCCCAGTTAAAATTAAGATTAAAGCTAAAATTAGAATTCTCAGCCTGGGCCAGAGAGCTCGAAGAGCCAGGTCTTCAGGTCCCGGTGGAATGAACGGAGGTTGGGGGCAGTCCTCAGCTCCACTGGCAGCTGGATTATGACCTATAATGCTTCTCCCCCAATGTTTGATCCAAAAAAAGCACTAGTTGCTTTCTATTTCATTTCAAACCACATATTTTTTAATCTGCAAACTGCAAACTGGTAGCATTCATTGAACTGATTTATTTGTTTACACCACCCAGAACCTCTTTGGGCAGCTAATAAGTAAGTAAGCAATTAAGTAAATAAATATATGTATGTATGTAGGGACACCCATCTCATTTGAAAGTGACTCACTTTAATCTGCTAAGTCATTAACCAGAGTGGCATTGACATGTTTCCAAAGACTGGAAAATAGAAGACAAAGGGACATGGATATGAAATATACACATTCAACAGCCCGCACAGATAGAGCAGAAAGTGCTGTATATAGTAGGCCAAGAGGTGTCCAACTGTGGATTATACAAACTAATTTCAACAAGTTCCCCAATCTTTTGGAACTTGTATGCTCAAATCAAGATTACTTCCACAACAAGGAAAGTAGGATTTTCTACAGTTGGGGCTATACAGTTGGTCAATACTTGCCTAGGTTCAAATTATCCAGAGATTTGATTAAGCTCAGAATTAAAGTCGCATAAGTTCAGTTTTAAAATATGTAATTTAAAAAGCAAACATCAGCTTAAAAAAGACTGTTTCATGAATCATCTTGAAACTATTTTCTTTCCTCATCTCTATGACTAGATGACAACTATAACCTGAACACTGAAATAGTTAGGAAGTGGGGCATAGAATAAATATTGTCTGATGTATAGTGCTACATTTAAAGTGGATGGAGGTTGTTTAAATAGTCTACATTGGGCCACAGAACATGTCTTCAATATTAAACAAAGAAAACTGGGCTCAGATAATTGAAATCCACACAATGAAGTAAACTGCCAAAACAACATATATATTTTTTTGTGATGAATTGCATTTTTATGCAGTCTTTTCTCCAAAGAGCTAGCAGATATGGTTTAACCCCACCCCTATTTTATCTTTATTAGCAACTGTATGCTATGGGTTAGGCTCAGGGAGGTAACTGCTCCAAGTTCATATTCAGAGATATAAATCAAGTTTGTTGTGGCCCCGTGTCAACTATTACCCCCCTGCACCATTCTGGGTTTGGGTGAATAAAGTACTTTCAGAGGCTAAAACAGTATGATTAAAGCATAGCTGTGGAATAGCTATTTTCATATGTCAGACCTTTATACAATTATTTAAGGAATTGATAAACTAGCTATGTTCAGTTTTAAAACAGTGAAGCACATTACTTTGTACAAATGGATTTTATTTATTTATTTATTTTATTTTAATTCCATTTATATCCCGCCCTTCTCCGAAGACTCAGGGCGGCTTACAAGCTTAGCAGTAGCCTTCATTCTATGTATATGCCTGCTTATTAGGGCTTTCATACACCCCCCAAGCGGCATTATTACAAAGTCAGCTTATTGCCCCCAACAATCTGGGTCCTCATTTTACCTACCTCGGAAGGATGGAAGGCTGAGTCAACCTTGAGCCTGGTGGGATGCGAACCTGCCCTAATTGCAGGCAGCTGGTGTTACTTAAGGAGGCATTAGCCCACTGCTCCACCAAGGCTCTCTCTCTTTTGTAGCAATACAACCATTTTGTTTAGTCATTCTGTGCTCTTGATTTCATGATGTCTCTGATCACTTTTGTCATGCAGCTATCATTAAGCTGTTGGGTCAAGCTTATTTAAATTGAAATCACATACTGTATATCTAAGGTATACAGTATGTCTTATTTAGCAATTTCTTAGAAAATACTTGTTTTACCCCAAACTCCCATTCTGACTTTCTCAATTTTGATTGAAAGTAAGAAGTATGTTTACCTTTAATTAAATATTCTCAGGGCAAGATTTCAAAATATTTTTTGTAATGAAGCACAGTATAATGGATTAACAGGCAACTGATACTATGAACCTTATTGTAAGGTCTTGGGATGGTGGTAAACCCCAGCTACCTCCAATCATTGGGACCATGAAGAAACAATCATGAGGAAAAAAAATGGTTAACTGAAAAAGAAATACAATAATTTAAAAAATTCTGTCAGAGGGAGTCCTTGGTGCTATCTGAGCTTGATTGTTTGCTTGCAGACGTCTCATTGCCAGACTAGGTAACATCTTCAGTGCTAGAAGGAAGTGGGCTTTGCTCTCTGTTTACGTATAGTAGTTGTCCTGTCAGTGTTGATAGGGGTGTTGTTTTCTCCTTTGTAATTCCTTGATTAGGTGTTGACTACTGGTTGTTTGTCTGGTATTAATCCCTGCTTATCTGAGTGTTGATTGCTGGTGAGGAGGTGGTCTGATTTTTTTGTTTTGTTTCTTTTCTATTATTGTCTCTTTTGAATGGTGTGTAAATGTTATTTAATTCTTTGTGCCTGTTGATGGCTGATTTGTCTGAGTGCCAAGCTTCCCCAAACGCATTTTTGGATTTAGCTTGGTCTAGGATGCTGACAGTTTCTCAGTTGAAACCATGGTTAAATCTGTCCATGTGTTGTGAAATTAAGGAGTTTTTATTAAGTCTTCTTAGTGTTCATGGATATGGTCTGCTATTCTTCTACCTGTTTTACATAGTAACTGATAGCATCCTTACAGTATATATTGTAGGTGAATCCTGTTTTTTCTTCTGGGGTGACTGAGACTTTGGGTTTACTTAAGATGTTATGGAGGGCTTTAGTTGGTTTGTGTGGTATGGAGATGGTGTTTTTAATAGTCTGGTGGTTGTTTATGTGATGTTTTGATGCATGGCAGTGTTATTTTTTCATAGCTTGTATTGATAGTGGGTTGAATGGTCAGAAACTTAGATAGCAATAGCACTTAGACTTATATACCAATCTGGGTCCTCATTTTACTGCCGGAAGGATGGAGGGCCGAGTCAATCTCCTGGTGTGTTGGGCAGAGTTAGCCTGCCATACAGCATTCTAACCACTAGCTACATCTGCATGGGTATCCATTTTTTTGGGAAGATTTGTATAGGTAGTATGTTTCCTTTTTTGCTGTTCTGAGTTTCTGCAGTGCATTTGAACTTGTCTCAATAACACAGCTCCTCTTAATAGGGGCTGGGTTATTACTCTGGTAGTGGAAAACATGGTTACTGTGGGTGGTTGTTTGCATCTTAGACCAAGCCATATCTAACTATGGCTATAAAAACAAGCTTTTAGTAACAAATCAATGAGCTGGCATTTTAAATCTATTATACAATATTTATTGAATTTTATTTGTTAAACTGTTTACCCAAAATCAAGTTTTGATTATATATGTAGGTCATAAGTAAATTGGATCAGTTGGTATGATATACTAAATCATAATCGATGATGCATAAACCAAACCATCTGGATTCACATAACATATTAATTCAAAACTGTGGGAAGTCAGCCCCCCCCCAGAAGAGGAAATATTGAAAGGGCAGAATGTTATATTTCCTAAAAAGGATCTTAAAGAGGCAGAAAAGCATGCTCAGTTTTTTCTTAATAACACCAAGTCTCCCTCCCCCGAGCAGAAACCAGCTCTGTAGAAATGCAAATGTGGTAATCCATTCAGCAAAGTTGGAGGCCCCCAGCTAGAAGCTTAGGAAGACAAAGACACCTAAAATCTACATACCCCACTGAAACTCTAAGACAGGACAAAATGGGATTAACCCACAGGTGCCAAAGGGGCACACTCAGACTCAGGTCAAAGGTACATGACATAGGAAATACAAAGCCTCAAACAGAAACAGGAAATAACCTCAAGAGCCCCAAACCTTCTTTCTAAAGCAATCACCATGTTGTTTATTCCCGGCTTGGACTGACCCATGATGAAGACTTTTCCTTCAACAAAACTAAACAATGCAAATTATGGTTTAGTTTAGTGCAATGTGTTAATCAAACTTAAGATTTTGTGATTCCATTAAACTTCAGGAAAACATTCTCTGCTAAATAACTACTATCACAAAAAAGGAGATCTGGACTGCATGCAGACCCTAGAGACAGTGCCTTTTTGCCAAGTTGCCAAATATCACTCTGAAAAACAAATCTGAGGAAAAAAGAATAATGATAAAAAGAAAATATACAGACTCTTACAGGGATTTTTGATCTCTTGAGTTTACAGTTCTAATGTAAGCAGATTCAATGAGTGTTTGTTTACCCACAGTCTGTTGAAGTCTCTGTACACACTTTGAGTGTCATTTTTATCTTTCTTATCAAGGAGATACTTTGTAAACCCCGGTTTGGCTAATGCTTGTGGGCATTTCGCTTTCATGTTGTATGAAAAGATTTGATGGCTTTTTTGCGCTTGAACTTCACACAGCTGAATTTTTGTTAGCAGTGCCAGAAACAACACAGTACAGTATACATACAGTATGTTATTTTGTGTTCAAACAGTTCAGTCAGTTCTCCACTGAAATATGCTCAATTGTCTTTTGTATTATATTACTCAACACCCCTTGAATTTGACTGTATGGATGAAAAATTGAAGGAGAAACATCTGAACAGTGAAATCAAAGAACAAATGAGTTCAAAGATTGATAATATCATTTTAGGGTATATTTAAATAAAGGTGTTTTCAAGTTTGAGTCTAAGGCAGGGGTCTTCACACTTGGCCCTTTTATGACTTGTGGACTTCAACTCCCAGAATTCCTCAGCCAGGCATACTGGCTGAAGAATTCTGGGAGTTGAAGTCCGCAAGTCATAAAAGGGCCAAGTTTGAAGACCCCTGGTCTAAGGCTTCATACTTTAAATATAGGTAGTTTATTTTTTAAATGTTCAGTAACAGTGAACCTTTGGAAGAACAGTAACTTGGATTATGGAGACCCACACAAACAATAACATTAATACAACACAAAATGGAAATATGTGATTGGTTGTATCAAAATATAAAGAGAGAAAGAAAGGGGAGCAAGACAATATAGGGCTTGGATGAGCTTATGCTGGATCTGGAGAAAGAGAGGTAACCAATAGAGTTTGGAAAGATGTCACATAATCAGAGCAATAATATCAATGAATGCCATTATTCCTGCCATGTCAGATAAACGTAAAGGCACCAAAATGAGATAATGGGAGTTCAAAGGCTTCATATCCCCAATTCAGAAATGATTAAACACTGAAAAAAATTAATACAGATAGCATTAACTTTATAAAAGATGATGATGATGATGATGATGATATAATGGTGGTGATGGTGACTGCCATCAAGTTGATGTCAACTCAGAATGACCACATAGATGTTTTCCAGGATGATTTGTCCCCAAGCTTATCCTTCTGATCTTTTGAAGGTGATCCATTATCACTGGAATCAAGTCCATCCATCTTGTTGTTAGTTGTCCTCATCTTCTCTTTCCTTCCACCTTTCTAAGCATTACAGACTTCTCCAGAGAGCTTTAATGTGTCTGAAGTAGGTTAATTTGAGCCTGTTCCTTGAGAACTCTGGGTTGATTTGTCTAGCAAACAAGTAAGCTTGAAATGCATATAAGAAATGCATACAAGATTTCTTTGATGAAGAAATCATTTACAGTACTTTTACACAAAAGAAAATGTGTAAATTGATGGTGATATGAAGACATGGCAACAATTAATAATTAAATTATATTTTTCCTGGCAGGGTTTAGGCTAATTCAAAGATTACTTCTTGGAAGTGTTTATCAACAAGATGTCACTTTTAATTATGTCAGCAGTGCAAGATTCTATTATCCTTGAGGATTTTTTTAGATAGCTAAGCTTTATTGAAGGGATGCGGTGGCTCAGTGGGTTAGGACGCTGAGCTTGTCGACCAGATGGTCGGCAGTTTGGTGGATCAAATCCCGAGTGCTGCGTAACAGAGTGAGTGCCTGTTACTCGTCCCAGCTTCTGCCAACCTAGCAGTTCGAAAGCATATAAAAATGCAAGTAGAAAAATAGGGACCACTACGGTGGGAAGGTAACAGCATTCCATGCGCCTTTGGTGTCTAGTCATGCCGGCCACATGACCACAGAGACATCCTCAGACAAGCGCTGGCTCTTCGGCTTTGAAACGGAGATGAGCCCCGGCCCCTAGAGTCGGAAACGACTAGCACGCATGTGCGGGGGAACCTTTACCTTTTACCTTTAAGCTTTATTGTCATTTTTTTACTCTGGGCACAATGGCACACATTAAAAATGAAATTTAGTTGCTTACTCTCAAAGTCTACACATACATAACACACATTTAAGCATACTATATACAACATATGTATAGACCTACACCCTTACATACGTATAAGTAACATATAAATATTAATTACTGTCCATCTTAAATACATAACAGAAGGAGGAGGCTTTAGAGTTCACAAGGTTAATACTGTATGGAACAAAACTGTGACTGAATCTGGATTTTCTGCTTTGGATACCACAGAGCCTCCTCCCAGAAGGTAACAAAGAAAACAGGGTCATGAAGAGGATGTGTCGTGTCCCAGACAATCTTGCAGACCTGCTCAAGCAACACTTATATGCTATGTCCTGGATGGAAAGGAGGGAACTGCCAATAATCTTTTCAGCCATCCTCACCACTCTCTGCATCGCCTTCCTGTCTGAAACAGGGATGCTTCTAAACCGGACTGTGATGCTGTATGACAGGATGCTCTCGATTGTTCCTCTATAGAAAGTAGTAAGGACAGGGGAAGGAAGGTGTACTTTTCTCATGCGATGCAGAAAATGCAGGCACTGCTGTGCCCACTTCACCAGTGTCTCACTGTTGAGCAACCAAGCCAGTCTACTTGTTAACTGCACACCCAGAAATTTGATGCTGGTAATTGTCCCCAATTCTAAATACTGGAAGCATGACATTCTTTTTTATGAAGTTACGTGTAGTGGCTCACACAGGAAACAATGCAATATTTGTTATTCTGGTAGTCCCTCCAGTTCCTTCCACAATAGCTTTTCTTTTACTAGAACAACATGGAGTTTAAATGGAAATATTGAGCCATATATCTGTGTAAAATCAGCCAAAAATCAAGGACCAAAATATATGTGCAGTATACAGAAAATCAGCATGACCTAGCTCTTCTGGGCCAACTTCACATCCTACAGTATTACTTATTAGTGCTACATAATGATAGGAATATACTCTTGGAAGTTCCCACTTTAAAAGCCAACTCATTTTTGGTTTCACTGGTCTGCAGGATTAAACCAACTCTCATGGGATCATTAATTAATATAAGGTAAGCTTCTGTCTTGCCCATATTCCATTCTAATAGATTAATAATGTTGTTGTTAGCTGCAAAGTCGTATCTGACCCATCGTGACCCTATGGACAACGTTCCTCCAGGCCTTCCTGTCCTCTACCACCTTCTGGAGTCCATTTAAGCTCACGCCTACTGCTTCAGTGACTCCATCCAGCCACCTCATTCTCTGTCGTCCCCTTCTTCTATTGCCCTCAATCTTTCCCAGCATTAGGCTCTTCTCCAGTGAGTCCTTCCTTCTCATTAGGTGGCCAAAGTATTTGAGTTTTAGCTTCAGGATCTGGCCTTCTAAAGAGTAGTCAGGGTTGATCTCCTCTAGGACTGACTGGTTTAATCACCTTGCAGTCCAAGGGACTTGCAGGAGTCTTCTCCAGCACCAGAGTTCAAAGGCTTCAATTCTTTGGCGCTCAGCCTTTTTTATGGTCCAGCTTTCTCTGCCATACATTGCAAATGGGAAGACCATAGCCTTGACTATACGCACTTTTGTTGACAGGGTGATGTCTCTGCTTTTTAGTGTGCTGTCTAGATTTGCCATGGCTTTCCTCCCGAGGAGCAAGCGTCTTTTAATTTCTTGGCTACAGTCCCCATCTGCAGTGATCTTGGAGCCCAGGAAAATAAAATCTGTCACTACCTCCATTTCTTCCCCATCTATTTGCCAGGAATTGAGAGGGCCGGATGCCATGATCTTGGTTTTCTTAATGTTTAGTTTCAACCCATGTTTTGCACTCTCCTTCTTCACCCGCAACAAGAGGCTCTTTAGTTCTTCTTCACTTTCTGCCATTAGAGTGGTATCATCTGCATATCTTAGGTTGTTGATATTACTTCCGGCAATCTTAATTCCAACTTTTGATTCATCTAGCCCTGCCTTTCTCATGATGTGCTCTGCATGTAAGTTAAATAGGCAGGGCAACAGTATACAGCCTTGCCAGACTCCTTTCCCAATTTTGAACCAATCAGTGCTTCCGTGTCCAGTTCTCACTGTTGCTTCTTGGCCCACATATAGGTTTCTCAAGAGACAAATAATATGATCTGGTACACCCATCTCTTTAAGAACTTGCCACAGTTTGTTATGATCCACACAATCAAAGGCTTTAGCATAGTCAATGAAGCAGAAGTAGATGTTTTTCTGGAACTCTCTAGCTTTCTCCATGATCCAGCATATGTTGGCAATTTGATCTCTAGTTCCTCTGCCTCTTCAAAATCCTGCCTGTACTTCTGGTAGTTCTCGATCCACACACTGCTGGAGTCTAGCTTGTAGGATTTTAAGCATAACTTTACTAGCATGAGAAATGAGTGCAATGGTGCGATAGTTTGAACATTCTTTGGCACTGCCTTTCTTTGGAATTGGAATGTAAACTGATCTTTTCCAATCCTGTGGCCACTGTTGAGTTTTCCAAATTTGCTGGCAAATTGAGTGTAGCACTTTTACTGCATCGTCTTTTAAGATTTTGAATAGCTCAGCTGGAATACTGTCACCTCCACTAGCTTTGTTATTGCTCAGCTTTTCTAAGGCCCACTTCACTTCACATTCTAGGATGTCTGGCTCGAGGTCAGTTACCACCTCATTGTGTTTATCTGGGACGTTAAGCTCATTCTTGTATAGTTCTTCTGTGTAATTTTGCCACCTCTTCTTAATCTCTTCTGCCTCTGTTAGGTCCCTGCCATTTTGGTCCTTTATCATGCCCATTTTTGCATTAAACGTTCCCTTCATCTCTCCAATTTTCTTGAAAAGATCTCTGGTCCTCCCTATTCTATTGTTTTCTTCTATTTCTTTGCACTGTTCATTTAAGAAGGCATTCTTATCTCTTCTAGCTATTCTTTGGAATTCTGCATTCAATTGGGCGTATCTTTCTTTTTCTCCCTTGCCTTTCGCTTCCCTCCTTTCCTCAGCTATTTGCAAAGCTTCCTCAGACAGCCATTTTGCTTTCTTGCATTTCTTTTTCTTTGGGATGGTTTTGGTTGCTACCTGTTGTACAATGTTGCAAACCTCTGTCCATAGTTCTTCAGGCACTCTGTCTATCAGATCTAATTCCTTAAATCTGTTTGTCACCTCTACTGTATATTCAACAGGGATATGATTTAATTCATACCTGAGTGGCCTAGTGCTTTTTCCTACTTTCTTCAGTTTAAGCCTAAACTTTGCAATGAGAAGCTCATGGTCTGAGCCACAGTCAGCTCCTGGTCTTTTTTTTTTATTGAAAAGTTTTAAAATACATTTTAAAAACATAAACTCCCTCCCTCTCCCTCCCCCCCATTTCCCCTCCCTCCCCCTCCCCCTCCCGACTTCCCAGAGCTGAATACAGGGTAAAAACTTTAACCAACTTAAGCTAAAATATGCTAACCAACTAAAAAAGACACTTTGAATTCTATCGCACTTTAACTCCTCTTAACATAACTAAATAATTAAATAATAATAACTAATTAATAATACATCATATAATACTAATACTTATTCATATACTAAATAAAACTTTCTAGTCCCATATTTATTCTGAATATAATCAATCCATCTTCTCCATTCCAAAATATATCTCTGTTGCGATTGTTCTTTCAAATATGCTGAAATCTTTGCCATTTCCGCCAGGTTTGAAACTTTTAAAGTCCACTCTTCTATAGTAGGCAGTTCCTCCTTCTTCCAATATTGCGCTACCAAGAGTCTTGCTGCCATAATTAAATTTAACATCAATTTAGAATCTATAACAGTACAATCTGTAATAATACCCAACAGAAATAACTGTGGAGAAAACCTTATCTTTTTCTTAAATATCTTCTGCATATTCCACCAAATTTTAATCCAAAAGGCTTTAACTTTTTTACAAGTCCACCATATATGATAATAGGTTGCATCATCAAACCACACCTCCAACATTTAGGCTGATAATTCGGATACATACATGCTAATTTTTTAGGATCTAAATGCCATCTATAAAACATTTTATAAAAATTCTCTTTTAAATTTTGTGCCTGTGTAAATTTCACATTTCTGACTCATATCTTTTCCCAGATATCCATCGTTATGGGCTCCTGAAAATTCTGGGCCCATTTTATCATGCAATCTTTAACAAGTTCCGTTTCTGAATCTATTTCTATCAGTGCATTATATATCCTCCTTATATGCGCTGGACTTTGATCTCTTATTTGTTTAACCAAATTTTCATCAGTTGTCGAAATACCAACTTTCTGATCTTCCTTCCATCTAGCTTGTAACTGCCCATACTGAAACCAAGTCCGCACTATTCTTTCTTCTTTTAAAATATTAAATGGCTTTAATTGCCATACATTCCTTTCCATTCTAAGAATTTCTTTATATGTAGTCACATCATGTTTAAATCCCACACTTATATTTTCTATTGCATGTTTAGGTATTGCCCAAATTGGTATTTTATAATTTAGCTTATATCGATATTTTTTCCAGACTCACAACAGGGCATGCCTTAATATATGTGTCTTAAAGATATTATCCACCTTCTTATCATATAATAAATATGCATGCCAGCCAAATAATAAATCAGATCCCTCAATATTCAATAATCTCCCTTGTGTTAGATTAAACCAATCACTAATTGATGATAAAGCCGCAGCCTCATAATATAGTTTAAAATTGGGCATTTTAAGACCACCTCTTTCACGTACATCTTGCATTATCTTAAATTTTACTCTTGGTCTTTTCCCTGCCCAAACAAATTTATTAATACCTTTCTGCCATTCTTCCAAATTTGAATCTTTTTTGAGTATAGGTATCATTTGAAACAAAAATAAAAATTTTGGTAAAACATTCATTTTCACTGCTGCAATTCTTCCCAATAAAGACAATTGTAATTTTTTCCAACTATCTAACTCTTTTTGTATTTTTAACCATAACAATTCATAATTATTTTTATATAATTTTGCATTTGAAACTGAAAGATATACCCCCAAATATTTAATCTTTTTAACTATTTCAAATCCTGTTAATTTTTCTAGAACTACCTTTTGTTCTGTAGTCATATTTTTAGACAATATTTTAGTTTTTTGCGTATTTATCTTAAATCCAGAAACTTTTCCATATAACAATATTATCTCCATCAGGTCTACAACCGATTGAGTCGGTTGACTTAATGTAATAACCAAGTCATCCGCAAACGCTCTCAATCTATAATCTTGATCTCTTATGTTAATTCCCTTAATTTTATTTGAATCACGTATCTTAATCAATAATATTTCCAATGTTAAAACTAACAACAAAGGTGACAACAGGCACCCCTGTCTTGTACCCTTTTCAATATTACATGGTTCTGTCAAACTACCATTAACTATTATTTGAGCTGTTTGCTTCTGATATATTGCTCTAATAGGTTGTAAAAACTCATCCCCAAACTCCATCTTCTCTAATACTTAATAAAAATAAAAATTGCCAATTCAATTGATCAAAGGCCTTTTCAGCATCCAAAAAGATCAGCGCTGCAGAGACCTGGTTATTTCTCTCCAAAAATTCCAATAAATCTACAATATGTCTCACATTGTTTTTCATTTGTCTACCACTTATAAATCCTGTTTGGTCACTATGAATCATTTGCTGCATAACCTTCATTAATCTATTTGCTAAAATTTTAGCAAATATCTTATAATCAGTATTTAAAAGCGATATTGGTCTGTAATTTTTGGTTTGGGTAAGATCTTGATCTTCCTTTGAAATCAATGATATAAAAGCTGTTTTCCACGATGGAGGCACTTGTCCTCCAGATTGAATTGTTCTAAATTATTCTTTTAGAGGTTCCACCATTTGTAACTGTAAATTTTTATAATAAATGGCAGTCAAACCATCTGTTCCTGGTGCTTTACCCACTTTTAGTTGTTTAATTGCTAAAATGATTTCTTCAGCATTTATCAATTGATTCATCCCTTCCCTTTGCTCTTCTGTAAGTACAGGGATATTCACTTCGTGTAAATATCTATCTATATCTAAACCTTGAATTCTATCCCCAGCATATAACTTAGAATAAAATTCAACAAAAGCCTTTTTAATATAATTTTGCTGAAACACCTCTTTTCCCTTGTAATCTATCTTATCTATGTTACATGACCTTTGTTTTTTCCTTAACAAATAAGCTAGCCACCTACCCGGCTTATTAGCATTACAAAAAGTATTGTGTTTAACATACCGTAAGTTAGATGCCACTTGATCTGCCATCAACATATTAAACTGACCTCTTAACAAAGTAATTGCTTCCTTTACCCTCTTATCAGATGGGTTCAAAATTAGAGCCTTCTCTTTCCTCTTGATTTCCTCCTCTAACTCTTTATGCTTGTATTCCAATCTACATCTATATTTATTATTCAAATATATTAACACTCCTCTCATATAGGCTTTACTTGCATCCCAAACCATTTCAATAGGAGTACCCTTATACATATTTATATTACAAAATTCTTTCATCTGTTTTTTACATTCATCCACATTTTCTTGATATCTAAACAAATTTTCATTTAATTTCCAAGACCTCCTATCTTTCCTTTCCTTATCCAATTCCAACCATACTGGACTATGATCTGATAAAGTTCTTGGACATATCTTAATCTTCTTAACCCTAGAAAAAAATCATTAGTAGTTAATACAAAATCAATCCTAGAAAAAGATTGATGTCGATCAGAAAAAAAGGTAAAATCTTTTTCTTCCAAATTTCGTTCTCTCCAAACGTCTCTCAATTCCAAATCATCTTTCCTCTCAAAAAAGATTTAGGCAATCTGGCATGATTTGGAGTACTTTTTAAAAGACCTTTTTTATCTTTCTGTGTGTCCAGCACTCCATTCCAGTCTCCCATCAAAATACACGATTTATAATCCCATTGAATTATTTTATTATGTAAAAATTTATAAAATTCTCCTTGTTGTTGATTAGATGCATATAGTCCAACTAAAAGTATTTTCTTGCCTTCTATTAAAAGTTCAATTATAACATATCTTCCTTGTTTATCAGCTTCAATTAGATTGGCTGTTAAATTCTTCTTTACATAAATAACTACTCCATTTTTCTTATCTGAAGCAGATGCACTAAACTGTACATCCAGTCTGGAATTTATCAAATATTTTTGGTCTGATACATAAATATGCGTTTCCTGTAAGCACAGAACATCATTTTTAAATTGTTTCAAATACTGAAATACTTTCTTTCTCTTTTGCGGGGAGTTTAATCCATTAACATTCCAAGTTAGAAACTTTGTCGCCATCTTTTGTGACCTGAAGCTTTTGGAGCGCGTCTTGCAAAACCACAAGCACCTGCCTCTTCGGTCTCGCTCCTCCCACTGCTTCACTATACAGTAAGTAGATTCTTGAGATATAATTGTGGATTTCTGTTCTTCTTGTTCTTGTCTCATTCATCTGGTTGCAGCTCACGTCATTCTTTGTTCCTTAACCTCTTCTGACGATGCCTGGGGCTGCACCATTTCCGAAGTTTGCTGAAGTTCTTTAACCATCCGCGAGATAACTTCTTCATCTCCCTGTATACTCTCCATTTGTGTCTGTCACGCTCCATCTTCCTTCCTTCCTTTAAATTCTGGGGATGGCGGAGAACCTGATTTCAGTATATTAGAATAAAAATCTTGTGCCTTCAAAACTGTATTGAGACGATATCTCATACCTGAATAATTCACCACCAAGCCTATTGGTATCTCCCATCTGAACTGAAGCTGGCGTTTCTTTAATTCATCTGCCAAAAAAGTAAATTCTTTCCTTTTTCTTAAAGTTCTTGGTGGAATTTCTTTCAAAATTAAAACTTCTTGATCAGCAACTTTAAATCTATTATTATAAAAAGCTTGAATAATCACATTTCTTGATCGATCTCTTTGTAAAATAAACAACCACATCTCTAGGTAATTTTCTTTGCCTGGCAATCCAAGAGTTAACACGAAATATTTTATCTATATCCCCTATAATTTCTTCCGCTTGGCACCCCAAAATCAGTTCCAGGGCTTCTGCCAGTAGCACTTTCAAATTTTCCTTTGGGTCCTCTTTCAATCCTCTTATCCTCAAAGCAAACTCCATATCTCTATATTGTATCATAACCACCTCATCCTCAGTCTTATCCATTTTATTCTCAGCTTCTGACATTTTAGCATCCAATCTCAAATTATTTTGATACACCTCTTCCACACGTTCATTCAAACACTCAATGCAAACTGCCAGCCCCTGAAAAGCCACTAAAATGTCCTCTCGTATTTCTTTATTCTTCTCATTGATAAGTTCAGATATTTGCTGAGATTGATTTTTTAAAGCATCTTGTAAATCTTTTAATGTTAATGCGGGTGCGGGTGCCACGGGGGGTGGCATCAATGTCTGTAGTGAAGAATGTTGAACTGGTGATGCACCAGCACTTCTAGGAACAGAAGCTTTAGCTGATTTAGAAGCCATTTTGACACCCAATTAATTTTCGTTGCGCACTTTCACTTTCCACTCAGCTTGCAACTTTGTTTCTCCCCTATTATATGTCCAAATCCTTAAATTCACTTTTAGACCAATTTCAAATATTTTGCGCAGAGTGACTTTAAAAAAAACACAATTTCTTCCTTCTCAGTCTTTATATTTTATGATATATTCCTTATCCTTTTATTTTTCACTGACAATTCACTCCTGCACCATCTTTCTTCCTTTCTTTTAGTATAAACTGGAGTTAAAGATCATATACTTGCTGTTTCAAAATTCTCCTGCACAGCTCTGCCTGCATCCAAGTAATCCAAAATACAATGTTGATTGCAGGGATGGTTGCAGCGTCCTGCTCTGTTCCAAAGCCTTGGAACAGAGGAATCTCCGAGTCCGGAGCTAATTCAGGCTCTGAGGGAGCTCTCACCCTTCAACCCCCAGAATAACAATTCTAGGGGTCTAGGGGAGCTCTACCCCTACCTGAATGCTCCCCCTCCCCTCTTCTCCCGAGGGGGGGTTTCTGAACCACAAAACAGCTGATTGTCGCTGTTTTCGCAGTTCAACGGAAAACAACGGGGCTGACAGTCGAAACAGCTGCCATCGACGGAGCCTTGCCACCCGGAAGTCACTCCTGGTCTTGTTTTTACTGACTGTATAGAGCTTCTCCATCTTTGGCTGCAGAGCATATAGTCAATCTGATTTCTGTTTTGACCGTCTGGTGATGTCCATGTGTAGAGCCGTCTCTTGGGTTCTTGGTAAAGAGTGTTTGCTATTACCATCGTATTCTCTTGACAAAATTCTATCAGCCTGTGCCCTGCTTCATTTTGTACTCCAAGGCCAAACTTGCCTGTTATTCCGGTTATCTTTTGGCTTCCTACTTTAGCATTCCAATTTCCCATGATGATAAGGACATCATTTTTGGTGTTAGTTCTATAAGGTGCTGTAGGGCTTCATAGAACTGGTCAATTTCATCCTCTTCAGCACTGGTGGTTGGGGCATAGACTTGGACTACTGTGATATTGAATGCTTTGCCTTGGATTCGAACTGAGATCATTCTGTCATTTTGAGGATTGTATCCCAGTATTGCTTTTCCTACTCTTTTATTGACTATGAAGGCTACTCCATTTCTTCTGAGGGATTCTTGCCCGCAGTAGTATACCTGATGGTCATCTGAATTAAATTCACCCATTCCTGTCCATTTTAGTTCGCTGATTCCTAAGATGTCGATGTTCAGTCTTGTCATCTCTTGTTTGACCACGTCCAGCTTTCCTTGATTCATGGATCTTACATTCCAGGTTCCTATGGAAAAAAAATCTTTACAGCACCGGACTTTCCTTTCACCACCAGACACATCCACATCTTTGGCCGAAAGAGTAATAATATCAAGCAATAATATTAAGCAATTTAAAGTATAAGGTTATTAAAATAATTTACTAGGGCTATCACATCTGGTCTACAGTCTTTGCAGAAGATGGATACAAAAAAATTAGAAGTTTTTGCATTTTTGCACCTAAGATCAAGTCATCCTAATGTAGCTACAGACTATGACTTCCTTTACCAAGTTTCTGTCTCTTATGAAGATGATCTCCCTTCCTGTTACCAGGGTAGTTTTATCTCCTAATACCTAATACTTCCAGATTCGAACAAGTACTCATATTAAATCTGGACCTAACGTGACCCTTGCTAGCGTTGCTAAAGAAAAAAAAATTTTTTTGTAGAGAAGAGCTTTGAAATATAAAAATACCTAGTAGAGAAGAGGTTATTTAATTGCTACTTTTATTGCATGCAGGAACTGAACCATATAGTTTATTGCATAGCCCCTGTGATTCAAGAGACATAGAAACTACAGAATATATTCTTCTTCATTGGTCATTTTATGGAGAAGTCCGAGCCAGATTCATCCTATCTCTGATTAGTAGATATCCTGGTCACCCAGATTCAGCCAGTGCCTAGATGTTGCTCATGAACAAGCTATCTTTTGTTACAGCTTATGTAGCTAGGTTTTGTGCAACTGCACAGAAGTTCCATCTATTTAACTGTACTTCATTTAAATTTTAGATAATATTACTTTGTTTGTAATTTTAGTTGCTATCATATTTAACATAATTTTAGTGACTAAACTATAATTTAATATAGGCTTCATCTTGGACCTCATTTATATATGTTAATTGTTTTATAAATATATTTTGATTTTGTCTTAAATTTGATGTTATTTATTTATATGTTCAATTTCTATATGACTCTGGCAGCTTACAGTTATGAAGCAATAAAACAGTTTAAAAAATTGAAAACAATAAAAAATAAAAAATAAATACATACAGCAGCCGAGATAGTTAATCAACCAACAGTAAAGCCAAGAAATGGGGCTCTTAGTAGATGACTTTAATTATCATGTACTAAGGTGGATGGATGGATATATGGATGATAGATAGATAGATAGATAGATAGATAGATAGATAGATAGATAGATAGATAGATAGATAGATAGACAGACAGATGGACAGACAGACAGACAGTTAGTTCTCTGTTTCTACTGGTCTAACAACCACAATAAACTGAATTAAATATGTATTGTATATGAACTGCATACACAGGCTAACCTTGTGTTTCACAAATATTGAAGAACAACAGTAAATTACAACAATCATTCTCTATAATGCCTGTTATATACTGGGCTTTTGGAATATCATCACATGCTCTGCTGGAGAACCAACGGTTCTCCAGCATCTTAGACAGGACGGCGCCAGTCCTGCTATTAGTCAACTTTGGGTGGCAAGTATAGCTTCAATCCAATTGGTTAATGCCATAGGGCCTGGCTATATATATTGAGGCAGGGTGACTCCAATCTCTCAGTACAGTTTCTGCTTAAATAAAGTATGTGTTCGTCTGTACTCCTCTGCGTGTTCTCATACCTGCTCATCAGAGCCCACGACATAATAATGCCCAAGCATGGTTGTGCTTGGGACGGAAATAAAGTACAAGTTTTAAGAGAATTGGAGAGATGCTACGGAAAGGTATCATATTTGTTCAATATTTTTTTTAATTGAAAAGTTTTACAATACATTTTTTAAAAAGACAAAACCCCTCCCAACCCCCTCCCCTCTCCCCAAACCTCCCCAACACCTCCCTCCCCTCCCCCTCCCCCTTCCCCGACTTCCCAGAGCTCAATACAGGGTATAAAAATACAAACAATCATAATCTACCTTATGCAAACAACAATAAAATATTAAATCTATTGCACTTTAACTCTTATAAAATAACTACAAGCAATTTAAATATCACATCAATACTTATTCAATTTGTTCAATATTTTTTAAAAACGTCTGTAAGCCTGACAGCAAGTTAAATACATTCTGCAGATGTGAGTACTACAAAACACAATGATTGATCAAAATTGTGATAAAATAATATGCAATTAATCAGAAACCAAAGAGCTTTATCATATTAGCTTCAATTTTCTTTAAAAAAAATACTGTCTATTTTAAATTGCCAAACAATCCTATGGTTTGATCAGGACACTCTAATCTCAGGATGTTCTGCCAATTTCTAAAATTGCATTGTAGGGTTGAAGTAACAAAAAACAGAATGTACTGTCATTCCTTCTGTTTGGTTGGTTCCTTAGCTTTGTGGAAAAATAGATTTTCAGATATACACATACTGTTGTTAGCTGCGAAGTCGTGTCCGACCCATCGCGACCCTATGGACAACGTTCCTCCAGGCCTTCCTGTCCTCTACCATCTTCTGGAGTCCATTTAAGCTCACGCCTACTGCTTCAGTGAGTCCATCCAGCCACCTCATTCTCTGTCGTCCCCTTCTTCTCTTGCCCTCAATCTTTCCCAGCATTAGGCTCTTCTCCAGTGAGTCCTTCCTTCTCATTAGAGGGCCAAAGTATTTGAGTTTCAACTTCAGGATCTGGCCTTCTAAAGAGCAGTCAGGGTTGATCTCCTCTAGGACTGACCGGTTTGATCGCCTTGCAGTCCAAGGGACTCGCAGGAGTCTTCTCCAGCACCATAGTTCAAAGGCTTCAATTCTTTGGCGCTCAGCCTTTCTTATGGTCCAACTTTCACTGCCATACATTGCAACTGGGAAGACCATAGCCTTGACTATACGCACTTTTGTTGACAGGGTGATGTCTCTGCTTTTTAGTGTGCTGTCTAGATTTGCCATGGCTTTCCTCCCAAGGAGGAAGCGTCTTTCAATTTCTTGGCTACAGTCCCCATCACACCAACATACTATTGGTGGGTAATTTCAATTCAAGATCTACTTGTGCAACTTTTAGTTGTTTATATTGAAATCAAACTTGATTTCATTCTGTTAAGCAGCTGTTCTATCATTATGTGACCATTTTCCATGATAAGTCGGAAGCTACTTATTTGTGAGCATTCCTCACAAAAAGAAGGACTATCCTTGAAGAAAACTCTCTTTTCTGGTGCATTTTGGTCATTTCAGTGTTATTTCATTGATTCAATCATTCATTCCTTCGATTACAATAACTGAAGTTATCTGAGCAGATTGTAAAGTTAATTTAAAAGTTTCTAAAACATTTTTTAAACCAGCAAAGCAAGTAAAACAAAAATCCACCTTCTTCTTCTGAATAAAAGGTAGCACACTTCCTCAGTAAAACATGGATAAATCATTAATGACGTTTGCTTCCTTTTGATCATGTAATAGTAGAATGTCTGCCTGGGTATTCCTCTCTCTTTCTTTTTCTGTGTTTACACACACACACACCCCTAACACAAATACACACCCCTAACACAAACACACATCTATGCAGGGAATTAATTTGATGCTATGTCTACAGTTAGTATTTGACTTACCACCTTTCATTCAGTGGCTGTTCAAAGTTATGACAGTGCTGAATGAAGGGACTTAGGACCTATGGCTAAAGTTTATTTATATTACAGATTTCTGAACGAGCTACCTCCTTCAAAGAGTCCATCTCGCTCAAAAGGTCACAACCATTACAGCAACCCCCATGGTCACCTAATTGCAATCTGGTTGCTTATTACCAAATGCCAAGC
Organism: Vipera berus; assembly: GCF_964194415.1. Taxonomy (NCBI): domain Eukaryota; kingdom Metazoa; phylum Chordata; class Lepidosauria; order Squamata; family Viperidae; genus Vipera; species Vipera berus. The sequence goes on from NC_138206.1 coordinate 20,543,465, forward strand.
ATCCCGTGATCATGTGAATACCATTTGCAATCTCTTTTGCTGTTTTTCCAGCAGGGAAAATCACAAGTTGCTGCCGCCTACCAAGAGGCCTTCTCTCTAGACTCCGTGGGCTGTCTAAAAAAGATCTGTGCTTGAAATCCAAGCAGGATTATCAGCCTCAGAGAAGAGAAGCTTCAGAAGCCTCTTGATTCTGGGACTGAAAATAGGCCCTTGCACACCTTTGTACCTTCCCATGGACCTCTTCACCTGGCAGGGCTTGGGACTTGCAACTTCCTACTGGCTTCCCCACTGACTTGATTGTGGGAAGCCAACAGGAATTCACCTCACCTAGCGATCATGGCATTCGTTTAGTGATTGCAACCATGACTGCCTGGATTGCTATCACTAAACAAAGCAGTTGCACTTTATCTCTGCACTAGTTAGCGATGAAAATTCTAATTTCAATTGTGGTTGGAAATCAAGGACTGTATTTCAATTGTCATGGCATCCGGCCCTCTCAATTCCTGGCAAATAGATGGGGAAGAAATATAGGTAGTGACAGATTTTATTTTCCTGGGCTCCAAGATCACTGCAGACGGGGACTGCAGCCAAGAAATTAAAAGACACTTGCTCCTGGAGAGGAAAGCCATGGCAAAACTAGACAGCATACTAAAAAGGAGAGACATCACCCTGCCAACAAAAGTGTGTATAGTCAAGGCTATGGTTTTCCCATTTGCAATGTATGGCTTTGAATGTTGGACCATAAGAAAGGCTGAGTGCCAAAGAATTGAAGCCTTTGAACTATGGTGCTGGAGAAGACTCCTGCGAGTCCCTTGGACTGCAAGGCGATCAAACCGGTCAGTCCTAGAGGAGATCAACCCTGACTGCTCTTTAGAAGGCCAGATCCTGAAGTTGAAACTCAAATACTTTGGCCACCTAATGAGAAAGAAGGACTCACTGGAGAAGAGCCTAATGCTGGGAAAGATTGAGGGCAATAGAAGAATGGGACGACAGAGAATGAGGTGGCTGGATGGAGTCACTGAAGCAGTAGGCATGAGCTTAAATGGACTCCAGAAGATGGTAGAGGACAGGAAGGCCTGGAGGAACATTGTCCATGGGGTCGTGATGGGTCGGATATGACTTCGCAACTAACCACAAAAACATTTCAATTGTATTTAAATTGTTTTTCAAAGCACATTTGTCTGATCAGTATCATTACATCTTTTACCTGTGCCTTATTTAACATAGTTAACATAGATAACTATTTAACATAGATCTGTAATTCTTAGTCATAGGGAGAGTAGATATGCACAAAAGATCTGAAATGCACCATATGTGTAGCATTCCACATTCATCTATATATTAAAAAAATGTTTCCCAGGAGACAGTATTTTCTGGAAACGACTAGCTCCAAAATTCCTTTGTGCTACAAGTCACCCACTATACCCTGTGGATTGATGTGGATTGCTCACATTGGTTACTCATAGCTTTGATATGCTGATGTATCTATTTTAAATTGCAAATGTTGGATGTTATGTGAGTTCAGGCCAGGTTTCCCAATCTGCTGTTCTGTGTGTTTTACACAACTCTCATTGTCCCTGAACTGGCCATGTGTTTTGAGCTGAAGAACAGAGTACTCCCTAAGTTGTTGGACGTTATTCTGAATCTTAGTGAAATATGGGGAGTTAGGATATGGGTGACATTTTTAATTTATCAAAGCTATTTAATTTCTGTCTAAACCTTTCAGAGTTATGAATATATTTTATTTCTGAAATGTTTTCTTTTTTAGGTAACAAGAGACAAGAACCATAAAAAAGAGATAGTTCTGTTTTTCATTAACTGCAATTTAGCATTCCATCTGAACTCTAAGCTCTTGTTAATAGGTGTTGAAACAAGGCAACTTCATAAGATGCTGTATGAATTTGGCTAATTTCAGTCTTCTGTAGCTAAAAAATGTAGCATAATTTGGCTTCAGATGTAACAATATACAAAAAGTGTGGTTAATTAAAACAGGAAAGAAAAGTGTTTCCTATTCTCCTTGTTCAGCATACTGGAAGATGAGAAAGGATGTTGATGGATCCAAGACTAATTTTTGTAATGATAAGCCTTAATTTACCATTAGATCTCAGCTCAAATATGGTTGACTAGTTATTTTATTTTTTGCTTAAAATGTTTTGTGCAACTGACTCCCATATTGTTAAGTTCATTTGATCTTTGCTGCAGCTGAGTCCTAAAAGGCAACAAAGAAATAAGGAAAACTCTCTTTTCTGCTATCTTGTGGGCATCTGAATTTTGGAAACCAGATCTGTTGGCCCTATATTGTTTGAGCTCACAAAATGGTTCAACTCAGTGGCCAAGTTGAACATGCTTAGTTCAGCAATAACTCTCCTGCTACCTCTGTTTCCACCAACTTTTAAACTATGGCACTATTGAAATTGGGATGTAGACATCTGTGGTGAGGTGAAGTTAGATCAATTTAGAGTTTTGGTAGAGTGGGATGAAGAAGTTGCTTGAGAAAGTGAAAGAAATTGATTATACGGGCAAAAAACCTTGGGCATAACATAGATTTAGAGAAGTGGCAAAAATCTATGGAAAAGAAATTATAAACTGACAATGGCTACTTCATATAAAGAAAACCCACCTGTTAGATTAGCAAAAATGTTTAAAAATATGTCTAGCAAACGCTGGAAATATAATCAAAATCTTGGTACATATTATCACTTGTGGTGGACATGTGTAAAAGCAAAAAAAATGGATTAAAATACATAGGTAAGAAAAAAATGTTAGGAATATTAGGAAAACATGTAGATCTTAAACCTGAACTTTTTTTTACTAGGCATATTGCCAGAAAAGTTTGATAAACAAAATGTACATTTAACATTACATGTATTAATTACACTGGAAAAATGAGGCAACACCATCGGAGGAAGCGATAATTAAGAAAATATTGGATTGTGCGGAAATGGACAGACTTACATTGAGAATCAAAGGAAAAGAAGACGCAGTAAACATGAATCTTATTTTATCAATGGTTGGAAAAGCAGGATAGAAAGTAAGAACTTAATCTTTATAACTAGACAAAAATTAACACAGACAACACGTTGTTTATTGAGCACAGATAAATTGTAATGATAAAAAACCAATAAAATACTTTTTTTAAAAAAAGAAGTTGCTTGAGGAGAGTCTCCTCTAGTGTAATTAAGCAAGCAAGCTTTCATATTAATCTTGGGAGAAATGGCTGTGACTGCCTATTTCAGGGGTAGGCAACCTTGGCTCTTTTATGACTCGTGGACTTCAACTCCCAGAATTCCTGAGCCAGCCATGCTGAAGGGAAAGAGAGAGGTTTCCAAGCTGAGCCATGCTGGCTCAGGAATTCTGGGAGTTGAAGTCCATGAGTCATAAAAGAGCCAAGGTTGCCTAGCCCTGCCCTATTTCTATGACACGTGGAATGCAAAGGTTTATAGGGACTACTTTTCAGTGTGCTTTTCATCTACTCTGTGGAAAAGCTTCCTCTAGGAAGCCTCATCTGACCTAGCTTTGTGGAAGTTCTTGAAAACTCAGTTATTCTGGCGGTATATGGTGAGTGTCAGGATGCTCAGTTTGATTTATTTGTTGTTCTTTTGGAATTATATTTTATACTTGTATTTATTTGTTTTAATCATACTGTGGAGTTTTATTTAAAAGATTAACTACTTTAGATTGCAAATATCAGTTTGATAAATATGTCCATAGAGATTATCTCACTTCTTTTAATAATAAATAGCAAGGCAGGCTTAGATGTGCTTGCACTAGAAGGGCCACATTTATTTATTTATTTATTTATTTATTTATTTATTTATTATGGGACTTATATGACGCCCTATCTCCCAGAGGACTCAGGGCGGCTAACAACAATAAAAAACCAGCAGTACAAAAGTTAAGAAAAAATTAAATAACAGCCCCAAATATTAATTACACAGTTAAAATTAAAACTTATAAAAACCCATCATCAATCCAGGTCAGCCTGATGGAAAAAGAACGTCTTGAGGTCACGGCGAAAGGACCGGAGGTCTGGGGCCATCTGAAGCTCAAGGGGGAGTTGGTTCCACAGGGCTGGCGCTCCCACAGAGAAGGCCCTCCCCCTGGGGGTCGCCAGCCGACATTGTCTGGCCGACGGCACCCTGAGGAGGCCCTCTCTGTGTGAGCGCACTGGGCGATGGGAAGTCGTCCCCGGCAGCAGACGGTCCTGCAAATATCCCAGGCCTAAGCCATGTAGGGCTTTAAAGGTAGGTCTTCTTTAATTGTAAAGGAGGATAAGAAAAAGGAGGTATATCAAAAGTGCCGTTTGGCTTCTTAATCCAGAGCAGTTGTGTTTTCTATGCCCCAGAGGTTATAGCCCTGATTTTGTGGGTCAAGTGTGTGAGTTCAGCCAATGCAGTTACCACAGGGTTCAATTAATTAATTGAGATAATTCAATAAACCATGACTCAGTTAATTATAGATTAGTATTAAAGTGATCATAGCTGCAATAAAAAGCTGTAACTCCGTAAGCTGTCATTTCTTTTTTCTTCTCTCTCTCTCACTTTCTTTCTGACACACATACTTTATAGCTCTGCAATAGTGCAGCTGGTTGTAGTTTAGCATTTTATGTGAATCCAACTAATATGACTCTGTATCGTGGCTTAGGCTGTTATTTTGTTTGAACCCACCCAACTGTGTTGTATTCAACCAATCATATTTAAGCATAACAAGATTCAGCCACAGTCAAATAGGAATTTTCTAAAGCACCACAGCTCTTTTTCTAGAAATGCAACATATTGGTATGATTTTTTTTCTATAGTTTGTTGGCATTCTAAATTTAAAACAGATGACATCAGAATCAGACATGGAACCAGACACCACCAAATCATATAGCACCTCATAAATATTCAAGCTGGTGGAGCAAAGGAAATGTAAACTGCATTGCTGGCCAACAGGCTTGGCAAAGGCTGGATAGGACATTCTTAAGCATTACAAGTATGCACCCCATTCTCAGTGGTGAATCCTATGGAGAGCTCTCCAAAATGTTTGCAGATTCCTTTAGAAGTTTGCCGTATCAGATGCAGTGCATGAAGCAAACAAAACAGACCATTTTATTATATTCCCCACACAGAATCACTGTATCTTTAAACTGTAGCAATGGCTACATTAAACAGAAAATAAAGTAAGCACTATATTTGAGGCAACATTTGAACAAACATTATATAATTGTAAGCGACTGGAAAGACATCAGTAAAGAATAGTGTTGCTCCTTAGTCATAAAAATAAAGGGAAGAAACAGATTTTAAAAAAATAAAGTAGGTTTCCATGGAGAGAAAAAAGAATATAATTGAGTTTACAAGATAATAGCTATTATTATAGGATTTGCACTGCAGTTCTAACATCTCTTTATACAGAGCCAATCAGCTTTCACAGAATAGGACACATTTAACTGTCCATACAATTGCAGCGTAAGGCCACAGTCTGTTTACATTTATTTGCCAGCAAACACACTAGCCCTCTTGGGTTTTCAGGCAAACATGTGGAGGGCTTCAACTTGGGTACAAAACAGGACTGTCCACACAACCCAGCTGCCCACTTTCCATAACCTATACCAGAGGTAGGCAACCTTGGTTCTTTTATGACTTGTGGACTTCAACTCCCAGAATTCCTGAGCCAGCCATGCTGAGGGAAAAGGGAGAGGTTTCCAAGCTGAGCCATGCTGGTTCAGGAATTCTGGGAGTTGAAGTCCACGACTCATAAAAGAGCCAAGGTTGCTTACCCATGACCTATACCCAATTAATGAATTGAAGAAGCTTCTTGGATGAGAAGTGAAACATTTTCAAGGGAAAAAAAACCCCAAAAGCCCAGTTACTTTTTGAAAAGCCCCTTTGGGACCCACTCAACAAGAGTAGAAAGCTGTCTTCATAGTTCCTTGAATTCAAGTACAGCTCCTACATGATCCTATGTTAGCTTAGAACAGCCCTTAGTGACAAACTGTAAGACCCAATATGGCTCTTGTTCCAATATGCCTTATATTCCTTTGCCTAGTTAGAGGAAGTGAATTAAGTAGGCTTTATACATATTTGTGTATGTTTAGGATTGCAGCCTACACAAATGATAATTGCCTCCAGTGTGTGGAGAAGTTTAAACTTCTATGATGAGATGTCAGGAATTATTTATGTAGCTCAACTGCTGAAGCATGTTGTGTTCTCAAAGAGAACATTCATTATGGCCACCCTGAGACATTTTACTTAATATATAAAGAGGTACTTGAGGTTACTGCTCAAACAGCAGAAGAGTTGAGATGCTTTAAGAACAAAATTTTCAAATATCTATATTTGTACAACACATCAAAATATGGTTGGCTATTTGCTGGCTTAGAATTAATCTAAAATATGGTTTGATATTTTCTGGCTTAGTGGTTATAAATAGTGTTGACTTGAGTTGTCATAGTTTGTGAGTAAATGTGCAATGTAAACACAACCTACAATTTTTTTCAATGAACTCTACTTAAGGAAGCCATAGCTTAGCATAACACATAAAATCAGACTTCCGTTTGTTGGAAGGGAAATTTCATATCTTGCGCTTGCATAATCCCCCTCTGGAATTATGTGTGTGAGAGAGACAGAATGTTTGTGTGTAACAATAAAATAATGAAGTACATTTAAAACTTGTGTCATCCAACTAGAGCCCGTGAGTGAATCCATACTTTGGCAGCTACTATTGGAAGTTGTTGTTGAATGCTTCCCCATCCTTACTCAAATTTAACAGTGAAGATGCTCAACTTTCCATTTACTTGACATTCCCTAGATTGCTTATGAACCTTGAATATCCTCACTTTCTTTTATTCTACTTAGAGCTGATCAAACCATTGCTTAAATGGTAGACAGCAAAAGAGGAAATTAGTTCAGATGAGGGTTACTGCCATGTTGCTTTGACACACATTTATATGGACAACAGAGAAAATGAATTTTTTGCTATGGAAAAGAAAAAGAAAGAATGAAATCCAATACTTTGTTTTGTTTTTATGCTCAGTAGATAGCTTTTCCTGACTGTTGCCAAATGCTTCTACAAAGATAGATATGCAGCATGACAATGATGAAAACATTGCAGATTTTTGCACTAATTGCTCATACTAAAAAGCAATCCAACTGGGGCCTCTTGAGTTTAAGGAAGAATAGGATATTTCTGAAATAGACCTTATGGATTTTGATGAAAATTTCATTATTTCCTTATATGATTATTAAAATCCAATACTGTCAAATAACTGTGTTTAAGTCCTTCCAATTATAGCAGGTAATTTATCAAAAGAGCTTGTTTGCATCTATTCTTTATAAATTGAAGGTGAAAACAGGTTCTCTGGAGACCATTGAGCACTATTGACCTTTGAAATTTACATAGTTTTCATTAAAATATTTTACATATATAATAAGAAATACATTCAAAGAAAAAGATACAGTAAATGTGAAAAAGAAAAAATGCTTATAGATAATGATATTTGATCTCTAAAAATGGATTTTTGGTCAAAGGGAAAAATCTAAAAATAAGACTTTGAAATGCGGTGCTTAAAATTTTATCATTTCCTTGAAAATGCAACACTGAAAAGCACTCAATAAAACTTTATTTAAGCATTAAGGACAGAAAGATTTCTAAAAAAGCAAGATATTCTATTGCATTTCGGTGAGATTCCTGGAAATGTTTTATCTATTTCTGGCAAGACAACACTTGAAAGTTCTTGATCCAAATACCTAACATTTGCATCCTAAATTTGTAAAACCTGTTTTTTTTATTTTTGTATTAAAATGACATTAGATCGCTCACGTCTATGTAATATCACTAACTGCTATCATTAGATCAGCTGAGTCAAATTCTGAAATTCAGTTTGCATGCACTATCTTTCTGCACTTGTAAATTTATTTATCTCTGGGACAATGGGGACAGAGGATTGTGGACTTTTATATCTTTCCTTTCTAGAAGATATACTTTGCATATTTCTTCTATTGCTTAGATGATATTCTTTTCCTTTCTCTTCTGTGTTTGAACTCAGGAGTTCAAATATTTTCTTCCCTGACTCTCTGACCATAACAGAAGAGTACGCACGATGGGCCCTTAACTGTAGGCAGTCTTAAATAACTTTGCTAGTACCACGTTATTTCCTATATGCAGGTAATGCTCGATTTACAATCACAATTTCCATTGCTAAGCAAGTAGCTTCCAATTTTATGATCCTTTTATGACCCTTTTTGGCCATGGTTGTTAAATGAATCACTGCAGTTGTTAAGTGAATCATGCAATCATTAAGCAAATCCAGTTTCCTGCATTGACTTTTATCTATTTATTTATTAAATTTATATGCCACCACTTTCACTGTCTTGAGAGACTCTGGGTGGTTTTGCTTATTGGAAACCAACTGGGAAGTTCTCAAATGGTGATCACTTGACCCCGGGAAACTGGTTGCTGGTTACTGAGTGCCCAAATTTTGATCACATGACCATAGGGATAATGTAACTATCATATGTGCAAGAATTTCATTTTCAATGTGGGCCAGTGTGCTCATAATAAAAAAAATGACAATAAAGGTTTATCTCTTCTCTTCTCTTCTCTTATTGTATCTTACTTTATCTTACCTTATCTCTTATCTTATCTATCTTTCATATTTCTACATGGCCCATCTCCCTGAAATATTGTGCTTAACAACTATGCCAAATAGTAAGAGAGAGCCTAAAAGATTAATTGGCCTCAATCAGCATTCCACCATTTATCAACCGCCTATTAACACTAAATTGAGATGTTATTATCCTAGCCAGAACTCATTATTGCTAGCAAAATGTTTAATCTCAGTTATTTATCTTAGTAGATGAAGAAAGCTAGAAGTGCAGATAGAAAGTATAGCTTCGCACATCTACAGCATGATATACTGTTGGCCAAAATTTATGGTGCGTTATTGTTATGTGCAAACATGGCCCCGCTGACAGTAAAGAAACCCTATTTTAAAAATCCTTTGTATTGCTTCTTCTCTTTCCCTATTTTTAATAGAGTAGATTCTAAACGATTCTGCTACTAGTATTGCAAGAGAATAATAGCTGCATCTCTGATACTTGAAATATCAAATTCACCTTTCTCTCTTAATTACACCATGTAGGAAGAGCTTTCTTCCCTCTTCCGTTTTTCTTGCACAGACCACCTTTAATGTAAACATCTTGTTTTCTCTCTCAGAAATGCCTCTAATTCAACATAGGGTTTAATTATGACTCCAGTCATTCATTCTTACAGAGTGAAAGAAAATGGAAATCAGTTATAATTACATATGCTTGCTTGTTTCATCTTTGTCCTTTGAGATGAAACTGCAAGCCCTTGGTATGTTACAAGCATAATCAGCCTGAAATGAATTAACTTTTTCCCCTGCATTATAAAAATATCTTTGAATTTTGAAATGCTTCTTAAAAACATGTTGCTGTATCATCTGATAAGTGTTCTTGTAAGGTTTTAGATGTTGCAATTAATTCAAACAATGAATGGACCTTTATGCTAGCAGCCTGTATTGTTTAGACAGTGCCTGAAGAACTGCAGTATGTAATAAACAGGCAGGTTTCATTTTACAAAAAGGTTGAACCAGAACATATACTATCTCTCTATATAGTCGACTTATATCCGGTCAATTAGCAACCATTCTAAATTATGATGGACACCCCAAAAAGTACTTATTATCCACTTCCGAAGTTCCAACAGTCTCCTCAACGTGTACATGTGGCTGCATTTTGGGTGTTCAACAACTGGCCCTCATTAATGGCCATTTGCAGTGTCCTGTCATCATGTGACCACGATTTACTTTTTCCCCCAGAAACTGGTGTTTACATCTGTTTTCTGGGGGGAAAAACATCTATAGCGAACATTAAGTTCACTTAACAACCACTTCAATAGAGGTCATAAAATTGGATCTGGTCGTGATCCACTTTACGACAATCACAAATTACAAACTGTGGATTAATCTGGTTTTTTTTCTTTTTTCTCTGTTTTATATTTTATCCTTGGTGAATAAATAAGAATAAATAAATATGTTAAAAAACAAATTACAACTGTAATTGCCAGGTTTAATTATGGTCATAAGTCGAGATTTGTCCACAGAATGTGGTAAAAGAGTCATGAAGATAGCAATTGAATTCCACCTGATTTCATATGCAATGTAGTGGTATATGCAACACATAGAAAAAAGCAGGTGGAGCTTGGATCACACTGTCATGGCTATCTTGAAAATCTTATCAGTTAACAGAAACCTGACTGTTCTCTTGAGAACCTTGGGAGGCACCTGATCTATACTCTCCTCAGATTTAGGATTACTAATTTTTGTTGGGTGGCTTCCATCATTTGTTGGATCACTACCTTCTCTGTTTTCTCCTTCTGAATCTGTAGGTGCCAAGTACTACTTCCCCTGCTTCCTTCAAGAGGTGGATGGCTGGAGGACCTTGTCCATTTTCATGTCTTCATTGGCTGCAGCTGTCAGGTCTCTTCTGCCTCCCCCCTGAAACTATGGACTGTCAAGTGAAGGAAATCAGGAGTCTAGCAGTTCAAACAAATGTATAGTTTTATTGCAAACTTCAGAATCTGAACTACTCACAGTCAAAGCAATTTGGTGGTAGATAATGAATTCCTGTGGTGGAATTCACAGGGAGCTGGATTTAGATCTCTTGCAGGCGTGAAGGTATTCAAGACTGATGATGCACTTGACCCCCTTCCCCAGGCTCAGCCTAGTCATCCCCTACATGGACAATGAGAAGAAGAAGAATCTGCATTTGTTCATTGATTAAAGCTAGTAAGACCCCTGCCCTTCTACATCAGAGGTGTCAAACTGCCGGCTCGTAGGCCGGATGCATCATAGTGAAACCATACCCACCTCATTCCCGGCAATGGCAAAAAAGTTGTGATACATCATAACACGTCACGTGATTTTGCGAGGAAATTATTTCCATCACTTTTATTTATTCGACAAGAATTTCTACACACTCACTACCCCACCATCCATTCCAGAACAGAACTTCTTCCTGATTCTGTGATGGGGAAGGTTTTTAGTTTCTCTCAGCAAGGGCCAAACCCCAACTGTGAAGTCAATACGGTGGCTGGAGCTTGTGAAGGTACAAGTCATTGTCATGTAAGCAGCTTAAACAAAGAAAGTTTGGCTAAAATGTATGTCAAACACCTTTCTCAAGAACTTAATTCATGCCCCCCTTTTTTCTTATTTACTGACTTTCAGTGAAAACACCTATCCTGTATGTTGACAAAGTAGGATTTTAAAGCATGATCTGGGTTTGTTTTAGTCATGTCACTGAAACATTGTATCTTACCTTACTCTTTTTTGTACATCACTTAGTCCTGAAATTATTCTTATACATACAGTACTTCCATTATTGATCCTTCTACTGGCCCTCGAAAGAAAGGGAAGGGGATAAAGAAGTTTTGTAGACAAAAACCTTTCTCCAGCTGTTAAAATGTTAAAATTTTATCCAGAGAAGAATTTGAATGGGGGAGACTTTAAAGTCTCCTTCTGGGGCAAGTTTTATCTATCCCCACTTACTCTTCTCTGTCTGCCTTAGAGAATTTGAAAAAAATCTCCATCTGAACTGCTAAATGTTTGTTCCATTTTCCAGCTTGCAAAAATGATGAGATTCAGAAATCTTGCCGCTACCTAGATATTGGTAAAATTCCTACACCAATCAACTTTTTTGCAAAAACCAATGAGATCATCTGCTCTGTTCATTGTATCCAAACTGATTTTAACTTATCCTTTTAAAGTGCCTGCTCTTTCCTGGTTCATGTTTCAATTTGTTGTTTGCTTCATGGCCCTCCTGACACCCTATAAACTCCTCACAACACTGTCATCATTAAATGTATTCACCTTCTTTGTTGCTCAAGGTTTTATTTATCTTGCAGCCCTAGAGACACTAGCTGGGATAAATTAGTGTTAACAGCTCTAAATGTACACATAATCTCTGGCATTATTTTACTGTATGGAGTTCTAGAAAGGACCTTGTCAAGCACTCATGGTCTGGAAATCATCATCAGCCAGAACACTTTTAAAAAAAAGATTTATTGTTAATAAATGAAGGTCAGAAAATTGATTTTGATTTTGAAAAAATGCCAAAGATTTGAAGAAAAGAAGCAGAAAAGGTTTGCAAGAGCTTTTGCTTTTATACCTCCTCCATTTTCAAGCTAAAAGCATTTCACTGCTTAAAAATCAGCCGCATGCCAACCAGCAAGCATCCCTGCTGTGTGGCTATGGCAGAGGCAATCACTCTGCTAAACAACTAATTCCCACAACACTGTCAAACCAGCTAGTAGGGCTGTATTACTATTATCTTATCTTTCCTATTACCTATTTCCTTATCTTCTTATGACTATAACTTTGTTGCTTGTATCTTATGATTTATATTGATTGTTTTTATTTAGTATCCTAGTATGATTTATGTCGATTGCTTATTTAGTATCCTATGACTATCACTGAGTGTTGTGTCTTATGATTTATGATCTGTATTTTATGATTATGATCATGATTTATCACTTATTGCTTGTTTGTAAACTGAGAGCTTATACACCTGTTGAAGGAAAAGTCTTCATCATGATTCATCCAAGCCGGGGATAAACAACATGGCGACTGCTTTAGAAAGAAGGTTGCAGTTTATTGAAGAAGAGAGCCAGACAAGAAGAAGGGTCTGGAAGAAAGAGGGTGAGCACATGTAGGGAGTGAGTTTTTATACCCTCTGGAGACTTTTGTTTGGAGTTGTTTCCTGTTCCTGTGGCTTTGTATTTGCTGTGTCACATATTCTGACCAGAGTCTGGGTGTGCCTTTCTAGTTTTCTTGATGGTGGTGGGTTAATCCTATTATGTCCCAAGGGTTATATCCTGCTTCCCTGGGGCTGTGGCTGATGACTCTTAGATTTTTGGTGTTGATCTTTCTTCCTAATCCCAGTTTCCTGATTCCAGACTTTCTGACAAAATTATCTGCATTTCTGTAGACTTGGTTTCTGCTTGGGACAAAGAGACTTTGGGGCAAGGTTGGTTTCTGCTTTTAAAATCCTTTAGGGAAATATATTCTGCCCTTTTAATATTTTCTTCTGGGGGGGGGGTTGACTTCCCACACACCAAAGACAAATTTGTGTCCAATCACACTTGTGTGTCCAATCATGGTCAATAAGAAATTCTATTTTATTCTATTCTATTTTCTAAATAAATCCTATTATTTTTTCTTAGAATCTCAAGCCTAAGAAAATGTGTTCGTGAAATAGTAAACTTTGATATGCTACCCCTCCATTATGCTCAAGGTGGCAAACAAAAGAAGAAACAATGTAGAAATAAATGACTGGATAGAGATTAGAACTGAATCGATGAAATCAATTACAACAAATTAAATCACAATTAAAATGATTTCACTGGGTCTTAGGGCATTTCTTCAACCCAGAGTTCTCACTGGAGATATTTGTGACCAGGCTCAACCTACCCTATTTTGGGCTCATAATGTGAGAAGGCTCTGCTGGGAAAGGTGAAAGAAGAAGAGGACAACCAGCAGCAAAGTGGATGGACTTGGTTACAGTGGAAATGTATGCACAATTGAAAGACCTGAAGCATCAGGTTAGGAGCAGAGCATTACAGAGAAAATCTACATGGTTAAGAGTCATCACCAGCTTGATATCATTTAATCAGTTGGGCATATCTGCTTTTCAGTTGACCATTTCAACTTTACAATCTCTCCAAAGTAGTCTGAAGTGACTGAAGCCAATGAACTTGACTCCTGCCAGTGAAACTCAGAACACTGAGAACATAATGAAATTAAACTGTTTTCTCCCAATTGACCAATAACAATTTTTAACAAAAATAAACATTTTGAATATTCTTTTGACTGAAGATCTGTGTGCCCACAGTTAAAAAAATGACAATAAAGTTTATCTTATCTTATCCCTGCATTCATAACACAATACATGTGCCAGTATTTTGGTCAGTTGCAAAATCATCATCATTATCATATCATCATCATTATCAACTCAGCAGCCGCAGCATTATCATCACCATCATCTGAACAATTCTAGTGGGGGAAAATTGCTTGTCTATCAAGTTACCATGTCTCCTTTTCATATCCCATTCCAACTTCTACAGATGCATTTTTCCCAGTGCCCCTAATCATAGGTGCAGTGGCAGTTTAAGTGGAACAGGAGAGATGCTAATTTCTAATACTGCTTAGATGGCAGGACTGAAATTTGCTATTTTTACCACTTTCACATCACTGCTTTTTCTATTCCATTTCAAGAGGACTCAAAAGCCATTCAATACCCCCATCACCTCTATCCACTATACCAAAAAAGAAAGACCAATACACAAACATACAATGGACACAGCTTGGTCATTTGAAAGCCTCTTTGTTCCCTGGTGAAAAGGAGAATAGCCAGAATTCTTGCCAATTTCACCCCTGCTAAATTAAACCAGCATCTGCTTTAGACTTCTAAAGCAACTGAAGCATGGGAAGAGGGGTGAGGAAACCATCTTCATTGCTGCACAAGGAAAGGCATCCTTTTCATTATTTGGGTTAGTCATCAGCTAAAATTGTAATACATTAAGTCCATAGCTGCTTTGGCACCAAATTCTCATGCTGAAATGCCTTTAGTTCAAAAATACTGAGATGTAGATACAGTACAGCCTCTCCCTTAGACAGCCAGATGGCTCCAACCAGAAGGCGATACAAAATTGGCTTTTCTCACAGACTGAAGGATTGGGTTGTGAATGAAGATAATGTGCCTCAGCTTTTGTATTTTTCACTTTGTATGCATTATGTTTGTTTGTATCTGTTTTTGTTGTTTTTATCGTTTTGTATGGAAGCCTCCAAGAGTCATTTGCTTAAGATCAGTGGCCATATAAATTCCCTAATTAAACAAATAAGTAAAATAAGAATACAATCATGAAAAAAAGAAAACACTAAAGTAATTTCGTAGGAATGAGTTAGTCTGGTGTAGTTTCCATTTGACTTGTTTAATTTCTTTTTCTTCCGTTCAGACTTGTCTGATTGTTGAAAATGACCTGTAAAAGTCTCTGCAGTTTTGTTGGCAAGGTTTTTCACTGCCTCCTTCCTAGAACTGAGAGAAAGTGAGCAGTGACTAGTGCAAGATCACCCGGCTGGCTTTTGCCTAAAGCAGGACTAGAACTCACAGTCTCCCACTTCACCTGAAGCCTGATGCCCAGTTCACCTTCTAGCCTGATGCCATAATGACTCTCTGTTATTTAATTAATACACCTTTCATTTGGTGTAAATTAAATTACATTTAGGTATTTTTTTTCTGGACCTGCCTTACTGGTTTCCTGACTAACTATTCCTAGGGCCACTTGAGACCCTCATCTTGAAAAATGTTACACTAATACACGGGTGTCAAACTCACCACGTCACGGCACGTGTCACGACGTATCGCAAATCTTTTTGCATTGCCAGCAATGGGGTGGGTGCAGCTTCGGTATGATGAAACTAGCCTGGGGGGGCAGCATTTTGACACCCCTGCACTAATATAATAAACCTAACATCAGCCTCTCAAAGTGAGGGTTCATTTAATTGCCATTACCATTAACTGCTTACATTAAAATATTCTGATGAGCTTTGGCAGATTTTTCCTAACACTTTGTTTTTTTAAAAAAAACTGTTATCCCTTTGTGTGCTGAGTGTTATTTTAGGATTTCGGTGCTAATAAAACACCTTCTCCAATCATGCTGAAGAACTCAAGAAGGAAAAGGTATCTGTTTCTAATTGTTTTCTTATTGTTGGTTTTCAAGATCACATCTTTCCTGCTGATGTCTGCTCAAAAATGCCTTCTGAGGGAAAATAATATTTCTACTGTGAGATGGTGATCAGACTGCATGGCAAGATGTTTATCGGAAGAAAAAAATGTTTTGATCTGTGACTTTCTTTGTAGGTGGGGACTTGCCTATGTTAACCTGGATATGATTCGGCATGATGGATTATTTTGCATGGCTTTATCGTGCATTATAATTAGGGACATTTTACTAATAGCCAGTATTTTTCTGCTTTCAGTTAAGATAGAGGAGTCAATGTTATGTCTTCAGTTTTTTTTAAAAAAGCAATCCACATTTAACACAATGTAAGGGATTCCTAATTTATAAAAGTTGTTGTTAATTTGGTCTCTTCTGCCAACCTAGCAGTTCGAAAGCACATAAAAATGTAAGTAGAAAAATAGGGACCACTACGGTGGGAAGGTAACAGCGTTCCGTGCGCCTTTGGCGTCTAGTCATGCCAGCCACATGACCACGGAGACGTCCTCGGACAAGCGCTGGCTCTTCGGCTTTGAAACGGAGATGAGCACCGGCCCCTAGAGTCGGAAACGACTAGCACGCATGTGCGGGGGAACCTTTACCTTTACCTTTTAATTTGGTCTCATCTCAGGTCACAGCAAAGGCTGCCCTGACAATGGTGATGAATTTGTATGTGTCTTCAAAAGAAGACATGGGAGCTTTTTTTAAAAAGAAAAGAAAAGAAATACAAATTTCAATAAAAATACAAAGATATTAAAATGGTACTATGAATGAAAAGGAAAAAAAGAAAGTGTCCAATCTAAATTTTGTTATTTGCCTGTGCTATGAACAGGACTTGCAAAATTTTCCCTTTGCTAATGTCTAGTACAAATTATTTAAAAAGAAAGAAATAGGAGAAAAGAATCTGAAGATCCTTAATGTTAATCCAGTTATTTAGAATGAAGATTGGATAAGAGGTGGAATTCTCGAAATAGTACAGAACTAAAATAATACAATATTAATACAATAATAGTGGCTAATAAATTCAAATAAATGTGTTAGACCTTGTTGATGGGATTTTTATGAGGAGTCCAACCATTGTTGACTTTGTAGGAGATGATCAAGCTGTGCCTGAAGGAGGCATCAAGCATGTCATCAGTTTGGACCCCTTTCATGTCCATAAGAGATCTAAGTCCAGCCTTCCTTGAATTCCATTGACCCTTATCTATTGCCAATTTGTCTTGGCCATTAGTAGTTCAGATAATAATAATAATAATAATAATAATAATAATAATAATAATAATAATAATAATAATAATAATAATAATAATAATAATAATAATAATAATAATAAGAAGAAGAAGAAGAAGAAGAAGAAGAAGAAGAAGAAGAAGAAGAAGAAGAAGAAGAAGAAGTAGTTGGAAGGGACCTTGGAGGTCATCTAGTCCAACCCCTTGCTCAGGCAGGAAACCCTATACCATTTCAGACAAATGGCTGTCCAGTCTCTTCTTAAAAACTTCCAGTGTTGGAGCATTCACCACTTCTGGAGGCAGGTTGTTCCACTGCTTAATTATTCTGTCAGGAAGTTTCTCCTTAGTTCTAGGTTGCTTCTCTCCTTGACTAGTTTCCATCCATTGCTTCTTGTCCTGCTTTCAGGTGCTTTGGAGAATAGCTTGACTCCCTCCTCTTTGTGGCAGCCCCTGAGATATTGGAACACTGCTATTGTTAAGTCCGGAATGACGAGCGGAGACAGCGATGTCACACAAGGAATGTTTATTGGAACTCGCAGCCCCAAAACCACTCGGTCCCTGATGCGAATCTCGAGATTGTCATATTTACAGCGCAAGGCCGCTTCTCGGACTGCCGCCACAAATTGTTGTATTGATTCGCCCGGCCGCTGGTTCCTCTTCTCAAATATCCTCCGCCAGAACAGTTCTGACCGTTTAGGGGTGAAGTGGACCCTCAGTTTCGCCAACAGGTCCGCGTACGATACGCTGGAGACCGGCAGGGGTTGGCACAGGCCGACGGCCACCCGGTAAACCGGCGTGCCGCTGATAGTTAGTAGCGCTGCCGCCTTCTTCCTGTCCTCCGTGATCCCGTTGACCAGCATGTACCCCTCAACTTGTCCGACATATTCTTCCCAGTCTTCAGGGTAGTTAGGGTCAAACTCCTTCAGGGATCCGACTTGCGCCATTCTGTTGTTTTAATTTGCTTGCTGCTCGGTTGACTGTGGTTCAAATTTCCCGCTTTTCGCTCTGTCGGCTTTCCGCGGTTCTCTCGCTGTTCTGCCGTCAATCCCACCTTCGTCGCCACTGTTAAGTCCGGAATGACGAGCGGAGACAGCGATGTCACACAAGGAACGTTTATTGGAACTCACATGGGTCAACTGGCTAGCAGCCGCTGAACCCTGCCTTATATACTAACTCCATTCAAACATAACCAATCCCCGGCTTAGAATCTCCCGCCGGGAAGTAGCAGCCAATGATTGCACTCAGGTTTCCCGCCGAAGGGAAACCACTCCCATAACTATGTACACAACACCCCTTCCCCCCTGGATGAAATTACTATTTGACATAGTCCTTCAGGTAGCTTGGGGGTTTATGTTGCCTGACTGGATATCTGCTGGCCATACTAACTGCTGGGGTTCCTTCGGTTCCACCGGTGACTACCTCCTCTGACCCTGTTGTGTGTGTGGACGGCCCAGGTGGTGTTTCCTTATTGGGCTGTTGTTGTGATTGCTGTTGTTGGGGTACATTGGGTTGACTGGATGCCCCTGGTGTGCTGTCAGGGGGCGCTATTTCTATCCTTGCGTTACAATTCTGGGGGTTTGCGTTACAATTCTGGGGGTTTGCTTCAATTGCCCTGAAATGTATTCTCCTCCCTTTCCCCCCTGGTGCTTGGTTACCCTTGGCTGGGGAAGGTGTAGAGTTCATTGTAGAGTTGTCCCTCTCTTTGTTGGCTTGTACACCTTCAGGGGCCCTTTTCCTTAACTGATCGATGTGTCTCCTAATCAGCTGATTCCCTTCCCCCTCAATTAAATAAGATAAGGGACCGGTTTTCTCTATCACGACCCCTTGTGCCCATTTGTCCCCCTGTCCGTAATTTCTAGCCCACACCATGTCCCCAATGTTCAGAGACCTGGTTGGGGTAACCGGGTCGTGTTCAGCAGGTAGTCTGTCAGGGTGTAGTCTGTCCAATTTCGTTATCAATCGCCTGCCCCACCTCATTTCAGCAGGACTCTTCCCTGTGGCCGCACACGGTGTGGTGTGTTGGGCCAGCAGGAACTGAGCCAGTCTCTGATGCCAGTCACCGTGGATTATTCGTCTGAGGGCGTCCTTGGTTGTTCTGACGTTCCGTTCTGCCAAGCCATTAGAGGAAGGGTGGAAGGGTGCTGAAGTCACGTGTCTAATCCAGTTGGCCTTGAGGAAGTCCTGAAATTCATTAGATGTGAATTGTGGCCCATTGTCAGAGACAATTACGTCAGGTAACCCATGAGTGGCAAAGAGTCCCCTTAAGACCTGTATGGTTTTTGCTGATGTCATGGACTTAACGGGCACGACCTCCAACCACCGGGAGTAGCTATCCACTACTACAAGGAATGTGAGGCCCTGGAAAGGGCCGGCGAAGTCAATATGGATCCTAGACCACGGGTTCCTGGCCTCTTCCCACTTGTGTACCGTTGTGTGTGCTTGCTCCGGTCTAGAACGCTGACACTGGTAGCACCCTGCAACTTTATCCTCTATGGCTGTGTCTAACCCTGGCCACCATACGTGACTTCTAGCTAGGGCCTTCATACGCACAATTCCAGGGTGCCCATCATGTAATTCCCCAATTACTGTGTTTCTATGCCTCTCTGGTATGACAACCCTGTTGCCCCACAATAGACATCCAACATGTGATGATAGTTCGTCCTTCCTTCTAACATATGGTGTGAACTTGGGGTCAGGGCTTTTGCTAGGCCACCCACCTTGTACCCATGCTGCTATTCTGCTGAGTATGGGGTCCTTCCTGGTGGCAGCTGCAATGTCCCTGGCAGTTAGGGGACACTCAGAGAGTTCTTGTAGGGACATGATTTGTCCCACAGGTGCGGGGTCTGTACCTGTATCCTTTAGGGGTAACCTGCTGAGGGCGTCAGTGTGCCCCATCTCCTTGCCCGGCCTGTGTTTGATTGAAAATGTGTAAGCGGAAAGGAAAATTGACCATCTTAGCATCCTGGGAGACATTATTTGTGGAGTCTGTCTATCGGTAGTAAATAGCCCTAGCAGGGGTTTGTGGTCAGTGTAAATAGTAAAGTCCCTACCATACAGATAATCATGGAACTTTTTTACGCCTGCCACTATGGCCAATGCTTCCCTGTCAATCTGTGCATAATTCCGTTCCGCCTTTGTTAAGGTCCTGGAATAGTATGCTATAGGCCTCTGTTGCCCTTGCTCATCCATGTGGCTAATAACTGCTCCCACTCCATAAGGGGAAGCATCACAAGCTAAGAATATGGGTTTGTTCTCTATAAAGTGAGTAACTGTAGAATTGCTAGACAGGATGTCCTTTAAAGTTTGGAAGCTGGTCCTGTGTTTTTGTTGCCACTGCCAGGGGGTCTTCCTATCTAAAAGTCTATGGAGGGGTTCAGCAATAGCTGCTTTGTGAGGCAGGAATGTGTGATAAAAATTAATTAAGCCAAGGAAAGCTTGTAGTTCCACCTTATTCTGGGGTTCTGGAGCTAACTTTATGGCCCTAATTTTTCCTTCTGTAGGGTGGATGCCTGATGCATCAATTCTAAACCCCAAGAATTCTGTTGATTTTACCCCTATGCAACACTTATCCTTTTTTAATTTCAATCCTGCCTCCCTGAATTTCCCCAGTACCTGTTCTAGCCTTTCAGCTAGGATGTCCTCAGTTTTTCCAGCGATGAGGACATCGTCAAAGTAAGGGCATACACCTGGAATGCCCTTCAAGGTTCTCTCCATCACCTCCTGAAAGATGCCTGGAGCTGCAGCTATCCCGAACTGAAGTCTGTGAACGCGGAACGCCCCCTTGTGGGTAACTATTGTTTGAGCCTCGGCGGCTTCCTTAGACACGGTAAGTTGCAAATACGCCTGCGCCAAGTCGAGCTTGGCGAAAATGGCGCCGTCCTGGATCGTCGCGAGGACCTGCTTCACCGTCGGGACCGGGTAAGCATGTTTTTTCATTGCGAGGTTCAGGGTAGCTTTATAGTCGGCACAGATCCTCACATCCCCGTTCGGTTTCAGGGGTGTGACGATCGGTGTCTCCCACAGGCCCCCTTCTACCGGTTCTAATACGCCCTGGCCTACTAGCTTATCTAGTTCGGCCTCGATTTTTTGTTTGAGGGTGAAAGGCACCCTCCGGGCCTTAAGCCTGATGGGCCTAACCTTGGGGTCTAAGTTAAAATTAATGGGGGGTCCCTTGTACCTCCCTAATGACCCGTCGAATACGTCTGCGAAATTATCGCAGACGGATTTTAGGGTTTTATTCTGAATGGTGTTAATTCCCCCCACCCAAATGCCTAGGGCCGAGAACCAATTAAGGCCCTCGGTGACTAAAATAGTTAATACTCCACTGAACCCCTTATATTTAACGTTGATGGTAGCCTCTCCCACTAGTTCTATGGGTGATTTCTGGAAGTCGGCTAATTGTAATTTGGTGGGTTTAAGGGGAATTTCCTGGCCGCTTCTGGTTTCGATGTATTTAAGGGTGTCCCTAGAAATTATAGATACTGAGGCCCCGGAGTCCACTTCCATTTTGCAAGGGACACTTTGCAATTGAACTTCGATTCTTAATTTAGGCCTCAAAATGTGGTTGACTCTAGGGGTGTATTTTCGTCTAGGGATTCCCACGTGGTTGACCCCCACCCCAGTCCCCGGGTTGGAAGTGCGTGCCTTGGGCCTAGGGGTCTCTCCCCCACTCCGTTCGGGGGTTACCTCACCTGAGGCCCAAGCGTCGAGCTCGTGGAGGCGGTTGTTGCGTGGTCGGCTTCTGCAGATGGCCTGGATGTGGCCCGTTTTTCCGTACCCTCGGCATTTGGCGTTTCGGAATCGGCAAGTCGATCGTTGGTGATTTCCGCCGCAGCTTCCGCACCGGGTCTCTGGGTCTCGAGGTCTGGCGGGGTTGTCCCTCTGGGGTCGTTGCGGCGCTGGTGGTGGTTGCCTTCTGTTCTGATCTGGGCCTTCGGCTCGTAGTGGTCTCGGCGCCATCTTCCCGAACCTTCTGGCTACTTCGGCAATCTCGGCTTCCCACTGGTAGTCCACCTCCCCACCGTCCACATGGCTCTCCAGGTTAATTTCGGCTGAGGCTGCCATGCTGTTGTAGGGGGGGGTCGCGTCGGCCTGTAGACTCGTACGTGAGTAGCTCGTCTAAGACTTCTTGGAGGTTGCCGGTGGGCTTAGAGATGATTCGGTTTTGCAAGTGTTCGTCTCGCAGCCCCAAAACCACTCGGTCCCTGATGCGAATCTCGAGATTGTCATATTTACAGCGCAAGGCCGCTTCTCGGACTGCCGCCACAAATTGTTGTATTGATTCGCCCGGCCGCTGGTTCCTCTTCTCAAATATCCTCCGCCAGAACAGTTCTGACCGTTTAGGGGTGAAGTGGACCCTCAGTTTCGCCAACAGGTCCGCGTACGATACGCTGGAGACCGGCAGGGGTTGGCACAGGCCGACGGCCACCCGGTAAACCGGCGTGCCGCTGATAGTTAGTAGCCCTGCCGCCTTCTTCCTGTCCTCTGTGATCCCGTTGACCAGCATGTACCCCTCAACTTGTCCGACATATTCTTCCCAGTCTTCAGGGTAGTTAGGGTCAAACTCCTTCAGGGATCCGACTTGCGCCATTCTGTTGTTTTAATTTGCTTGCTGCTCGGTTGACTGTGGTTCAAATTTCCTGCTTTTCGCTCTGTCGGCTTTCCGCGGTCCTCTCGCTGTTCTGCCGTCAATCCCACCTTCGTCGCCACTGTTAAGTCCGGAATGACGAGCGGAGACAGCGATGTCACACAAGGAACGTTTATTGGAACTCACATGGGTCAACTGGCTAGCAGCCGCTGAACCCTGCCTTATATACTAACTCCATTCAAACATAACCAATCCCCGGCTTAGAATCTCCCGCCGGGAAGTAGCAGCCAATGATTGCACTCAGGTTTCCCGCCGAAGGGAAACCACTCCCATAACTATGTACACAACAGCTATCATGTCACCCCTCACCCTTCTCTTTGTTAAACTACACATACCCAATTCCAGCAACCGTTCCCTATATGTTTTAGCCTCCAGTCCCCCAATCATCTTTGTTGCTCTTCTCTGTACTCTTTATAGAGCAGGGGTGTCAAACTGCCGGCCCGTGGGCCAGAGCATCACGGAGAAACCACGCCCATCCCATTGCCGGCAATGGGAAAAGGTTCCGATACGTCGTGCGATGTCACGTGACATCGTGAGTTTGACAAGTCTGTTCTAGAGTCTCGACATCTTTTTTACATCATGGTGACCAAAGAGAGTTAGCATGGAATGAACTTGTACTCATTTGAACAGCCTTGGTTCCTGATTGCTTGTGCCTGACACTTTTTGCTTTTAATTCTCCTGTGTCTATCAGTCTTTCTTTTCTTTCCAGAAAACATAAAATGGGAGGAAGGTATTAGCATTTCATTTCATTTATTTATTATTTTATTTTATATTTTATTTTATCATTATATTTTTCCAGGAGCTCTACTGTAGAAACTCAAGGAACAGAACAGAGTTTAAAACTCCTTTCTTTTAGGCTCCGCTATTGTTAAGCTGAATGAATATATTGGCTTCTGATGTTCCTCTCCAGAATCTCTCACTAGTTTGGGGAAAGTTGATATTTGGGAACAAGCATCTGTGGGTAGGGAAGGCAGAATGCACCTGTTTATTCCTTCCCCTTCAGAATGTTGTAATCAAGAGTATATAAGAATCAATGTTAGTCTTCTGTATTTATTACCTTTCTATTGAACCCCTGATGTATCAAAGAAATGACTTTCAGGAGCACCATGTCCCAAGATGTATCCTTATTATCACACATAATAAGTTTCTTGTAGACTGTAATCAACAGAATCAGCTAAATATACCCAGTTCTGCCTGCTGATAAGTATATATCCCCTGCTATGATCAGGCATAATATCTGAGGCCAGGAAGAGATAGGAAATTTCTGGAATTGCCCAGATTTTAGAACTTGAAACCATCAGGAAGGGCTTTAATAGGTTTTCCATTTTAAAATTGGAATATTTATAGGTACTGCTTCTGGGGTGGGAGGGGAATGGATTTGGAAATGAAAATAAAAACAAATAAATTGTGTTGCAAACTGCCCTGCCACTTTGCATACTTGTATACAATGAACAACCCAAATATGAAAAGGCACACCATGTGTCCTGATGTATGGTGCATAATGTTTTATTATCATCGTGGTTGAGAACTGATACCTATACTGACCACTTTCTGCAGGAAAACAAGTTGCAAACTCACTAAAAATCCCAAATAAATCATGATTTTATTCTTTATCCCTTAGATGGTGTGCATTAGTCAGATGAGATCACTAGCTAGAGAATAATAGTTTTCCAGATGTACAAGAAACATGTTGGCTCAACACACACACACACACACACACACACACACACACACACACACACACAAACACAAACAGAGAGAGAGGGAGAGAGAGAGAGAGAGCATTACAGTATATCCATTGGAGTTTTTTGCAAATAATAAAATATGTGTTTGGAGATATCTGTTTATTTTAATAATAGTTCAGTAATACTTGCTCCTTCAATTTGGGAATAATTGTCATGATTAATTTACTGCTGTACATTTATTGGAGTCTACTAAAAAGAACAGATGAAAGATGGTCTAATAAGAAATATGCTTGAAACAAATGAATTCCACAAAATGTATTGTATTTGGATAAAGCATCTGATTAGATCATGATTTATTTTACTGGTTTATAGAACATGCATACCAAGTATTGTCATGGTTCTGTAAGCCCAACATCCCACAAATGTTGAATTGTGACCTCCTCCTCATTGGCTTGGATAGAGTTGGAATATTAAGGAAACTTGGAGAACTGTGTGGGGAAATCAGTAATATATCACCATAATAAGGAAGAGAAAGCTGGACAGAACACACAAAGTATTATCAGGCATAGTTGACCAATGGTCCTGGCTAATAAATTAATGCTTGGCAAAAGTCTTGTAAACATGAAATTAATATCTTTATTTCACATTTTATAACTTTTATCTACAATAGTTTATTTATTTATATAAAAAATTTGTAGAGTAAAGCTATCCAGCTGATATGGCATCTGGAGTTCTGACATGAAGTTCTGGGATTTTTGCCCATTGTATTATTTTATTCTTTTAATTGTGGCATTCAAACTCAAAAATTATTCTTCCCCATTAAAATAATACTAGCTATGGTTAAATGCTATCACATGGCTTCAGGCAGCCCACAAAATCTCTTATATTGTGAAATCCTTTAAGTCTGATGGTAATATCGCTGTCACATATTGATAAGAAAAGAGATCCATTATACAAAGCATATATTTTTAATTCATTTTTTTATATAATAGTGCAAAGTATTCTGATTTTTTTAGCTAATATGTAATAAGTGAAAGATACAGTTAGGTACAGACTAATGGATAAATTATAAAACTTTAACAGTGGAAATAATATTCTCAGTTTTTATATAAAAATACTTCATGAAATCACTGACTAACTGGCTGGGTGATTTCTTGCAAAACAGAACAAGAGTGTCAAATGAAATTTATATGCAATTCCTCATGTGCAAATCAGTATCTTATTGTTTCAGTTGCCCTGTCAATTCTGAAAGAATATATCATAAAATACCAAAAGTAATCTCAGGATTCCAACTACTTTCATAAATTTTACTGCCAAGGACATTTTGTCTGGATACAACCAAAAGATAAAAAACAGCATTAAGCAGAAAGTCAACATTTATTACAGGCAGTGAAAAACCATGTTAATATTTAAATGCTGATGATAAGATCTGTGGCAGGAAAGAATTCCACAAGGGAAATTGGTATGGATTCTAGCAGGACTTTTGCAAGATTATGGCACAAATCAAATAGCTACTGTAAATAACTATAATTCTGTGCACTGAGTTAGATTAGTCTTCCCCATACTAAAGCATGAGAATTCTGAGAGTTGATTTTGTTTGGCGCCATGGGAAAAGATGAATTGGCATGATGTGTATTACTGTAGTCATGACAAGTAAGCAATCCATGGCTTACCAAACATGTTGACCAAATAGAGTTTTGAATTGGGAAGGATTTAGTACACCTGTCTCCTGATACCTCCCCCACCAAAGATTGCTGGGTAACTATGCACAAGAAGAAGAACTGTCAGCTTGGTCATAGAATAATCAACACAATGACTATTGGAACTCTATTGCTACAGGGTACAACAGAATCTTGGAAGTCTGTCAGACTATCCCTCTGTCCCCTATTATACCAAACAGAATCAAGAAAGTTATTTTGAGTTTTTCCCCAGACGCTTTCTCTTTTTCCAAGACCAAGTTGTCATTTAATGGTTCTTACCTTTCTTCCTCACTGTTCCACTGTTCTACAGTATATGTAGCAAATCATTATGCCTCATTACGCCTAAAAAGACTGTGGTTTATTTTAAGTTTCTGTTTGTTCTGACCAAAAGAGAAAACTGTGCTGCATTTCCACAACACAGCATCTTAAAATAACACTACTGCGGATGATTTTTAAGTGCTTTTTAGAGACAGTAGTAGCAAGCAATATATCATCTAAGTGCAGAACCATTGGTTAAAGGGAGGAGAATAATGTGTTTTGGATGGAGGGGTGTCAGCTGACCTAATCAGCTAGCCCGTAAGCATTTAAATTTAGCATTAAACAAGAGATTAAAACTATGCTGTGTGTATGTCAAAAAGCATTTATTGTCCCATTTCATAAACCTCCAAAAAAGATGAGCTAGAGGGAAAGAGTGCGTGAAAAAAACCAACGTTCTCGGTAATAGATCTCTTTGCCAAGGTTTGAATACAGGAGACTTTCCTAAATACTGATTGACAGTAGTGACCCTACCACCAGCCTGATTAATGCAGAAGGGCTAGCAATATTATGAAACTTTTTGAGTATTCTGATGAAAGGCTCATGGTACTAAGCAGACACTGAACGTGTCTGCCATAGGAGAGTACCTAGTGAAACAAACAAGTTTTGCATAACATTAACATATATTGTAAATAAGATAATAGGTAAAATATTAAGACTAACTTGTTTCCCAGTATCCGTTCTTCACATTGAAATGCATATGTATATTAGGACATTCATTTTGCTTTAATAGTGTGATTAGAATGTGTCTACTAATATTGATTGAGCAGCATTCATACACTATATCAGGGGTGGCGAACCTATGGCACATGTGACACAGGCGGCACGCAGAGCTGTCCCTGTGGGCACTTGCGTCAAAACCCAAGAGGGAGGTGGGGCCAGGCTGCCCCGCCCCCTCTCCACGTGCTCCTGTGCTCTTGCTCTCTTTTTCGCTGCACTGAGAGTCAGGGAGCAGCTGCAAGAGCTGGGCGGATCCGGGCTGGATGGTGGAAGCAGCTGCAGCACAAGTCCAGGTAAGCCTCTGGAGGGATTTCGCGTGCCCCCCCCGGGCCGATCATTTTACGATGCTCCAGCAGCCTGATTGGAGGCCTGCAAATTGGTTCTGCTGCCCAAATCTAGGGCTGCAGAGTGATTTCGCTCCCACACCCACAGCCGATTTTGCAGGCGTCCGACGCCTGGACCAGGTCACTGGAGCATTGCCTACTTGGTGGCCATGCCCCCGGCACCCAGCGATGCAGTTTGGGCACTCAGTCTCAAAAAGGTTCGCCACCACTGCACTATATGAATGAAAAATGGACCATTTTATCTTTATCTCTCTTATCTGCAGTAAAGAGTGAGTGGTAAATTTTAAGATATATTTTTTCTTTGTTCTTTTGGTAACAGATCTCACCTATCTCCATCAAGGTCATCTTCTCTACTCTCCACATCAGTCAAGCCAACAGCCTATAAACATTCATTTTTGTATACGAGACTTTATTACTAGAGAGGAAATTCTGGCAGTCACCTTCAACAGGTGTCCCATGGTTGCCTTTCTCTTAGATAACAAAGCCGACTTCATCTGGGTAAACTCTTAGCTTGGGGAAGTAGTGAAACCAAAGATTGGTGAAATAGAGGCCAACATATTCTGTTTAATCTCAACTGAAGATTTCTTGAAGAATAATGTGGATGCCATTAGCTGCTATAAGCAGAAGAGCAATGTGAAATGTACAACTTCCCCAAAAGATGAGAATGAAGACAGCTGGCAACACATCACCTTAAGAAGTAAAATTACTACAAAGCAGGTCCTCTTCCTGTGCCATTGCAATTGATTCCAACCTCCAGTCTCTATTTTTACAAAACTGCAAAAGTCTCCCCAACCTCTATCCCCACTCCAGCCCTTGAAGTTACAAAAGTTTTTATTGTTCATTTGAATGCGTTTAGGTTTCCAGGTCCTGATGAAATAAGCACTGGAATAATGAAGGAATTGGCATCATTACATCAGCCTGTCCCATCCAATCAGGCAAGGAAAGTACACTACAGACCCCTTCAGTTAAAGAACTCCAACTGGTGGAGTCCAGGAAGAGAGCCTTTTCTGCTATTAGCTCCACCTTGTGGAATATTATCCCCCAGAATTGAGGCATGCCCCCACTTTGTTGGATTTCCATAAAGCAGGGCTTTTCAACCACTGTTACGGGTACCACCTGTGGTACATTGGCACCTGGCAGGTGGTATGCGACCATCCTAGAAAAGTGGTAACGGGGGAGGGGAATGAGCTGAACCAGTGGCAGCACCGCACAAACCTGAGCGAGAGATAGCTGGAGCTGCAGGGCTGTCAGGGCTCAGCAAAAGAGCCAGAATCAGCTCCAGGCTCCAGCTATAGCTTGGCGCTGATCCTGTCACTTCTGCTGAGCCCAGAAGAAGTGCCGATCAGCTGGAATGTTGCAGCATCTCCAGGTACTTGTGATTTACATTCAGATGCTTGGCAACTGATTCATATTTATGACGGTCACAGTGTCCCAGGGTCATGTGAAGCCACCACCCAGCAGACGGGGGGAATAAAAACCAAACATCCCCCACCCCACCCCACCCCCACTGCCAATCCTCAACAGAAATGCTCACAACAATGAAAACCTCGGACAGGAGGAAGAGCACTGCCAGGCAGACAGGCAGGCGTCTTGCTCAGCTGTGCCTTTTGGGGGGGGCACTTTTTTCAGTGCTACTGTAACTTCAAACAGTCACTAAGTGAACTGTTGTAAGTCGAGGACTACCTGTATTTCATCACTTTTTTCCTTTTTTTGTCATCAGATTTTTGACACCTTGCTAGGTGACTGGTGGTACTCGGATGTTGCCATATCCTAAAAGTGGTACAATGGGTGAAAAGGTTGAAAAGCCCTGCCATAAAGGACTCAAAACATGGCTCTGTGGCCTTGCGGGGGGGGCCTCAGAGGAGCATGCAGTCATGAAACTGGTGCCTTGAGAGCCCTACCTTCACCTTTTAACTAATTTTTACAGTACACGTAAACCATTAATTTAGTGGCCATCTGAAGTTACAACAGCACTGAAAAAATGACCTACGACTATTTTTCACACTTACAGCCATTGCAACATCCCCATGAACACATGATCAAAATTCAGATGCAATATGTGTGATGGTTGCAGTGGGGTCATGTGATCACCCTTTGCGACCTTCTCACAAGCAGAGTCAATGGGGAAGCCAGATTTACTTAAAAACCATGCTACTAACTTAACAACTGCAGTGATTCACTTAACAACTGTGGCAAGAAAGGTCATAAAATAGGGCAATACTCACTTAACAACTGTCTTGCTTAGCAACAAAAGTTTTGGGTTCAATTGTGATCGTAAGTCAAGGACTACCCATATTTAACCATTCTTGCCGCCTTCCAAATTTTTATTTTTTATTTCTGAAGGAGCGTGGTAGTTCAAAAATGTGAAAAACAAACCAACAAATAAATAAGTTGTCAGGATCTCTGGCAATTATTTTCAAGAAATCCTACAGAACCAGGGAAGTGCTATTGTTTTGGAAAAAGAATAAATGTGATTACCCTCGTCAAGAAAGTGGGAAAAGGGGGTGGTGGTGAAGAGAAGGTTCATGAATTTAATATGAAAACCAGAAAGACAATTAAAGAAGGCCAGTTGTATATTTTTGAAGACAATGCCATGATTGCTATTAGTTGTCATTATTTTGTCAAAAATAGGCAATGTGGGGGGAAAATTCTCATCTCCGTTGACAAGGTAACTAATGAACAAGGATAATTTTGTGTTTATAATCTGACTTGATTTCAGTAAACCTTTTGATAAGATCTGTTTTACATATTCCCTACAGGGTATTAAACGTATTTGGAATGCGCTATGATAAGGTGGGTCCATAAGTGGCTGGCTAAACACTTTCAGAGAGTCAGCATAATGTCTCCACATCAAACTGAAGGGCAGAACCAATGTGGTCCTGTAGGGATTTCTCTTAGGGTCAGTATTAGTCCATATTTTGATTAATGATGTGGAAAAGTGAATTGAGCTACTTATTACATCTATAGATGTCACAAAATTGGGAAGTCTGGCAAACACCTCAGAAAACACAACAAAATTACAATCTAATCTTAACAGATTGGGCTGAGAAAAGCAAGATGTTCTTGAAGAGGGAAAATGTGAGATACTGCATTTAGGCAGAGGGAGATATATGGCATGCAAGATGTGAGATTCATGGATTAAAGCTCTACACTGGAAAAGGAATTGGGTGTGGCCACTGACCACAAGCTGAACAGGAGACAACAGCTAGAAAGGCTAAAAGTTCTAGGCTATATCACAAAAAGCATTTTGATGATGATGATAACTTTATTGTCACTTTGAATGTACACCAATCGGCATACATCAAAATGAAATTTCGTTGCATACAGTTCTCAAAGGGTCACCACCTCCGATATATACTCCTTGTTCGGGGCCTGCTCAAATTTCACATTGTCCATTTTAGTCTCAAGGGAGTGAACGATGGCAAACAGGACAGATGGAAATGGGGCTCCATGTGGATTAGCCCTCAAATTCGCTTGTATTCTGACAACCTCGCCTTCTTTCCTTTTTCTGATCCTGACTCTTCCACCTTTTCCTTAAAGAGGCCTTGCTTCTTTTCGCCCCTGGAGCACGCTGCTGCCACCGCCACCAACTCCTCCAAAAGCCTCTCTCTCTTCCTCTGGGCCTGCCGACAGCCTCATCCAGTTCCTTCGCTCCATAAGCTCCAGGTCCTCTCCTCCTCTGCCTCCTCTGGAAACAGCCCTTTTCTCAGATACTTGTGAAGTCCTTATTCTCTTCTACTCTGAATTGGTCATATCATACCTGGAAAACTATGTACAGTTTGGGACATTCTAGTAGGATATTAATAAATTAGGAGGGTAAATGTATTTCTTAAAAAGTCTACATTCTTTTAAAACTCCTAGATATATTTTACAAAATAAGATAAGATGTACATGTAGGATTTTATTTGTTTATTATTTATTTATAACATTTATGTAGCCGCCCATATTATAACAAACTCTGAGGGCTCTCAAATAAAAAAAAATATTTATAATTAAAATAACATAAAAATAATACTAAAACTATTAATACCGAAACCAAACTCCAAAACAGCGAAAACCAAAACCTGATGCAAGTCAAGCTTCTGATGTTCTGTCACCTCATCTTATCCCAGCACTTGGGGGAGAAAGCCAGGTCTTCAGTGCTTCTTAGAAGGCTAGGAGATGGTGAGGACTTGCCAGACTTCAGGGAGAAGAGTATTTTGTAAAGCAAGGGTGCCATAGACCAGGGCTTTTCAACCTTTTCACCCATTGTACCAGTTTTAGGATATGGCAACATCCGAGTACCACCAGTCGCCTAGCAAGGTGTCAAAAACTTGATGACCAAAAAAAAGAAAAAAGGAAAAAAGTGATGAAGTACAGGTAGTCCTCAACTTACAACAGTTCGCTTAGTGACTGTTTGAAGTTACAGTGGCACTGAAAAAGTGCCCCCCAAGCCACAGCAGAGCAAGACACCTGCCTGCCCGCCCGGCGGCGCTCTTCCTCCTGTCCGAGGTTTTCATTGTTGTGAGCATTTCTGTTTAGGATTGGCAGCGGGGGTTGGGTGGGGGGGTATTTGGTTTTTATTCCTCCCCCTCTGCTGGGTGGTTGCAGCAGGTTTTGGTCACTTCACATGACCCTGGGACACTGACCATCATAAATATGAATCAGTTGCCAAGCATCTGAATGTAAATCACAAGACCCTGGAGATGCTACAACATTCCAGCTGATCGGCGCTTCTTCTGGGCTCAGCAGAAGTGCCAGGATCAGTGCCAAGCTACAGCTGGAGCCTGGCGCTGATCCTGTTGCTTCCGCTGAGCCCTGACAGCCCTGCAGCTCCAGCCATGTCTCGCTCAGGCTTGTGCGGTGCTGCCACCGGTTCATCTCATTCCCCTCCCCTGCTATCACTTTTCTAGGATGGTCGCCTACCACCTGCCAGGTGCCAATGTACCACAGGTGGTACCCGTAACAGTGGTTGAAAAGCCCTGCCATAGACAAGCCATGCTTCCTAGCTCTGATAAGATGGCAAAGTTTAAAGGAAGGGACTAGGACCATGCCTACTCTATCTAACCTGGTGTTTCCCAACCTTGGCAATTTCAAGACATGTGGACTTCAACTCCTAGAATTCGCCAGTCAGCCATGGTGGATGGGGAATTCTGAGAATTAGGAGTCCACACCCTCTCTAAAGTTGCTGAGGTTGAAAAATACTGCTCTAATGTGATTTGTCTGGATGCACTTTAATATGGCTCTGTTCACGAAACATGTGAAGTCAGAAAAATAAGCAAAGCAAGTAATGATTGAATGTGTAGTGCTAGTTGTTATGGTTGGTAAGCTTTTTGTTTATAGTTTAGCATAGTATATCAGCATTCCCATTGTGTCTTACTCATTCATCATGGGCAAGCAAAAAGGGTGCGAAACTAATCATCAACAGACAACAGCATTCTTTCCTGCTCTATCTGGAGATGCCAGAAATTCAGTATGGATTTTTCTGCAGAGAAATCATGTGCTATACAAACTTGTCAATAATGTGTTCTGTTTATCTTAACTTTCAACCTCAATGGGCCTCCTAGCAGCTTAGAAAAATACTGATTATCATTAAAAATAAAATAAAAAAATGAAGACAGCAGTAAATGTAAGAGAAAATTCTCTTATAAGAGGTCATTAGGAATAATATAACTTTGAGTTGCTGCCTTTAGAAAGGATAAGAGAAATAGCTCCTGAGGAAGATGTTCAGAACTGGAGTACCAATACATTTAAAATGCTCTGATTGCTGTCTTCCTAATTTCTGAAGTTATCTGGGCAGGCTCATTTTAGCAAGTAAGCTTTTAGATTACAGATAGTCCTCACTTACTGACACCCTCATTTAGCAACTGTTCAAAGTTACAATGGTATAAAAAATCAGCTTTGTGACCAGTCCTCATGTTTATGACAGTCACATAAATGGGTGCTTCATAACTGTGCATTTATGACCATCGGAGTGTTCTGCAGTCACGTGATTGCTATTCATGTTCTTCTCCACCAGTTTGCAATAAGTAGAGTTAATGGAGAATGTGGACATAAAATCTTAAATTTCGGTCATGTGATATTTTATATATATAATATAAATAAAATAAATTCAATTCTATCAATTTAAATTTCTAGATGAATCTAATATTGTCGTGCTCTATCCATATAAAATAATAAATATTCAGGAGATGTGTGTGTGTGTGTGTGTGTGTGTGTGTGTGTGTGTAAATTTTTGGATTGCTAACAAAGAATTAAACAGAGACTGATATGGCCATTTCAAACTCATTTGTTCTCATCAGTCAGCCACACCCTTTTGAGATTCAAACCTGGGCCGATTGCACATTAGGCAGTTGTTTTAACCTCTAGGCCACAGGGTCTTTCTCGCTTTGTTAGCTGCATCAGGGAGGGAAGAAGCAAGGGAGATATGTCTTAATTCTTTGTTAGCAATCCAAAAATTTACACAAATAATGAGTGTCGCAGTTGCGACTACCGCTTGTGGACGGCCTGAGTTTAGGCTGAAACAGGCAATGATCATTATTAAGAAGTAAGTGCTTTGGAACTTATGCAAGTGTGAATATAGCTTCTGCGACATAAAAATAACATTATTTTATTTCTGTGTGAGCTTGAAAAGAAGGGGTGTTTTTAAAGTGTTAATTTATTAAAGCAGCTGTATCTTTACTATCATTTTTATAGTATTGCATCTTTTTAAAGACTTATGCCAAACCCTGACAAAATATGCTACTTCTTTAATGAGTAACAGAGATATGTTCATACAGGTTTTTATATATATAATTTTTGAAGGGTACATAGTCCTGCTAAATATAATAGCTTCAGTCTGAAAAACATGTGGCCATTTAGTAAGAACATAATACCTTTTTTGTGCTAATTCTCTGAACTGTAGGAGTACTGCAGGTGGTCTGTGTGTGGGACAGAGAAGAGGGAAATAATATAATATAATTCAATGTACTGATTACGTATTATATTATTGTTACATTATTTTTGGCAATGTAGCTTATTTCATGAACTTCCTTATATAATATAATAGTCTATAAATTGAAACAGTGTACTGTTCTTTAACATTAAAATGAACCTTTTTTTTGCATATCCAAAGGTTAAATGAGGGCATACAAAAATGTATTGGTAGTCTATGCTCTAGAGAGTAGGAATACTAACAATAGTTTGCTTACCCAATGATCCATAAATCTTTCAATGATTATGTAGCAATTTCCATAAAGAAATATTGGAAGTCACTATGTCATTCTGTCAGGAATGGTTAATAAACACAACTCTGCTCATACAACATTCTGAGCCAAAACAAACAAATTGAATTTCAGCTTAACCTGATGGCCTAGTTCACACGTTATAACATGGGTTGTTTGGATTTGACTTATCTATTGGTTTGTCATACCGTATTTTCCGGTGTATAAGACGACTGGGCGTATAAGACAACCCCATACATTTCCTGTTAAATTATAGGGTTTGGCCTATACTCGCCGTATAAGACTACCCCTCTTCCAACGCACACCAAATAAAAATTAAAAAACATCAGATTTGATTTTAATATGGTAATTTTAATTCAAATGCTTATGACATGCAGGTGCTTAGTAGGAAAACTGTCACTTATAAACATAAGGCTGTTTGTCATCAAACATGTCAACATAAAACAGTGCAAGTGGATTAAACTATAATAATAATAATAATAGTAATAATAATAATAATTAATAATAAATAATAATAATAATAATAATAATAATAATAATAATAATAATAATAATAAGAAGAAGAAGAAGAAGAAGAAGAAGAAGAAGAAGAAGAAGAAGAAGAAGAAGAAGAAGAAGAAGAAGAAGAAGAAGAAGAAGAAGAAGAAGTTGTTGTTGGAGGGAACCTTGGAGGTCATCTAGTCCAACCCCCTGCTAAGGCAGGAAAACCTATACCATTTCAGACAAATGGCTGTCCAGTCTCTTCTTAAAAACTTCCAGTGTTGGAGCATTCACCATTTCTGGAGGCAGGTTGTTCCACTGGTTAATTGTTCTAACTGTCAGGAAGTTTCTCCTTAGTTCTAGGTTGCTTCTCTCCTTGACTAGTTTCCATCCATTGCTTCTTGTCCTGCTTTCAGGTGCTTTGGAGAATAGCTTGGCTCCCTCTGCTTTGTGGCAGCCCCTGAGATATTGGATCACTGCTATCATGTCACCCCTCACCCTTCTCTTCGTTAAGCTACACATACCCAATTCCAGCAACCGTTCCCTATTTTCCTAATTCACTTTTTCACTTTTCCTAATTCACTCTAAAGCTTTCCCTGCGTAGAGCCTTAAATAACACCAGCTGCCTGCAATTAGTGCAGGTTCGCATCCCACCACGCTCAAGGTTGACTCAGCTTTCCATCCTTCCAAGGTAGGTAAAATGAGGACCCAGATTGTTGGGGGCAATAAGCTGACTTTGTAATAATGCTGCTGGGGGGGGTGAAAGCCCTAATAAACAGGCATATACACAGAATGAAGGCTATTGCTAAGCACATTGATTTGTGCTTTAAATTGTAAGCCACCCTGAGTCTTCGGAGAAGAGCAGGATATAAATGGGATTTTTTTTAAAAAAAAGACCAAATGGGAGATCCGCTCCAGGTTTTCCAGCCAGCCCACCCAGTTCCTGAGTCAAATGTGTCCTTAGAGCTAAGCCGCTGCTCTGGCTGCTGCCTTCCCCACCTGCCTTTCAAGTTGGGATATACTACAGCTGCTCTTCAACTTTAGAAGGAAAGATGCCCAGACCCCAGCCTGTAAAAAATCACAGACTGCAGCTTCTTCTCCAATTGGTCCCGCTTTCCTTGCGCAGACTAAATGGGAGATCCGCTCCAGGTTTTCCAGCCAGCCCTGTCCCTAAATTTTCAGCACCTGGCGTATAAGACGACCCCTGACTTTTGAGAAGATTTTCATGGGTTAAAAAGTAGTCTTATACGCCGGAAACTACGGGTATTCTTGGTAATCTTTGTGATCAGTCAGTTTGGGGCCATGGGAATCAACTTGAGATGAGATATGATCTGAACAAATTTCAGAACTACATGTGGAAACTGAGGATCAGAGAACAATCAGAACTACTGTAAAATACCAATCGAATTTTACTGATTTTATTTGCAGCAATAAGTTGAAAATAAAATTTCTTAGCAAATGGTCGAATCAATATATAATAAGACCAGGAAAGCCATACCTTCTTCATGTTTTCCCACATATAAAACAAGACAAAGGTCACTTCCAGTGATGACAATTGAATTCTATACAAAAAACTCTCTTTTTATGACCCTGTAGGCCCTCCTATTCAGGGGCAACTGAATGGAGCTGGGTATTTAGAGGCTGAATGCCCTTCCTGATGTCTACATGGAGTTTGCAGCAGCAGAGAAACATGTGCCACTGCCTAGAATTGAACTCTCAACCTTCTGAATGGCTGGGGAGCATCTTCACCACTAGGCCACCATGCCGTTCTATATCCAGGACTGAAATCTTACTGAAAATAATAACTGTAAAATTATTTCTTATTTCTCCTGGAATTCTCTGTAACTGGTGCAGTATGACTTTCTCCAAAATCTTCCCTTTTGCACACTAGATGGCAGCTGTCCAAATGGCTGGAGCCAGAAATGATTTCCTCAGAAGTGAATTCACTTCTTTCAAAGCAATGGTATAATCCCCTCCCTCAGAGAAGCATCAACCTCAAGGAGTTTCTTCTATCAATTCATGTCTGGAGACCTTTTGTACATCAAGATGTGTGACAAGATTAGATTACAGAAAGGCCACTTGAGGAGAGTCTCATCCAATGCCTTCATCACCTTTGCATTTCAGACCATAAGAAGGTTATGCCATGAAGTCGCCATCAGCCATGTTATCAGTGATAGCCCCAAGTCAAGATTCTCAATAGCACTTTTTCTGAGTAATAAATTTTAATAAAAGTCATATAGAATTAGTTAGTCAGGAAAGATTTTACTGGATTTCTTCTGATTTGGGGCTACCAGAGATAACATGGCTCTCCTCCAACCATGATTCACTCAATTAGCCCAATTGTTTGGTATAGTGAACCTTTAGCTAATTCCATCAGCTCAGCTCATACAACATGCTAGATTAAAATGCAACTGAAACTCTAAGTCACTGTGTCATTTGAACACACCAGTCAATGAATAGCTTCATATTTTACCCAAAGCAATAATGTTGCTAGCTTTTTCTATTTGTGATTTAGCATGTTGTATGAACTTAACCCATGCACTTTATTCATGAAAGCACAGCTAAACAAACCTTAATTTAGCACAATATGTGAATTTAGGTTATATATTAGCTTTGTATATGGATGCCAAAACTTCATGGTCCAATTATATTTATATAGCATGTTTATATTCTATTGTTTCATTCAGCCTTGGAATTATGGGCAATATACTCTCAATGCATCTGGAGGGCTGAACAATTTCTGACTAGGCAGATTTTTTTTGCCTGATCCAGCACAGCTCTTATCGTTTTTAATTTATTTTATTACTCCTTCTCACTATACATCAGTTTGTCAGGCAATACGATTTACAAAGGCTGTGGCAATTTTCCATAAAAAAGTGATGGAGGCATTCTTTTCAAATCTGCAGCATTCTGTACTAGAGCACAGAATACCTTTTCTCCACCCTGATGCCTTCCATATGCGTTGGATGAGCTAGCTAGTAAAACCAAAAGGGATTGAAGCATTCAAAAAATTCAGCAATCTGGAGTGTACTAGACTGAGAAAGGTTTATGCAGATGTTATTCTGAACATCCAAAAGCCTTAAAAACAGAGGGATAGAATCAAGATCGCATGAAGTACTAATACCACTTTACAATGCCTTGGTAAGGCCACACCTGGAATACTGCATCCAGTTTTGGTCACCACGATGTAAAAAAGATGTCGAGACTCTAGAAAGAGTACAGAGAAGAGCAACAAAGATGATTGGGGGACTGGAGGCTAAAACATATAGGGAACGGTTGCTGGAATTGGGTATGTGTAGTTTAACAAAGAGAAGGGTGAGGGGTGACATGATAGCAGTGTTCCAATATCTCAGGGACTGCCACAAAGAAGAGGGAGTCAAGCTATTCTCCAAAGCACCTGAAAGCAGGACAAGAAGCAATGGATGGAAACTAGTCAAGGAGAGAAGCAGCCTAGAACTGAGGAGAAACTTCCTGACAGTTAGAACAATTAACCAGTGGAACAACCTGCCTCCAGAAGTGGTAAATGCTCCAACACTGGAAGTTTTTAAGAAGAGACTGGCCAGCCACTTGTCCGAAATGGTATAGGGTTTCCTGCCTGAGCAGGGGGTTGGACTAGATGACCTCCAAGGTCCCTTCCAACTTATTATTATTATTATAAATTGTCTCCTTTTCTTCAGGAGGAGGTTGAAAAAAGTCCTCGGCTACCTACTGTATACATTTTTACCTACTTCAGAATTTGGAAGAATGTCTCCATGATAAACTGTATAGTTACTCACCACAACAGCCATTTTAGATTTTTCATTGTTTTATAGTGCAGAATTATTATTCTATTACCTGCAGTTATCAGAACAATTTGCCAGGTATTAAAAGGCATCTTAAGTGTAGGAATTCAGCAAGCTGCTCAGACTCTGGCCACTATTGTTCCTAGCCAAGAAAATGTCCATCTTAATAGGCTGAAAGAAACCAGGACATTCGCTAGCTCCATCAATGTTATTTTTAACAGCTGCTTTCTGCTGTGCCCTCAAATAGGGACCAATAGTTTTCTGACTTAGCCTCATAGACCATTCTTCATTTGTATATCTCCATTACAGGTAGTTATGTATATTTTTCCATCATCTCACCCTGCAGTAAAAATTGCAGTTTCGTTGGGGTTCTTTGTATACATTATACATATGGTGGGAAGACACATTCTTCACTTACACATACAGAAGAGAAATGCACAGTATTACAGTCGCAGAGAAGTGAGCCTGCTGTGCAAAACATTATTCCCTATTTTAAATGTGCCAAATCTGAAACAGCCGTTCAAGCAAATTACAAAGGAGTTGTTTTGTTTGACCATCAGGAAGATTTTTTTTCCCCAAGGATGGTTTAGAACGAAAGCTCCTCCCTGGAAAGGAGCCATTTCAAATGCATCAAAACTCTTATCTGAACAGCTGTTAGCAGGTAATCTGAAGTAAAATGCAAATGCCTGATGGCTTAAGTTGCGTGATTTTGTTCAATTGCAATTTTCTGTTTATTATAGAAAACAATTATGGGGAAGCTTATAGTTATTATATTGAACACCTTGGTTCTTATCTTAATCTACCCCTCCCACTTTGAACAGATACCAATAATAAATCAGTAACACATTGTTGTTGTTGGTTGCGAAGTCGTGTCGGACTCATTGCAACCCCATGGACAACGTTCCTCCAGGCCTTCCTGTCCTCTACCATCTTCTGGAGTCCATTTAAGCTCACACCTACTGCTTCAGTGACTCCATCCAGCCACCTCATTCTCTGTCGTCCCATTCTTCTATTGCCCTCAATCTTTCCCAGCATTAGGCTCTTCTCCAGTGAGTCCTTCCTTCTCATTAGGCTGCCAAAGTATTTGAGTTTCAACTTAAGGATTTGGCCTTCTAAAGAGCAATCAGAGTTGAACTTTTCTAGGACTGACCGGTTTGACCGCCTTGCAGTCCAGGGGACTCGCAGGAGTCTTCTCCAGCACCAGAGTTCAAAGGCCTCAATTCTTTGGTGCTCAGCCTTTCTTATGGTCCACCTTTCACAGCCATACATTGGAACTGGGAAAACCATAGCCTTGACTGTACACACTTTTGTTGGCAGGGTGATGTCTCTGCTTTTTAGTATGCTGTCTAGATTTGCCATAGCTTTCCTCCCCAGGAGCAAGCATCTTTTAATTTCTTGGCTGCAGTCCCCATCTGCGATGATCTTGGAGCCCAGGAAAATAAAATCTGTCACTACCTCCATTTCTTCCCCATCTATTTGCCAAGAATTGAAAGGGCCGGATGCCATTATCTTGGTTTTCTTAATGTAGAGTTTCAAGCCTACTTTTGCACTCTCCTTCTTCAAAGTTGGCCCTAGTTGCTGAATAATGAGTTACTCATACTAGAAGAAGCTGACTTCACTCAGACTGAAGGAATATAAATGTGCAAGCATTTTTTTTAAAATTAAGAAGAAACACAACCCAAGGATTTATAAAAGATGAATAAAATGAATTATCTGTTGAGATAATTTAATGATGACTATAGTATAAAAACAAATCCCTGAATGGTAAATCAGAGAAGTAGGGGTTTGTTGCTGATTTCACTTTACACATATTGCAATCAGTAGCATGTGTGTACATAGCCTCTTTGAAAAAGCTGCAAAGTATGCCATATAGAGCATAGTTTTCCAATATTTGGACTTTTATCCAGTGTTTATATTAAAATATAAATCATGAGCTGCTTACCAAATAACAAAAGAGGTGTTGTTCTCACAGTCCATTCCTTCTTTTTAATGTTTGTGTTTTTATTGAATGAATCCAGAAGCTTGGCAAATCTGAATAGGAAGAGCAAATCTAGTAGGGCATTAGGTTTCTGTACTATCTTGCAGAAGTGCTTGAAAATCATGCATTTCTAGATTTTTCAAGACTAAATGAAAGTGTACTTTATTTCCTTGATCAGATGTTCTTGATGTACACAAGTTCCAGATGAGTCTTAATGGTCACCAACTCTTCAGTGTTTTCCTTCTATTAGTTCCCCAATCATTTATTCCTTTTATTCTACTTTAGGGAAGTATAACCACTTCTAAATTTTGAGACTGGACCGTAATATATACCCAGTAGGTACAGTGGTTTGCTGAAATTTTCACAAAGCCTTTTTTTATTTTTAAGTCAAATGTTCACTTAAAGACCATTTTGCTTAACAATCTGGTTGTTGGAATGGAATTTTGTTGCTAAATGGAGAGTTGAATTAGACCCATAATCATGCTAAATCCTAATACGATTTGTTTGTCTTTGTCTTTGTTGTATAAACACAGCTATGATAGTAGAGCTTGTAAATCAAAGTTTAGTGTGTTTTATAAACACAACCAATAATAGTTTATTTGATAAATATTGATTCAAATCAAATATAGTTAGACTACAGATGCTCTTCATTCTTTCATTGATTCACTAGGTATCCAGGAAGGAGGCCCAGATATTGATAGGAGACGCTTATATTGACCTATAGACTGATAGTCTACTATCAGTTCTCTTGCCTTTGAACAAAGGTTGATTTTCTTAAAATACACATTTATTTATTAGGTTTACTAAAGTGCTTTGCACCTCATTTCCTGCTTTTACACATGGATGGGGGCAAACAAAGAAGCAGAATAGTTATGTGGAGTTTTAATTTCTGCTGGTCACAGTTTCCAGTGGGAATCATAAGTGATTTTTCCTCTTCTTACCATAGCTCTTTAATTAAAACAGATTGCTATGTTAACAGAATGTATTTTTATATATCTTCAGAATCTGTGCTACCTATCATTACAGTTTAACTGCCATAAAGGATCATCATTAGAGAATCCATGATTGATTTGCATCCTAGAAAGCTAAAATGTTCCTCTTTTCTCAGTATTTCATTTCATTCTGAAGCATATAGAGAAGCTATAGAAATCAGAAAGCAACATGAGGATCTGTTAAAGATTTGCTAATATTTGCCATTCAAGGACAGTCATAGATTTTATTGATAACATAATTAACAGCTATAAACTTTCAGCTATGGATCTGCATATTACAGATATGCAATACAGATGGATCAGTGGGAAAATATGTAGTTAAAAGGGTTGAAATTTACATTGTGTAATGATCTCAAAAATATTTTTTATAAATTGATGTCTTGCTGGTAGAGGTAATCCTCAACTTACAACTTACAACTGTTCAAAGTTACAACCTGCTCTTTAAAAAGTGACTTATGACCGTTTTTCAGACTTACGACCATTGCAGCATCCCCGTGGTCACCTGAGCA
The DNA here is from genome assembly GCF_964194415.1 of Vipera berus. NCBI lineage: Eukaryota > Metazoa > Chordata > Lepidosauria > Squamata > Viperidae > Vipera > Vipera berus. The sequence goes on from NC_138206.1 coordinate 20,585,822, forward strand.
AAATTTGGACGCTTGGCAACTGGCATGTATTTATAATGGTTGCAGTGTCCCGGGTTTTGCAACTTTTTGACAAGTAAAGTCAATGGTGAAACCAGATTCACTTAACAGTTGTGTAAGTAAGTTAACAACCGCAGTGATTCACTTAAAAACTGTGGCAATAAAGATTGTAAAATGGTGCAAAACTCACTTAACAACTATCTCACTTAGCAACAAAAATTTTGGGCTTAATTGTGATCATAGGTCGAGGCCTATCTATACAAGATACCAGAGAAATTACCTAGAACATACTACACAAAGGCATTTCAAATGTGTTCAAATGTTGAAGGGACACTTTATCATGCTTGGTGTAAAAAAGCAAAACAAAAAAAAACTTCAATTGAAAAGAATACATGTCTCTCTCTCTCTCTCTCTCTCTCTCTCTCTCTCTCTCTCTCTGTGTGTGTGTGTGTGTGTGTGTGTGTATGTGTGTGTGTGTGTGTTTATAAAGCACTGACAAAAGTAATATTATCAATAGTAAAGCCCCCTTTTCCTGTTAGTAAAAAGAACTTTAAAAGATTACCAAATTATCAACCCACTACAGCCTCAGTAAATTAAAAATAAATTTAAAACAGGCCCAGGCTTCTTCCAAGAGGCCTCCTATTAATTCTAATTAAACACTATCAGTTACTTCAGATGTATGGGGATTGCTCCACTCAAGAATTATCAGCATTTCTTGTCAATGGCAATCCTTTTGTTTACCTGCATAAACAGAGCAAACAACATTTCTTTATGTTAATCTTCTTCGGCAAATTTTCAAAATGTTAGAAAAGTAATGTTTTCCAAAAATGCTTTGTATTTTTTAATATAATTGATTTCCCTGGCTGAAAATCTAGATATTACTGATCTCAAAGGATTTATCTTTATTTCCTTTCTGTTCATGTGAAATAGTACTATAGGCCATCTTGAAAAAGGGCCAGCATTTTGCCTAATTGCATAAGGAATCATATTTAGGTTGCACTTGCTATTTTTATTCTTTTCTGTTTCATCAGAAAATCCATTTTTCAGCATCATTATGCCAACAATTCTTGTTCTTTCATTTCAACAAGCGATTTCACTTAGACTGAAATTAGTTGTGATTGATGATCAAAATGCAAACTGTAATATGATTTAGAAGGTTGCAAAGAACAAATCAGAAGAAATCAACTTCAGAAAATAATCCCTTCTCTGAGACTATTTTAATGTTGAAAAAGACAATAGAAATATATAGATACAATATAATAGCTCTTCTGGATCTGACAGAGCCTCATCTAATTGAGCATTCAGAGCTACCTGTAAACATTTTAGCCTGCTCTCTTCCACTTTTGGCTTCCATCAACCAGAATTTTCCTGCCTTGATTCTGGAAATAATAAAAAATCTACCAATACTAGTAGTAACAGTTGATAGATTGATGACCCATGAATCATCTTAACAATTTTTAAACTGCTGAAATCAGCTGCAGACATAAGTGATAGCAGCAAACTGTGCTATGTAAAAACTGTATTCCTCTGCATTTAATTTTACTGGTTGTTCACACATTCTAACATTGTGACAAGAAACAAAGACCTCACTATCCATATGAACTATGCTATGCCTAATTTTATATAGTTCTATCATGTCTTACCTTGCCCTTCTTGATTCCAAGCTAAATAAGCCCCATTCCTGGAATATCTCATTGTAAATAAGCTACACCCCAATCACTTTGGTCATCTTTTTTTTGTACATTTTCTATCTTGGTAGCATTATTTTTAAGGTGTGATGACCAGAAGTGTACACAGTGTTCCAAGGAGAACTTTGGGACAAGAAAACAAATAGAACTTGAGCTATTCCACATATGACTTCTATAGCCCAGCTGTTTTATTGATAGACAACCTGTAGCCCATTAATCATCTTTTCAAAGATATTTCTCACCTCAACAAAAGAACAGAATGACCACAGGTGGGCAAAAAAGTAGTGGGAGCAGGAGCAAATTCTGACTTTCTCTCAGCTTTCCCATTGACTTTCCTTGTGAGAAGCTAGCAGGAAGTGTTGGAAATGATGACAAACTTGATCGTTGAAGTGGTCACAACTTTTCCAAATTTCAATTCCATGGGAGTCAAGGAACCCCAATACTGAATGCCCATTTGTGGCATGTTGATTCAAAATTTGTCCTATAATGTTTTACCCAATTGCAGGTGATAAACAGGAGAGCTTTAGTAGTATATAGATCAGGGGTGTCAAACTGCCAGCCCACAGGCTGGATGCGTCATGCCAAAACTGCGCCCACCCCATTGCCGGCAATAGGGAAAAAGTCGCGATTTGTCGCAACACGTCACGTGATGTTGCGAGTTTGACATCTGTGATATAGATGATGAGGTGCCTGCTGATAGTTGAGCAATGTTTCTTCCATTTTGATTGGCCAAAATATAACATCACAAAGCTTCAAGATAAACCATTTGCACATTGCAGAAGGTCGGCAGTTTGGCAGGTCGAATCCCAAGTGCCGCGTAGCAGAGTGAGCACCTGTTACTCATCCCAGCTTCTGCCAACCTAGCAGTTCGAAAGCACATAAAAATGCAAGTAGAAAAATAGGGACCACTACGGTGGGAAGGTAACAGCGTTCCGTGCGCCTTTGGCGTCTAGTCATGCCAGCCACATGACCACAGAGACGTCCTCGGACAAGCGCTGGCTCTTCGGCTTTGAAACGAAGATGAGCACCGGCCCCTAGAGTCGGAAACGACTAGCACGCATGTGCGGGGGAACCTTTACCTTTACCTTATCCAACTTGCTTTGATAATACCTGAACATTTTGTGTGGTTGAATATGTAATTAAAAAGCTTTGCATTAGAAATAGTGTTGAACAAAGAGTAAACTTATTTATTTCTGCTGTCAGATATAAAATGGCTGATTTTATGCATCAAGAGACAAAAATTAATACAAATGACTGAGATCATGACCAAATTTGTGGGGAACAAAAGGTGTGGTTTCTTCACATTTCTCTGTAGAAGGAAAAAATCTCCAATGTCTCTAGAGCAGAGCTTTTTTTGCAGTGAAGCTGTACTACACTAGAAAAAGTCTTATGGGATAACTGTCCATATCTTCCCTGGGGTTAACTAAAGCATTGTTGATTGCATAATGCTGGAGATGATCAAACAATCAGAGAAAGGGCATGTACATGAATTGTTTTATAATTCTTCCAGCAATTATCTGCAATTGAATGAGATGCCCAATATCTTAGGGGAAAAAATATAATATATTTTCTTTGCTTGGCACTGCTCAATATCTAGAAAATAGCTGATTAAGAAAGCTGGCCTCATTATTATGTGTTCTAAACATTGACATTTACATGATTTGAATCAACAGAATGGATGCAAGGTGTGGGGAGGTGTGGGGAGGCTAACCAATGTCTTGTGTAGTTTCAACATGGTATCTAATTTTACTGTAAATCACAGTTCTCTAAAATGGTCAGTATTGATCCCCAGGGATCGATGACACAATCCAAGGAGTTGATGTTATTATTACTATGGTTGGTTGCACAGTCGGTCAGAGGTTTAGACTGGATTTGGCATTTTTACTCACCCTATTGAGCCCTTCCCAGGGACATGAGATATGTAGATATTGTTGTTTGATAGTGTTAAAGGTATCATCATACAATGTAAGCCGTTACAAATAAAACTGCCTTTTGCAATTATGTTTTATCACACACAGCCAAATGTTCAGACTGGATTTGGCATTTTTATCCATCTATCGAGTCCTTCCCAAGGACTTGGGCTAGGCAGATGTTTGATGGTGTGGTATCATCACAGGATGTACGCTATTCTGAGTAAACCTGCCTTTCGCAATTGACTGGTGGTGAATTTGTCTTTGCTGAACATGTTCAAATGGTGCTCCAGTTGTTTTGGGATTGCACCCAAGATGCCTATTACTACTGCTACTACCTTTGCTTTCTTTTGCCAGAATGAATGCTTTTACACTAATGCCCATTCAGTTCCAATGTTCAACAAAGGTCATTGCTGATGTTCAACACAGCTGGCAGGTGATTGCAAACATATTCTGACTTGCCTCTGTCTTTTGGTGCTCAAAAAGCTGCTTTCACAACTGCTTTGCAGTTAGGCACTTTAAACTAATAATTACAGATTAAGGCCTAATGCAAAACTTACTTATTTTAGCCCTAAGACTTAGTTAACTGACAGAAGTACTTAAACATCACTGTTAATACTGTGGATATATTGTAAAATTAGATCTAATACCTGAAGTATGCCAATTCCTATTTCGTTTGATTTATTCAGAAATAGTATTTTGTCCAGTTTGGTATGATGGTTTAGGCATCAGGCTAGAGATGAATAGTTCAGTCTTGCCTTAGGCACAAAGCCAGCTGGCTGACCTTGAGCTAATCATTCCCTCTCAGTCCTAGGAAAGAGGCAATGGCAAGCCACTTCTGAAAAAAACCTTGCCAAGAAAACTCCAGGAACTTGTCCAGGCAATCTCCAAGAATCAGACATAAGTGAATGAAAGAGAAAAATATTTCTGTAATGCTTCAAAATCTAGGAGAGTATATATTACTTTAATTAAAGAAGGTCTTCACAATATTATCAAACTGTATCTTGGGAGTATAAATGTGAAGAGATAAGCATTTCCCTGTAAAAGATACAATTTTTGGTGCTCCTTAAATAGAAACAGAGTTGAAACATGAAAAATTGGACAAACTTAACAGTCTGCATCACTTTGTAAAGAAATGCTTGAAGATCCTTTACTTATGCTTGTTTAGCAATAAACAGTATCATATCATGAAGTTTGAAACATCTACAGTAATAAAAATCCCTTTATTTTTCTTAGGAAACACTACCACTTTAAGTATCTATAACGTAAGCCATCTATATAAAATTAACTGTGTTTTTCCTAACAACAGCTGTTACAGATAATACCTTAACTGTTAAAACAAGTATGTGTTTATTAATACTTATTAAACTGAATTAAGACAAACAACAGCAAATAAAGGTCTATTAATGACATGTTTTAGAGGGAAATGTATTTTAATCCTCCCTTAACTGAGAACTAATTAAGACAGTTAAATTAAAACCATTTAAATTACAAGACTGCAAAATCTGCAATGCACACAGAAGCAAAAGTTTAGGAATTGGGGTATTAATGTGAGTAACCTTTGTAGACTGAAGTTCCCATATAAAACATATATAAGCCTACAGAGTGGGAGTGGAAGTGGAAGCAGAGCTTTTTATTGGCCAAGTGTGATTGAACACATAAGGAATTTGTCTCTGGTGCATAAGCTCTCAGTGTAGATACAAACAACAAAGTGATGTCATAGATCATAAATCATAAGATACAATCATAAATCATAAAATACAAACAACAATTAATAAACCCTAATATACCAATAGGAGAAGGTAGTAGGAAAGCTAAGAGGTGAGAAAGATGAGAAGATAAAAAAGATGACCAGGACAATATCAATACAAATTACTACATGGGTAAATATCTTTAGGCATAAGACAGTGCTGTGAGAGTTAGGACTTTAGCAGAGTGATAGCATGGGGGAATAAACTATCTTTGTGTCTAGTTGTTTTGGCAAAATTATATTATTAACCAAAATTATATTTAACCTCAGCCTCTGTGTTTTGTAAACCATAATTTAGTTTATGGCTTACTACAATTTGTGGTCATAGCCAACTATGCCTTATTAGCTATAACTTATACAAACTACGTCTGATCAGGGCATTAAATTCAAAACATTTAACTCAATAAATTATCAGATGAAAAGGAAGACCCAAATCTACATAAAAATTGCCTTTGCAAATTCATATGAAAAACTCCAATTTAGAAATTGTTACTGAAATTTTTATACAGTAGTCAAAGAAAGCAATCCTAATGGGAAAAATGAAGTACATGTGTGGTTTCTCAGTTTACAGTCCAGCAGCAAATGTTAATTGGCAGCTTCAAAGTATCTGTTCTATTCTTTCTCAATATCATTTAAATTGATTTAAATATTACCTAGCCATTGTGACAATCTTTTTCTATGGCCATTCATGGTAGGGATAGTTGACTACAGTTTCCCTCTTGCCAAGTTAAATTTTGGTGACTTCTTAGATGTTTCCATTTAATGATCTTGGCAATAGCAGGGAAGTGGCTTATCACTGCTTCTTTCAACTGTTGTTTTACTGTGAAATCCTGACACAGATCTTAAGGACAATGTGTATTTTGGCAATAAATGCATACTACTATGAAATGCTCTGAAACAAGCAAGATATCTAAATGAAAGGAAATTCTAGATTATGCCTTATGAAAATAGTTCATACAGATGTAGAGTATTTTCCTAGAAAATGCTCTTTTCTTGGGGTAAGGAAACCTTTGTTAATTTTTAAAAAATTAATCAGTTTTATGGGGCTATATTTTTTAAAAGAAAAGTATATTGCATAAAGCAAGAACTAGTTTAGTGCCATGGTTATGGCATTAGGCTTGAAACCAGGTGACCATGAATTCTAGTTCTACCTTAGACACAAGCCAGCTGAATGTTGGGTGATCTTCAACTTTCTCTCATCCTTAAGGAAAAGGCACAGCAAAATACTTCTAAACAAAGAAAAGTGCAGGGATATGTCCTGGAATGTGGCAGGAATCAAAACTGACATTAAAAAATAACACCATAAGATGCTACTAAGGAAATACTGGATGCCTGGATTTCAACTTAGACTTGTTAGCGTTCATACCCTACATGAACCATGGCTTGCTTTAAATCATTTGTTGAACAAGCCAGAGTGGTTGGATTCACATAAGCCAAAATCAACTAAACTACATTATGGTATTCATTCCATAGTATACTAAACATAACTAAATAATTGGATTTAAGCACTCTAACTGATCAGCTATACTTTAAATTAAATATGGATGGTTCACCCAACATAGAGTCATATTATGTTTGGGGTCTATCTTAGCTGTCAGCAAAGACAGAAAATTTTGGTATGGACAAGGGCTACCCTTTTAATTTTTTTTAACTTTGATTTTGAAAGATATGCCAATGAAAAGACTTACCAGATGAAGTAAAGTTTGGTGGTTTTTAAAATAATTATTGAACTGTACAATACTGTAGCTGTAACATAGAGGTGCAGGAGGTTGAGGGAAGCTGTCAGAATTTATCTCTGTCACTGACTTATGCCAGAAAGGAAACAGATGATTTTTCCAAGCACAAGAGGGGGAAAAAAGTCACTAAGTGATGAACGAAGGCTTTTACTTTTTACCATTCCTGATCATTACAGATTTATGCAGCTGAAAATGTTGACATTTAATTTTGGTAATAAGCATGACATTTTCAGAATTATGGCAACATAATGAAATGTCAGAATAAAGTGCCATCATCACATCAGTCAGAGCCAAACAGCTACCAGGCATCACAAGTTTATGTTCATCAATCTTTTGTCTCAGTGACCTCCCTGAGGTTCCTAGTAATAATGATACTGAATAATTACAAAAGGAGTAATTGTAAAATGGGCTCAGGATGACAAAGGGACATTTTTAAAGAAAAGATTGATTACTATTCTATCCATATGTCAGAAGACCAAACAGTGATCAACTGAAATAAAACTTGAAATGCCCAAACATTTGTGACTTAAAAGCTTCTCATCTAGAAGGTTCCCTCACTCATCTTTGAGCTCTATACTATAAAGTTCAGGTTGCAAATCCTAGATTTCCCAAGCAACATGGCTCATAACATTAAGTCATCATTCCATCATAATTTTGTAGAAAATGTGCATATGACAAGTGAATTGTTAAGAATAATGTATGCCTCTTTTTGAGCAGGTATAAGCAGCATTCTACTCCTCCATCCTACTGAAATTCATTGTTGTTGTTGTTAGCTGCGAAGTCGTGTCCGACCCATCGCGACCCTATGGACAACATTCCTCCAGGCCTTCCTGTCCTCTACCATCTTCTGGAGTCCATTTAAGCTCACGCCTACTGCTTCAGTGACTCCATCCAGCCACCTCATTCTCTGTCGTCCCCTTCTTCTATTGCCCTCGATCTTTCCCAGCATTAGGCTCTTCTCCAGTGAGTCCTTCCTTCTCATTAGGTGGCCAAAGTACTTGAGTTTTAGCTTCAGGATCTGGCCTTCTAAAGAGCAGTCAGGATTGATCTCCTCTAGGACTGACCGGTTTGATCGCCTTGCGGTCCAAGGGACTCGCAGGAGTCTTCTCCAGCACCACAGTTCAAAGGCCTCAATTCTTTGGCGCTCAGCCTTTCTTATGGTCCAACTTTCACTGCCATACGTTGCAACTGGGAAGACCATAGCCTTGACTATACGCACTTTTGTTGACAGGGTGATGTCTCTGCTTTTTAGTGTGCTGTCTAGATTTGCCATGGCTTTCCTCCCCAGGAGCAAGCGTCTTTTAATTTCTTGGCTACAGTCCCCATCTGCAGTGATCTTGGAGCCCAGGAAAATAAAATCTGTCACTACCTCCATTTCTTCCCCATCTATTTGCCAGGAATTGAGAGGGCCAGATGCCATGATCTTGGTTTTCTTAATGTTAAGTTTCAACCCAAGTTTTGCACTCTCCTTCTTCACCTGCAACAAGAGGCTCTTTAGTTCTTCTTCACTTTCTGCCATTAGAGTGGTATCATCTGCGTATCTTAGGTTGTTGATATTTCTTCCGGCAATCTTAATTCCAACTTTTGATTCATCTAGCCCTGCCTTTCTCATGATGTGCTCTGCATATAAGTTAAATAGGCAGGGCGACAGTATACAGCCTTGCCGGACTCCTTTCCCAATTTTGAACCAATCAGTGGTTCCGTGTCCAGTTCTCACTGTTGCTTCTTGACCCGCATATAGGTTTCTCAAGAGACAAATAAGATGGTCTGGTACTCCCATCTCTTTAAGAACTTGCCACAGTTTGTTATGATCCACACAATCAAAGGCTTTAGCATAGTCAATGAAGCAGAAGTAGATGTTTTTCTGGAACTCCCTAGCTTTCTCCATGATCCAGCGTATGTTGGCAATTTGATCTCTAGTTCCTCTGCCTCTTCGAAATCCTGCCTGCACTTCTGGTAGTTCTCGATCCACATACTGCTGAAGTCTAGCTTGTAGGATTTTAAGCATGACTTTGCTAGCATGAGAAATGAGTGCAATGGTGCGATAGTTTGAACATTCTTTGGCACTGCCTTTCTTTGGAATTGGAATGTAAACTGATCTTTTCCAATCCTGTGGCCATTGTTGAGTTTTCCAAATTTGCTGGCAAATTGAGTGTAGCACTTTTACTGCATTGTCTTTTAAGATTTTGAATAGCTCAGCTGGAATACTGTCACTTCCACTAGCTTTGTTGTTGCTCAGCTTTTCTAAGGCCCACTTCACTTCACATTCTAGGATGTCTGGCTCGAGGTCAGTGACCACCTCATTGTGATTATCAGGGACGTTAAGCTCATTCTTGTATAGTTCTTCTGTGTAATTTTGCCACCTCTTCTTAATCTCTTCTGCCTCTGTTAGGTCCCTGCCATTTTGGTCCTTTATCATGCCCATTTTTGCATTAAACGTTCCCTTCATTTCTCCAATTTTCTTGAAAAGATCTCTGGTCCTCCCTATTCTATTATTTTCTTCTATTTCTTTGCACTGTTCATTTAAGAAGGCATTCTTATCTCTTCTAGCTATTCTCTGGAATTCTGCATTCAATTGGGTGTATCTTTCTTTTTCTCCCTTGCCTTTCGCTTTCCTCCTTTCCTCAGCTATTTGCAAAGCTTCCTCAGACAGCCATTTTGCTTTCTTGCATTTCTTTTTCTTTGGGATGGTTTTGGTTGCTACCTGTTGTACAATGTCGCGAACCTCTGTCCATAGTTCTTCAGGCACTCTGTCTATCAGATCTAATTCCTTAAATCTATTTGTCACCTCTACTGTATATTCAACAGGGATATGATTTAATTCATACCTGAGTGGCCTAGTGCTTTTCCCTACTTTCTTCAGTTTAAGCCTAAACTTTGCAAGGAGAAGCTCATGGTCTGAGCCACAGTCAGCTCCTGGTCTTGTTTTTACTGACTGTATAGAGCTTCTCCATCTTTGGCTGCAGAGCATATAGTCAATCTGATTTCTGTGTTGACCATCTGGTGATGTCCATGTGTAGAGCCGTCTCTTGGGTTGTTGGAAAAGAGTGTTTGCTATGACCATTGTATTCTCTTGACAGAATTCTATCAGCCTGTGCCCTGCTTCATTTTGCACTCCAAGGCCAAACTTGCCTGTTATTCCAGTTATCTTTTGGCTTCCTACTTTAGCATTCCAATCCCCCATGATGATAAGAACATCATTTTTTGGTGTTAGTTCTATAAGGTGCTGTAGTGCTTCATAGAACTGGTCAATTTCATCCTCTTCAGCACTGGTGGTTGGGGCATAGACCTGGACTACTGTGATATTGAATGGTTTGCCTTGGATTCGAACTGAGATCATTCTGTCATTTTGAGGATTGTATCCCAGTATTGCTTTTCCTACTCTTTTATTGACTATGAAGGCTACTCCATTTCTTCTGAAGGATTCTTGCCCACAGTAGTATACCTGATGGTCATCTGAATTAAATTCACCCATTCCTGTCCATTTTAGTTCGCTGATACCTAAGATGTCAATGTTCAGTCTTGTCATCTCTTGTTTGACCACGTCCAGTTTTCCTTGATTCATGGATCTTACATTCCAGGTTCCTATGGAGAAAAAATCTTTACAGCATCGGACTTTCCTTTCACCACCAGACATATCCACAGCTGAGCGTCCTTTCGGCTTTGGCCCAGTCGCTTCATTCTTTCTGGCGCTACTAGTACTAGCCCTCTGCTCTTCCCCAGTAGCATATTGGACACCTTCCGACCTGAGGGGCTCATCTTCCAGCGTCATATCGTTTTGCCTTTTGGTACTGTCCATAGGGTTTTCATGGCAAAGATACTGGAGTGGTTTGCCATTTCCTTCTCCAGTGGATCACGTTTTGTCAGAACTCTCTGCTATGACCTGTCCGTCTTGGGTGGCCCTGCACGGCATAGCTCATAGCTTCATTGAATTACGCATGTCTCTTCAGCTTGTTGCCTATGTGCTATCAAAGGCAATAAAGATGTTTTAATAATTTTTTCTTCAGGATTTTGCTCTGCAACTTGCAAAAGTCACATAATTTTCTAGAAGATGTAAGTCATTTATTCTCAACAGTAACCTAACAATCAAGTAAAATAAAGTTCATTCTTGTGATTTCACTTTTCCTATTCCCTTAAATTGTAGTTATTACTATTTTTTGGAAAAGCATAAAAATGTGACTCAAAGAAATGCTGGCAAAAGATTTTTTTCAGGAAAACAAAAAGGATATTTTTGCTGATATTTTTTCTGAGTACTGTGCTGATATTTTTGACTAAAATTAAACAGTTACATATGAATTGTGTAACATAGACAATACAGTGATATAGTGGATATTTTGATACATTAGACAAATCTCATCTTGCATGTTCCATAGAAAATATATGTTTCCTTCTTCCTTATCCGGTGCTTTAAAATAAATCAATTTAATAAATAAATAGATCTTGAAGTGATATTGGCTACATAACAGATTTACACTATTCTCATAAACAGCTGCTCCATGTAAAGATTTCAAGATTCAACAGTCAATCCTGAATATTCCTAAATTTCTCACATGATTATCATTGTGTGAACTTGCCAAAAGTACAATATATCCATGGCTTCTAATAATTAAACCTATCCTACCAAAACAAGAAACAATTCTATCCTACAATTTTTGAACATGCAGGGAAATATCTTATGAATCTTGGTGTTCGGCAGGACAAGAGAAGAAACTGTAATACTATGATTAGATACATACCTCAGTATGTCATCAGGTGATAAATTGACATGTTTAAGAATTCGGAAGACGTCACCATGTATTAAAAACTAATCAAGTTGCAGTTCTTTGCAAAGACAGATTCTCATTTATTTAGCCCTTGAAACTCGAGTACTGTAGTTTACATATCAAGCACATTATAACTGATTTGTTGATGCTGTACGCTATGACATTTTCAAGACAAACATCTGAAGGTTTGCAAAGGTCACCTTCTTTGAAGTAATACTAGAAAAGACAACACTTATCTTTCCCAGGAAATACAAAATTACTGCTTTTGATCATGATGTCAAACCCACTCCAATATTAACATGTATGGGGGGCCAGTCGGCTACTAGTTTGCGAGGCACAGAAAAACATCCCACAAATACAGGCCTGTGGGTTTGGTGGAAAAAGAATCCAGAAATAATGTGTTTACTGGGTTCAACCAAAGAAGTTCAGAATTGTTCCTAAGACAAATTGTTATCAAAAGGGGGGGGGCTATGGAGGAAACAACAGCTTGTGAGCAATAAACACACTGTGATACAGATTATGGATCTTAGCTTGTAAATTTTCAAAACAAAATTATTTATAAAAAGCCATACATTAGTCTTCTATTAGATTAGTAAACATTTTTCATGTTACTGAACAGATTTGATTAAGCTGCTCAACATATTTTTCAAAACAATGATTCTCTTGTCTTTAGCTGCATTTCAGGTTCTTGAAAAATATTAGGAAATTACCGTAATCATAGGCAGAAAGATGAATATGTAAGAGTCTCTCTGATCTTCAATAGTGGATTTCCTCAGCTGAGAAACAACAACTGGCTTCACACACTGCACTAGGTCATAATACTTTGGTAAGCTGAGCCATTGTTCAAAAATCATATTTTACGGATTAGCGTTAAGTATGAACCTGACCAATTGTAGTTTATTTGACAAAAAAAGTTAAGCAAACCATGACTTGGCACTGAATTTCAATTCAGTCACTTTCTGAAAATGCATTGAGTCTTCAGTTCTAACAGCTGTATGAAAAAGAAATTTTTGTAGAAGAAAATATTGCCTCCTGGAAATTCTCTTCCGAGGAATTCTTTAGGAGAAGAATTAGCTCCATAGAGATAGAAAAAGACTTCCTCAGATTAAAAGAAAGCTTCTTCAACTGTAAATGATTATATTAAGTACATGCATTGAGAAACACAAAAGTCATATAATTTTCTAGAAGATGTAAGTCATTTATTCTCAACAGTAACCTAACAATCAAGTAAAATAAAGTTCATTCTTGTGATTTCACTTTTCCTATTCCCTTAAATTGTAGTTATTACTATTTTTTGGAAAAGGGACCTTGAAAGTCTTCTAGTCCAACCCCCTACTAAAGCAGATGACCTACCATTCCAGAAAGTGGCTGTCCAGTATATTTTTAAAAGCTTCTCTCCTTGGTTAGTTTCCATCCATTGCTTTTTGTCTTGCCTTCTGGTGCTTTGGGAAATAGATTGATCGCCTCTTTTTTATGGCAGCCCCTCAAATTGTGGAATCCTGCTATCATGTCACCCCTTCTTTTCACTAGAACTAAACAAGTCCAGTACCTTAATTTCTCCAGAAGAGAAGGAGGGAAATCTAATTTGATTTTAAACTATTTTTAAAAAATATTCTTAAATATTTTTATTGGTTATCTAGTTAAGGAAAAGCAAATTCAGTTCTCTGGGATATAAATGAGTACAATATAACACCATAAATGTTTGCAAAATGTACAAATATTAATTTTTGTGCCTGTCATAAATCTCAAATCACATTGCTAATTTGATTAATTTTTGTGCCTGTCATAAATCTCAAATCACATTGCTAATTTGATTGTGCTTTTCCCACAAAGTACCGGGTGAGGTTCAAGGTTTTGGTTATGATCTTTAAGTCCTTACATGGCATGGGTCCGGGTTACCTCAGGGACCACCTGCTGCCGGCGTCAACTCCCCTCCGCCCTGTGCGTTCCCACAGAGAGGGCCTCCTCAGGGTGCCTCCGGTAAGGGAATGCCGACTGGCGGCCCCCAGGGGGAGGGCCTTCTCTGTGGGCGCTCCGGCACTATGGAATCAACTGCCGGTGGAGCTCCGGATGACATCAGACCTCCGAACCTTCCGTCGCGACCTGAAGACCCACCTATTTGAATTAGCTGGTCTGGCCTGATGGGGGAACATGGGCTTTTAAAATTGTTGTTCTTAGCATTGTATATTGTTTTTTTTTTAAACTGGGCATTGGTTTAATCTTATTTTAACTTTTGTATCGTAATTTATATATGCCCTGTGAACCGCCCTGAGTCCCTAGGGAGAAGGGCGGTATACAAATTAAATAAAATCTAAATCTAAATCTAATAATAAGAAAAACATTAAGATCTTGAAAGAATCAGATATAGAACTGTAAAAGTCAGTATATAAGCTATTTGGAGAAAGAAAACTCATTTGCAGTCTAGAAGTATCTATCAGATTTGCTGGCTGCTTTGTGCATTACGCCTCAAAGAATCTTGACAGTTAATTACAGACATGCAATTATGCAACGATTCAAAAGAACATTAACAAGCAATCCCCCTCTTTCTTCATTTAAGTGACAGCCATATTGGTTGAGCTGATTTGTAGAGCTATATTAATATTTTTCTGGCATCAGTATGCATACTTAAAAATTTGTAGATACATGGCGTTTTATTACACTGCAATTCTTTCCATGTTGAAATCATCCCCAGTGTGCTTCTTTGTTGCCATGTCTTTGGCTTCAACCTGTATGAATTCAAGTACATTTAGCATCTGGTTGTAGAGCTCAGGGTTTGCTAAGTGCCTTCAGCAAATCACAGTACAGTACATGCCAGCCAGTAAGGCAATAGTCCCATCTTCTTGAACAATCATGCCTTGCTCTCCTGTACCGAGACAACAGTTGTGAAATTTACAATTGCACTCACAGGTTGCTTCTAGGACTTGGTGACTTCATGAACTATAAAAAGGAAAACAAAATAGCTTCAAGCAAATATATATATTCCCCTACCCGTGAACTGGTCCCCATGTTTTTTTAGTAACTTGCAATGTGGAAAGTGTATCAACATGCCTAGTATCATGTAATTTCCTTACAAATCCAAATAAAGTTACATGGTATGATAAAAAAATAGTTTTGGTATGATGTGACAATGCTTCTATAGAAATTAAATGAATAAATCATTAATCCTCTGGTTAGCTTCAAATGTCTGTCTTGTATAATCCCATTTAGACAAGAAAAAATGTAAACAGTAAGTTTAGAATTTCAACAAGTTAAGTATTACTAAATAATTTTCTGGTGTGATCAATGATCCCAGATAATAATAATAATAATAATAATAATAATAATAATAATAATAATAATAATAATAATAATAATAATAATAATAATAATATGATCCCAATAATAATAATATTATTGGGATCATTGATCACGCCAGAAAATATTTACATAATAGTGCATTTTCTTTGATCGACTTATTTTGTGTTCAAATGGCCCCAAGGAACCGACGGTTAGTTATTCTTCATTTGCTATAGAATGGAGGATATCTGTCAGAAAGAGACAAAAAAACAAGGTCTGTCTATCAAAACCTAAGTAGAAAACCTAATTTATCTTTCTTCACCAGCCTTGAGGGCTTTGAAGACCTGGCTCTTCCCCCAAACATTGGGCTAGGATAGGAGTTGAGATGCAAGGATGTTTGGTCTACTGCTTTGGGGAAAGCTATCTTTGTTTTTGTTTCATGGATTCTTACGAGCCCACCTAGTCATAGTATGATATAGGTGGCTATATAACTCTTGTAGATAGATAGACAATAAATAAACTTTCA
Organism: Vipera berus; assembly: GCF_964194415.1. Lineage (NCBI taxonomy): Eukaryota > Metazoa > Chordata > Lepidosauria > Squamata > Viperidae > Vipera > Vipera berus. The sequence continues at coordinate 20,601,468 of NC_138206.1, forward strand.
TGTCACTTACTTAGCATTGCATGTATTGGGACTTATTTATTAAGAGAAGGTAAATGTGATAGTATACAGACAAATCATTGTGTCAAAAATTAGCCAACATATTTCAGGCTACAGAATTGGGCCAACAAGGAAAACTGCATTGAGCAAACCATGATCAACTATGGTTTAGAATGTAACACAAAAACACCTGTTGAAAAGTTAAACTGGTACTGATATAACCGTTTAATCAGTGGTCTTTTCTGTAAATAAGTAAACTACATTTTTACAGAAATATTTTGCTTAAGAACAGGGGGTAGGGCAGGCACATTCATATCACATGCAAACTGAATTCAGCAGTGTTAGGAATTTAAAGATGATGTCAAAAGAAAAATCTTCATCAGGGTCCAGTCCAAGCAGGGAATAATCAAAATGGAGACTGCTTTAGAAAGAAGGTCGTAATTTGTTGAAGAGGAGAGCCAGACAGAAAGATAGCTCTGGAAAAACTGACTATATGTAGTAGAGAGTGGTGGGTTTTTATACCTTCTTGAGCTTTTGTCTGGACTTGTTCCTGTGGCATGAACTTTGACTTGAGTCCAAGTGTGCCTTTCTGGTATTCTGATAGTGGTGAGTTAATCCTATTATGTCCCAAAGGTCATATCCTGCTTCCCTGGGGCTGGGGCTGATGACTGTCGGATTTTTGGTGTGAGGGATTGTTGATTCTAGGGATCTTTCTTTGAAATGCAAGCTTCCTGACTCCAGTCTTTCTGACACGATTATCCAGGGCTTTTTTTTCTCATAGAATGCTCAGAACGGAGTTCCGGCACCTTTTTTGGATGGAACCTTGTAGGATAGGCAAGGCGGGTTGTATGACATGTGTGAGTTCCGGCACCTTTTTCTTTTACAAAAAAAGCACTGCGATTATCACATATCTCTCTCTCTCTCTCTTTGCTTGTTTTGGTTTCTGCCTTTAAAATCCTTTGGGGAAATATATTCTGCCTTTTTAATATTTCCCAAAATATTTCTTTCTCTGGATTCTTCCCACAATGGTATACAGTTATCTCTCAATTATAAAAAATATATATATTATGACAGTTCCCAATAGATGGAGCCTTGAAACCTAAAGGTCAAAATTGTGGTAATAAACGTTACTTCTTGATGTAGCCTGAGACAGCTAATAACATTTCAACTAAGGACCTCCCTTCTCCAGCCAGTTTCTAGGGTGCTTGCGGTACAGCGATTGGTTATCTCAAGGACGCTAAGGCATTACCATTGGTGGAAAAAGAAGCGTCACTCAAGTAAAGCCCAGAAATAGGGGGAAGAAGGGAAAGTTGACTGCTGGTTAGTTCTACAGACTAACTAGCCAGCGCAATATTGTGGTAATTTTGGGTTGAATAAAACTCAAGTAAAAATGGCGCCATTCTCCGGTTTTCAAGAAGGTAGATAAGGCTCGGCTCGGTGGAAGATTCCCTTCGAGGGGTGCCGGCAGAGCGGAGTACCAACTCGACGGGGCTCCCTGAGCGCTTCCCCAGGTGATGTGATGGCAAACCGGGGTGCCCGTCTCGCTTTGTAACGGAGGCGGTTGGAGGAGGTTTCCGTGCAAGGAAAAGCTCTGGTTGCTCGGAGGCCAATCTCCAAACGAAGGAGAAGTTTGCAGCACAAACATAAAAATAGCAAATGCAACAAGGCTAGGACGCGATTGCTAAGTGAGCCTGTGTACGGGGGGGGGGGGAGAAGTTGCAACTCGGAAACAAGCCGCACAGGCACACGCGGGACCAGGCCATGCGGCATGGTCTTATCTTGTAACACGGGGGTGTAAATTCGTCCTGTGGACGTGCTCACTTAAGTCACAATCCCCGCCACCCTCGGTGAACCTTAACGTTTGCCGTAAGCACGTCTAGAAATTATTGCATCTAATAAGCAATGGAAACGTGATGCCAGGTCTTGGTTGAGCTCGCTTAGGAAAGAGGCGAGGAATTTCCTTGGCTCGCTTCAGTTTTGGGGTGGGTGGGTGGGTGGGGGTGAGTGGGACCTTTTGCTTTTCCTGCCATCTCCTTCGTTAACAGCGACGAGGAGGAGGAGGATCATCACAAAATCGTGAAACTTGGAGCCCTGCCCGGTCTCGGCCAGCCATTCCCTTTTTTCCTTCCTCGGGGGAGGAATTCGGCAAGGTGCGGAGATTTGCCCTAAGAATTTATTGCTCGGGGCAAATCTCACAGAGCCAAATTTCAGTTGGGAGTTGCTTATCATCCATACCCGGTGTGCGACGACGACAACTGCTGGCTGTGGATGATGGAAGTTGTTACTGAACATGCTGCATCTGCAGTTAAAATTTTTTGAGGATGTTTGGTTTGGGACTGAGATGCGCCATGCTCTTTAATGAATATTTAAGAACTAAGACTTCCCAGCTCTTTACAGAAACAGGGTTGACCACTTCGTTGTATGCCTCAGGTTTTGCCCACGTCGTCATAAATCCAGTTTTGGAGAAAAAAAACCAAGTAGTTTTATGTTTTAAGGTACTGAGAGCAATTCAGAGCAATACAGCCCAAAGGACACGGTGGTCCTGTATTAAACTGAAATGAAGCATTTTTATGCAACATTCCAAGGGCTATCTAAGGTTTATAAAAATGCTTTACTGGTTGAGGGTTTTTTTACTTCTTTAGAATAGATGGCTTTATATTTTGAAAAAAAAGTTCATCTTAATTTGTATAAACATAAAAGATCTGTGTGCGGAAAAAAATTGACATGGGCTGGAGTAACCACTAGAAAAAAATGGAAGGTCCTTAGTATACAGAATGAGTTAACACTTGCTTAGGCATTTGTGGGCTACATTAACTTTGCTGAATGCAAGGATCCTTATGATTGGTTTTGTTTGGAGAAAGAATTTTGAATGATGAGATTAATGAGAAACAAAATGGGGAAGACACATTGTGCTGAACCACATCATTTTTATAATAGATTCATGGCATATTCATGCAACATCCAAAATTGAAACCAGACCAGTTGCATTTTTGGAGCAATGTGATATGTGAACCCAACCATTAAAAGTGATATAGGCACAATATATTCCTTTAGGATAAATAGTGTTATACAAAGTGCAGAAGAAGAGAAAGAAAATAGTAAGCAAAAGAAATTGGAGGCAGGAAATAAGATTTCCTTTTTGTTTTTCACCAGTACCATTAATGATAGTTTTTAATCATTTTTTGTCCTTGCAAATCATACATCATCCTCCATTTTCCTATGCCAGTTCAGAGAATCATTTGTTGTTAAAATTCATCTTTTTCTCTCAACCCATCTCTTCTTTCTTTATATACTCATTTTACAATTTAATTTTCATTCTACATGACCAAACCATATAAATATACTTGTTTTACTAATTGAATAGTTGTATGCAATTAATAAATATAGCTCACCTTTATTTTTTTCTCATTCATTCCTGACCTCATCTTTTCTTATTTTCCATAAATATATACTTTTAAGAATCCCACTGACTGAAAATTAACATTTTCAACTTTTACCTCCATGTGAAATGAGTAGGCACATGCTTTTATGTAAGGCAGGCATGTCAAACTGCCAGCCCGTGGGTCGGATGCATCATACTGAAACCACGCCCACCCCATTGCCAAGTATAGTATAGGGGGTACCTTGCTCAATAGTAGTAACTGTGAGAGAGATCTCGGAGTCCTAGTGGACAATCACTTAAATATGACCCAGCAGTGTGCTGCAGCTGCCAAAAAAGCCAACACAGTGCTAGGCTATATTAACAGGGATAGAATCAACATCACGTGAAGTATTAACATTTTACAATGCCTTGGTAAGGCCACACTTGGAATACTGCATCCAGTTTTGGTCACCACAATGTAAAAAAGATGTTGAGACTCTAGAAAGAGTATATAGAAGAGCAACAAAGATGATTAGGGGACTGGAGGCTAAAACATATAAGGAATGGCTGCGGGAACTGGGTATGTCTAGTTTAATGAAGAGAAAGACGAGCGGGGACATGATAGCAGTGTACCAATATCTCAGGGGCTGCCACAAAGAAGAGGGAGTCAAGCTATTTTCCAAAGCACCTGAGGGCAGGACAAGAAGCAACGGAGGGAAACTAATCAAGGAGAGAAGCAACCTAGAACTAAGGAGAAACTTCCTGACAGTTAGAACAATTAAGCAGTGGAACAACCTGCCTTCGGAAGCGGTTAATGCTCCAACACTGGAAGTTTTTAAGAAAAGACTGGACAGCCATTTGTCCGAAATGGTATAGGGTTTCCTGCCTGAACAGGGGGTTGGGCTAGGTCCCTTCCAACATCATCATCATCATCATCATCATCATCATCATTATTATTATTATTATTATTATTATTATTATTATTATATTATTCCAATCATTGGTGTGCTCCTAACTTCCTTTAAATCACTTTCTCAATTTATCCACTTTTAGTAAGCAGTCAAGTGCAGCAATTCAAGAAAATGTAAAAATATAGTTTGATTTGACTTTATAGGATTAACAGGATTATAGGATTGCAGCATTAAGAAAGTTCACAACCCAGTTGGACTACAATTCATCATTTACCTTTGAAGGCATCTACAGTCAACATGGTATGTGAACAATCTAACTGCTTTATTTCTATTTATTAAAGTGCATGTTAACACAGCAATTAGAAATGCTGATTTTTACAAAATACCAAGATATTTTGTCTTATCTTTTACGTGCAAATAATGGGTGAATATTATGAAAGTGTCTTAGAGCATATTTGAAAGATACTCTGATTCTGGATACTGTGTAGAACCTGTCATATTATTTGAAAGTGTGATAAAATCTCTATTTTACCAATCCTTGTTTAATGGACTTTAGATATAAAGGGAAATGTATAGAATGTGATTTTACATACATTTTAATACATGGAAATTACTTAAATTTGGGCTTAATGGACACATGGCTTTTCCCTTCAATTGGGACATAAAAAGGTTTTACTGTAGTTCCATTTGAGTATAATAAGGCTTCTTCTTAGAATGATAGATGTAGAATTGAAGCCTAATAAAGTGTTTTGAGCCAAACCTGTGCAAAATTTAATTTAATTTAATTTATTAATATTTCTATACCGCCCTTCTCCCGGAGGACTCAGGGCGGTGTACAGGGCAAGAATAAAACACAGAAATTTACAAAAACTAAAAGATAATTAAATGCATGCCCGATTAAAATACAATTGATACATAGTAAAAACCCCAATAAAAATGATAAAAAACCCCACCAATCCCCCCTCAGGCCAGGCCGGCTTGCTCGAACAAGTATGTTTTCAGATCGCGGCGAAAGGAGCGCAGATCGGGCGCCGTCCGGAGCTCAACCGGTAACTGGTTCCATAGCTCCGGGGCGCCCACAGAGAAGGATCTCCCCCTGGGGGCCACCAGTCGGCATTCTCTGACCGGTGGCACCCTGAGGAGGCCCTCTCTGTGGGAACGCACAGGGCGCAGGGAGCTTGATGCCGGCAGCAGATGTTCCCTGAGGTACTCCGGCCCCATGCCATGGAGGGCTTTGAACACCATTACTAGCACCTTGAATCTCACCCGGAAGACAACTGGCAACCAATGCAGCTCACGGAGCAGAGGTGTCACATGGGAGTATCGGGAGACTCCCAACACAACCCTCGCGGCTGCATTCTGTACCAGTTGGAGCCTCCGGGTGGTCCTCAAGGGAAGCCCCATGTAGAGAGCGTTGCAGTAGTCTAGACGAGAGGTCACGAGCGCGTGAGTGACCGTGCATAAATCATCCCGGCTTAGATAGGGCCGCAACTGGCGCACCAGGCGAACCTGGGCGAAAGCCCCCCTAGTCACAGCCACCATGTGATCTTCCAAGGTAAGCCGCGAATCTAGGAGGACTCCCAAGTTGCGAGCCCTATCTAAATGTAATGACAGTGTTCTTAATAGGCCATCATAAGTATTAAGTCTTTTAAACATTACATGCTAAGAATTAGTGTATAAGAATATGTTGAACAACTAATAGGCTTAAGAAAAAGTACTTGTTTAGCCTTTTAGTGGAATACTTCCTATAGTTAGAAAGAAAAAACCCTGCAGTATGTATCCTTTCAATAACATCAATATTCCTTCTTACCATGTCATTTAAATATGGAGGATAAGATTATGGAGCAATTCTTTTTGTAGTAATTTGGGTCTTTATGGACTTAAAACTATGTAAGATAAAGTCAAATTTGATAAATATGATTAGACTTTTTCAAAATGTTTATTATATGGAGAGTTACTCCTTGTGGATGTTTTTCTTTTTGTTTTAATAATTGCATTCTTTGGTTATCCATCACATAGCTGATTTGCTTAAACGTTATCTTATTGTGATGTGTGATTTGCAGGACTTTTCTTTTTCTAAAGTTCTCTTGCCTTAACACAAGAGTGTTTTAGTATAAAATTTGAGGTCATTGGTAATTGCTGGAAAACAAAATCTACCTACCCATTTAAAAAGTCAATCAGTATTCATAATGTTTTCTAAGGATGTCCTGGGCCTAAATGGTCCCCATAGAAAATATAAACCATAGGAGTGGAAGCTAGTTACTTTATTTGGAAGTGTGTACACTTTCGCAATAGAAAGCCAAAGCTTAGTTAAGTATTCTGTATGAGCTGTTGGCAGGTAGACATAAATTAGTGATTTGTAACTGCTTATTTCTTTGTGGGAATAAAGAACCCCACCCCAAAACGTTCATTCTGAGAGCATGCCCATAAGTTATCTTAACATGTGCAATAAGTGCCCTTTGTCTATAAATGGTTTATGAATAAAGGCAAATATACAAATAAAGGTGAATGTCCCAGGATAATGTTGCAGGATCTAATCTGGGTTGATTACCGGGACCAGAGGTTTTAGTCTTCCAAGCTTAGAGAGAAGTTCCCTGAAGATGGGCTCCAGCACAAGTCCGAAAGCTTGGAAGACAAAAATCTCTGATCCCAGTGACTGGCCCAGATAGGATCTTGCATAGATGGTTTATTTCTGCTCTGACACATGTGTTAGTTTTGTAAGATGCAGTTTGAAATTTTAAGGGTCAGAATTGAAATTTGTAGTCCCCTAATTGTCAATGAAACAAGGGACACGGTGGCTCAGTGGGTTAGGACGCTGAGCTTGTCGATCAGAAGATCGGCAGTTTGGCGGGTCGAATCCCGAGTGCCGCGTAGCAGAGTGAGTGCCTGTTACTCGTCCCAGCTTCTGCCAACCTAGCAGTTCGAAAGCACATAAAAATGCAAGTAGAAAAATAGGGACCACTACGGTGGGAAGGTAACAGCGTTCCGTGCGTCTTTGGCATCTAGTCATGCTGGCCACATGACCACGGAGACGTCCTCGGACAAGCGCTGGCTCTTCGGCTTTGAAACGGAGATGAGCACCGGCCCCTAGAGTTGGAAACGACTAGCACACATGTGCGGGGGAACCTTTACCTTTACCTAATTGTCAATGAAGATTCTTAGTCATCCAGGTAGAGTTGTCTAGAAGTTAGGTCATGGCAACTGGACTTCTTGTTAGTTCAAAATGTTTTGTTGTTCTCCGATTATATGATCGATTCTCATTAGATCCAGCAGAGAAAGCATATTGTAGATACCATCTGCCAGGGACTTATATTTGGTAGGACCTAGGTGGCAAGCCTTCTCTGCCATGGTGTTCAACTTATGGAACATTCTTTCCTCAAAATTAGGTTAGCTCCATCCCTCTTGATGTTCCAGAAATCCTTTATGATCTGGTTATGTGACCAGGGTTCCACTATTGAGGTGGATATATACTCATTCTCTCTCTACCTCTCTTTCTCTATATATATTTTAAAATGTTAATTAACTTCTCTGATTTTTTTAATGCTGGCTTTTTATATTTTGAAAGGCTTGTTTTGTTATATGTATTGTTTTTATTTAATTATTGTATGCCACATAGCGTCACTTGTGAGATATAAATTTGATGCATGGATGGATGGAGTTCTAGAATAGCTCACTTCTAACTACTTCCCTTTGATTCCTCTTAGGACAGCAAAATTCTGCAAGACATAGAAAAAGCCCTCAGCAAGGCTAAAAACAACCTTGAGCATTTAAAGGCTTTAGAAGAGGTAAGTGGGCCAGCTAAACTTTGTATGAGTTATTATTACCTCCTGACAGCTCTTACATCCTGGGAATTGAAAATTTCCTTTTTTAAAAAAGAAATATTTGAAAATTCTGCTTCAACATTTGATGGTAAGTAAACTTCAGAAGTGATAATACTAGATATTAGGTCAGCACAGGGAATTAATAGCCTGTTACTGTAGTATCTAATAACAAGCTTGGAATAAGGTATCAGACAGACCTTCTGAGCAAGTAGATACCATTGCAACCTTTTTGTGTCAGATGACCAGTCTTTAAAAAAAATATAATAATAATGGAAGACTTCAGTTCTCCAGACAACTTGTGAGAATCTAACTTTGCCAAGAGTCAGAGTACAGCAAATTTTGTTCTCTCTTATTGTGACAACAAGAGGGTTTGCTAGAATCTCACGAATCTCAATAATGCCACTGACTCACAGTTGCCTGAATGGCTGTACCCAAAGAGTGCTTGTTAATAGTTTCATCTCACCTTTGAAGAAAATAGCAGGTGCCAGAGGGCTCTTTTCTGGCCCATGTATTGTTCAACATTTTTATTAGCGACTTGGATGAGAAAGTTGAGGGGATATTTATCAAGTGTGTATGTGATAGAATTGGGAAAAATAGCCAATACTGTAGAGTAGAGAAGATTCCAAACGGTTTAGACAGGTTTGAGCAATGGACTGAAATGAAGAGGATGGAATTTAACATAAATAAAGTTCTGTATTTGAGAAGAAAAATAGAATTACAAGCACAGAATGGAGTGTCTTGCAGGTACTGAAAATACAAATAATATCCTCATTTGTGTTAATAGAACAATTGAAATAAGTAAGTTCAGGCTAAAGGAGTTTAGGAGCAATCAGCCAGTAGGACAGACTGCCACATGAGTGCCACTTCTGGCTGGAGGTCTTCAAACACGCTGTGGACTATCTGTCAGAAATGATAGTGAATCTGGAGCAGGCGTTGCATTACATGACCTTTGCTTGTGTGTAAAATTTGACCACCTGAAAACAGGTGGACTCTAGGAAGCCCTATTTAGTTAAACCATACAACCTTAATGCCTTTTTCTAGTAGCCAAGTGGTGTTTTCACACACTTCTGCTAGATAGAAAAATGGATGAAGATGACTTAAAAAAAAATATTGTGCAGGCAAGCTACAAGAAGTATATAATGCTTGCTGTGGCTCATTTTTCTACAGTTTGGATGAATGGTAGAACTTAACATCGTTTAATTAGCTATTTTTGTTGAATTAAATTCATACTGCTGCTTGTGATGATACCCTTTAAATAAAATGCTCTTTTTGTTTTTTTCATGAAGTTCCTGAATCCAGGAACTTTAGTGCTTTTCTCAGAAGATCAGAATGTTTCACAAATACAAATATGAATAAAACTATGAGCTGATAATGGCTTTCTGCATCTAACTTAAGTACTGCTGTTAAATTTTACATTACTGAAAGTGCATTGGAAGAAGTGCCTTAATGTGTCCATTTACATGTATATAATTATATTTCTTTGAAGCACCACACTGAGCATTTCAACTATGACATTCATGAGTGGTGACTAGATTTTGATGGCATTACATTCCTATTGACTTTCTCTGACCATTGAATATTTTTGCAAATTCAATATCTTCTTGAAAACGTGTGTGACTTTTTATTGTATTTAGCTATGTCTTCATTTTATTTGGAATATTTAATTACTATAATTGTTAAAGCTGCATTGAATAAATAATATCAAACAAAATTCTCTTATTAAAATTTATCATACAGCACTTAGAAGAAGAGATTTTTGTGTTGATTTTGTTATTCTAGTCAAATAGTACTTATGTTGTTTTTACATTCTGTCGACTGTGTGCAGTGTGGATATGTTTTTAATATATTTTTTTTAAAAATGAATAAGCTACTTCAACAGTTGGTCACTGAAACAAAACAGGAAGAAAGCAAGATTGCAGACGTTATTACTGCCAAGTTTACAGATTGTATGGCTTCTCTGAACTCAAGGTAACGTTTAAAATTATAATACTGTTTTTGTCTGAATTCTGCAGTATGTATTTCTGTATGGATTAACTTTATAACAGGGGTGTCAGCCGGCCCAGAGGCCAGACGCATCATCCAGAAGCCACGCCCACCATCCTGATACGTTGTGCAACATCACGTGACATGTCACGAGTTTGACATGTTTGCTTTATAGTAAATTGTGAAAAAAGACAATTTATTCAAATTGTTTACTCATTGGCTTTGTTTTTGGCAAAGGGAAACAAATATTACAAATATTGCTTTATAGTAAATTGTGGAAAAAGACAATTTATTCAAATTGTTTACTCATTGGGTTTGTTTTTGGCAAAGGGAAACAAATATTACAAAATTACTATCTTCCATTTCTCCTTTTCTACTGTTTCTTCCTCTTTTATTTGTTCCACCTTGATTTGTTCAGGTTATAATTCTTATTCTGATACTATGATTTGTTAGCTTGGAGTAATTGTTCTGCTTTCACTTACCGTATTTTTCGGACCATAAGACGCACTTTTTTCCCCCAAAAGTGTGGGGGGGAAACGAGGGTGCGTCTTATGGTCCGAAGGTGAGCCGTATGGCCAGCCCCAACCTCTGCAAGTGGAAAGCAAGGGAGATCGCCAGGAGCACGAATCGGCATGTGCTGAGAAACGCTGATCTCGCGCTCCTGCAATCTGCCTCGCTCGGTTTCAGCTTCCCTCGCTACAAGAGAAAGCAGGCTGAAACAGAGTGAGGGAGATTGCCAGGAATGCGAATCGACTGATCTCGCGCTGCTGCAATCTCCCTCGTTTCAGCCTGCTTTCTCTTGTAGCAAGGGAAGCTGAAACCGAGCGAGGGAGTTTGCAGGAGCGCGAGATCGGCTGATTCGCATTTCTGGCAATCTCCCTAGCTCTGTTTCAGCTTGCTTTCTGCAAGAGAAAGCCGGGCCGCAGGGCCGCCTCCGCGGGTACTGCTCTAATGCAGAGAGGGAAGGACAAAGAGGAAGGAAGGAAGGAAGGAAGGAAGGAAGGAAGGAAGGAAGGAAGGAAGGAAGGAAGGAAGGAAGGGACAATGGGAGAGAGGGAGAGAGAAAGAGGGAGAGAGAGAAGGAGAAAGAAATAGGGAGGGAGAGAAAGAGGGAGAGAGAGGAGAAAGAAAGGGAGAGAAAGAGAGGGAGAGAAAGAGGGAGAGAGAGAAAGAGGGAGAGAGAAGGAGAAAGAAAGAGGGAGGGAAATAGAGGGAGAGAGAGAAGGGAGAAAGAGGGAAAGAGAAAAATAGAGAGGGAGAGAAAGAGGGAGAGAGAGGAGAAAAAGGGAGGGAAATAGAGGGAGAGAGAGAAAGGGAGAGATAGAGGGGGAGAGAAAGAGGGAGATGGAGAGAAAGGGAGAGAGAGAGGAGAGAGAAAGAAAGAGGGAGGGGGAGAGAGGGAGAGAAAGAGAAGGAGAGAGAGAAATTAAATTAGTAACATGATTGTTAAGTGAATCTGGTTTCCCCACTAACTTTGCTACTCAGAAGGTTGCAAAAGGCGATCACATGACCCTGGAACAATGTAACCATCATAAATATGAATCGATTGCCAAGCATCCGAATGTAAATCACATGACCCTGGAGATGCTGCAACAGTCATAAGTGTGAAAAATGGTCATAAGTCACTTTTTTCAGTGCCGTCGTAACTTTGAACAGTCACTAAGTGAATCACTGTAAGTCAAGGACTACCTGTACTTTATCATTTTTTTTCCTTTTTTGGTGGGGGGTCAAGTTTTTGACACCTTGCTGGGCGACTGGTGGTACTGAGACATTGCCTTGTCCTAAAAGTGGTACAATAGATGAAAAGGTTGAAAAGCCCTGTTTTAGTATACCGGTACTATTTGGTTCAGATTTTTTTTTCTTGTTTGCCTGCTCTAAAAACTGGGTGCGTCTTATGGTCAGGTGCGTCTTATGGTCCGAAAAATACGGTAATTTAAAAGTTAGTTTACTTTTAAATTCTTTATCAAAATGTTAGTTCTTGAAACATTCCTTCAAATGCTAAGGGGACTGTATTTCAGAGTCAGTTTTATTTATCTTTCTGAGAAATGTGAGTTTATGATAAACAGATTTATGCTATAATTATTTTGTGACTATTTATAACTTTATTTTTAAGTCGGATAATGTGTGGTTTTCTATGCTATATAATGCATATATTGCTAAATAATTGTACAATTATTCAGATGCTCAAATTATGTGGTATTTTTCTAGGATATAACCATATTTTCTAATTTATTTGTTTCTAATCAGGAAAAGGAAGATTGAGGCAGAATTGGTAATGAACACCAGTTACTATGTAACTGATATACATAGCATTCAGGTTGCTGTTATACAGAAAAGAAGCAATTTAATTGATGCCATAAAGACAGCAAAGGAAATGAAAACAACTAATTCATTAGAATCCTGCCACAGCTTAAATCAGGTAACGTTAAACTACCGGTATGTATTGTATTTCTTCGCTTTCTATTTGGAGTTTTCATTAATGCAATCTATGCTTTCAGTAATCAGAAATGCATTTTAAGGATTTCAGTGTAAGGTTATTTCAACAGAAAAATAAACTATAAAATGTAACAAAATAGTACAATTAAAATAAACATCAGGACTAGTTTTATTGATACTTTATTGTTTTAGAACTCTTAACCTGAGGGGTAACATACAAATGATTCTAAATTTAATTAATTAAAATTGGTCATAAAAATAAATGCATATATATTCTATATTAGTACTCTAATCAACTAATTCCAAAACAAAAGTGAATTTATTTGTTTTTAAGTTTATAAAACTATTTTAGCATTCAATTCTCAATCATGTATTTTCTACATAACTGCCTGCTATATTGTATTGAAAATTGAATAAGGACTTATTTTTTTCAAGGCTCTTTGCAACTTAAATGTATCAATTGAAGAAGAAGTCTTAAAACTAAATAATCTGAAAAAAAGAACACTTCCAAGGTATGTTTCTAGAAAACTCTAGGGGTTTTAACTCATTCATTTTTGTGTATAAGAAGTATTAAATTGTAGTTGCTAGTATGACTACAGTAGATCCAACTAATTTATTGAAAATAAGCTCAAATGATTTCATATGTGCAGTCTTGCACAGTAAGAATGGTAAAGATTCTACATTTAAAATAAAGCCTATGATACAAACAAAGTCAAATTAAAATCATATTGAAATCATAAAAGAATTTTCAAAGACTTGATTGACACAGTGGTCTTAACTATTATTTAATAGCAAATGATTTAATAAGCCACAAATTATTAGGTTTGCACGATAACTATAATTCATGATTCACTAACTGAATTCAAGATTCACTGATTATGTGCCACTGAATCATTTTCAACTTTAAATGACCATATAGCTAGATTTTCTCCATGATGACTGTCACTAACTTGTTTTTTTCAATACTTCCAATAGTGCATTCATTGCCACTAACTGAGTTCATCCACCTTGCCGCTAGTCATTTTCTTCTTCTGTTCTATCTTTCTCAGCATTAGAGACTTTTTTTGGGAGAGATAGGTCTACACATAATGTATCTGAAGTGCAGAATAATTTGAGATTGGTCATTTGTGCCTTGAGTAACAGCTCAGGATTGATTCGTTCAATGATCCATCGGTTTGTTTTCTTGGCTGTCTATGATATTCTCAGGAGTTTTCCCAACACCAGAGTTCAAAGGTGTCAGTACTTTTTCTACCTTGCTTCTTAAAAGTCCATTTTTTTTGCTTCCATAGAGTACCTGGCTTGCATGATTCTGATCTTTATAGATATAGACACGTCATGGCATATGGATATCTTTTTTCAAAGCTCATATCTGCTGTATTGACTACTAGTCTGCAGTGTATTTTTGACTGCTTGTTTCTTTACTGTTGGTGGTTGATCCTAAAAGGTAGAAGCTATCCACCAGTTCAGAATCTTCATTGTCAATTCTAAGACTGTTGTTCTACCTGTTGTCATTAGTTTTGAGGTCTTTATATTTAATTTTAGTCCCATTTTTTTCACTCTGCTTTTTTACTTTTAGTACTATGACTTCCAGATCCTTTGTATTTCCAGCTATTGCAGTAGTGTTAGTAGCATAATGCATGTTATTGATGTCTTTGTTCCAGTTTAAAACCACCTCTCCTTAAAATATCTCCTCATTCCACTAATGAAAACTCTTCTTTTGGTGGGAGGAGTTAGTTGTGTATCAGTCTGGATTCATCAATTAAATACCAAAAACTCAATTATATGCTTACAAGCATGTCCAGAAAATATATTTGTAATGTGGATTGTATATTCCTAATGCAGGTTTTACATGGACTATGATGAGATAAACCATATGTTTGAAAAGTTAGGTAAATTTTCCTATGATGCCTCAAATGTGTAAGTATTTTGCATGTATCTGAAACACAATGGTTTTGTTCACCTACCTTAGAATCTTTCAGTTTGTATAACACAGTCTATCTTCTACTGAGATACTTAACAAGTATAAAGAACAAACAATACTAAGAAAGGAAATAAACTGGAGACAGCACCTATGTAACCATGGGTGGTCTTAAAAATAAAAGATCTAACCCTAGTTAGTTTTTAGTTTGAAGAATGTACGAAAATTTCAAAGCTTTAAGTATAAAAATTGTATAAATAAATAAAATTGGTAAAAAAAATCTTGGAAAAAAATGGAAACTACCCTATTTGTTGAAAAAAAAGAACAACTTTGAAGTTCAACTTGAGGAAAATTTTACCTGTAATGTGAAAACAGCCAACTGGTTCCAATCAGAAATAAGATTTATGGTTATTTTGGGGGCAGTAATTACAAGTTGCATTTGTACTTTTGGTCATGCTGTCAATGAACTTTATTTAGAAATGTTTCCATTATTAAGTACTGTGCAGAAGCATGTAGAACAAAATGAACAGTTCAGTTGACAGATAAAGGCAAGTAAGATTTTCTGTTAGGATCAGTATATCTAGTTTGCTGATTTTCAGTGATATTTGACATAATTCCTATGAGTAGCAATTATGAGATCTTTGATATTCACAGGACCAGCAGCAAAATGATCCAGTCTGTGGCTCCTCAAAATATTGGTTTCAATAAATATTGTATTCAATAAAATATTCTCCAAATTGTAATTTTTAATTGAAAAGGAGACAAAAATAATTAAATATGTGAGAGTTAGTTATGTTTTAAATGAAATACAAT
Organism: Vipera berus; assembly: GCF_964194415.1. Lineage (NCBI taxonomy): Eukaryota > Metazoa > Chordata > Lepidosauria > Squamata > Viperidae > Vipera > Vipera berus. The sequence goes on from NC_138206.1 coordinate 20,616,708, forward strand.
TGAATAATTGTTATACAGTTAGGGAATCAGGCTTCCATCAAGCATCTGTGATCAAATTCAGTCCTCAGCACCTCCAGAGTTATATGCCTCTATTCAATAAGTTGGGTTTGGTATAGATATAAATGGCAAGCCAAGATTTGTTTTAATGAGCAATTAAAAATGTCCTGGTCACATAGAGCAAAAATTTATAAATCATAATTTACAATTTACAGTGCCTAGGATGCAAATTTAAATAGGAAGAAATTACATTATGGTTTAAGTGTAATAGGGACACGGTGGCTCAGTGGGTTAGAATGCTGAGCTTGTCGATCAGAAGGTCGGCAGTTTGGCAGGTCGAATCCCGAGTGCTGCGTAGCAGAGTGAGCGCCTGTTACTCGTCCCAGCTTCTGCCCACCTAGCAGTTCGAAAGCACGTAAAAATGCAAGTAGAAAAATAGGGACCACTACGGTGGGAAGGTAACAGCGTTCCGTGCGCCTTTGGCGTCTAGTCATGCCGGCCACAGATGTCCTCGGACAAACGCTGGCTCTTTGGCTTTGAAATGGAGATGAGCACCGGCCCCTAGAGTCGGAAACAACTAGCATGCATGTGCGGGGGAACCTTTACCTTAAGTGTAATGTATAAATTGAAGCTTACACACTATATACATTAGTTTTGTCTCATTCTTGTCCATGGGGGGCAGCTAGTGATAAGATCAGAATTTTTTAAAACTGCTGAATCTGAAATTGTTACAACCATAGTTAGATTTATTATAGATTACTGTATTAAAATAAGTTCAGACCAGTGAAAAACTGCCTATAATGTGTCAAAGTATATAGTTAAGATACATCAAATAAGTTTTTTTTCCTGACTCTGTAGTTGTGTCAGAGAAATAGGGAAATTTAGGAGCAAAAGGTACATTTATATAACACTGGAACTTAAGCTAGCACATAGCAGAAACTGAAAGTTAAAGATTCGGTCACAAAAGAATCATCCATAGAAAATAGTCCATAAGAAGCAGTACACAAAATTAAATTTTGATGTTTCTTTAGATTATATTGTATAAGAATTATAAAATGAAATTGATTAATGTTGCTAGACGAGTCCTCGTGAGTACTTAAAGTACATCTTTCTTTGGATCACTATCTTTAAAAGGATAGGAATTTGGCTGAAAAATGTATACAGTATTGAAGTTTTAAAGAATCAAGTTGTATATAGGTTTATCTTATTTATTATCTGTACTAATGATTTTTTCTGAAGTGATTTCTTTCATGTTGTACAGATGCCTTTCTGGATAGACATAATACAAATGCATAAATTTTACGGTGAGGTACATGGATACCATACCTCGTTTTTTAAGGTTCTTTTCTTTCAATTATTTTCTTTGTGGTGGTATTTTCTGTTTTTTTAAATACTTTTTCTTCTGGTAAAAGTGAAGTTAAAAATGAAAAAAATATTAAAAAATCAGTGATTTTGCTGTAAGAGTTTGGTAAAGAAATCTGAAAGCGTTCTGAAAATAAATTATTAGAGGATGTATTTAGATTTCAGGTTTAATGGAAATTAAAGATGCCTCTTAAAGTCAAAGGCCTTTCCCTTATTTCTATTGCTTATTTGATCTTTTGTGCTAAAATGATGTTTAATGAACAAACAGTATTCAATGAATGATTGGTCAACATAGGTACAACTTTGAAGACAGCTCTCTAAAAATGAATAATGAACTTGATACTTCACATCAAGTATATAAAAATCTTGTTAAAGAAGTTGATGTAATTCCTCCTTCGGAAGAATCTGATATATGTTTTGAAGTGGCCCACCTGCAAGAAATGGCTCCATTATCCATTCAGAAACACACTGCTGCATTATCTCAGGTCGCATCTACACCAGATGTTATCATTGAAGAAATAATTGAAGATGATCAAGAAAGTGAGTAGGAGCTTTAAACCCCTATAAAGGTCTTTATATAATTTGTTATATAATATATTTTCTCTTTCAAAGTGTTCATAGTTTTTTAAAAAGTACATAAATGAATCTCATATATGTATGTATGTATGTAGGTATGTATGTATGTGTAGATCTTTGGTCATTCGGGTTTTCCCCCACGTAGAATTGGAGGTATCAGGGTAACGTTTTGACGAAATCTCATCCGTCATCCTCTACATACAAACACCCGCGAAAACCTCAAAACATATATATATATATATGTATGTATGTATGTATGTATGTATGTATGTATATATATATATGGATCTTTGGTTATTCGGGTTTTTCCCCGCGTAGAACTAAAGGTGTAGGAGCGACGTTTCGACGGAATCCCATCCGTCATCATCAGGCTGGTGGCTTCTGCTTCCTTCTTCTGGGAGAAGCATGTGGCTGTTTGTTCCTCTTTTTTAAACTGCCAGTGGGTGGAGGTGTGCTCTGATTGGGTGGGAGTTTAAGTGTGTTCTGATTGGGTGGGAGTGTGTTTTGAATGGTGGGTGTGTTCTGATTGGGTGGAGGTGTGTTTTGAGTGTATGGGCTGGTCTCAGCTGCCAGCCTTAGACCTGAGCTGGTGAGTTGTGCTGCTTTTGTTTGGCTTCATGTTTGTGGTGGTGCCATGTTTTTATAGTGGGTGTCGGTTTGCTTATTGTGTGGTTTGGAGGGGTTTAAAGTGGCTGATGTTGCATCTGTAGTTAGGTTTCTGTTTTGTGGTTGTGCCTCGTTATCATTGTGGGTTCGGATTTGCTTTTTGAATGGTGTGGTGATGTCATGTGGTGTTATCATGAGTTTGGGTCTGGTATCATTCTTGGTGGTTGGGACTCGTCTGTCAATCAAGGCGGGTTTCCAGATGGTTGGTAGGCGAGAGGTATCATCTCGTTTGTTTATGCTGTGGGGGCGTTTTTCTATCTCAATGGCTTCTCTGATTATTCTGTTGTTAAAATGTTCAATTTTGGCGATAGTTTTGGTTTTTTTAAAATCAATTTCATGTCCCGTGGCTTCAAAGTGTTGGACCAGGGATGAAGTTTGTTCTCCCTTTCTGAGTGAGTTTTTGTGCTCTTCAATGCGTGCACTTATTCTTCTGTTGGTCTGTCCGATGTATGTGGTGGGGCAGGTGGTGCATGGGATTTCGTATACTCCTTGGTTTTCTAAGCCAATTATGTCCTTGGGGTTTCTTAGGATGGTGGATATTTTTCTGTCTGTGTAGAATGCTGTTTTGATGTTGTGTTTTTGGAGGACCTTGCTGATTCTGTCTGTGGTCCCTTTTAAGTATGGGAGGAGGGCTTTGCCATTTTCTTGTTCTCTGTCTTGGGTTTTTGTGGGTGTCTCTCTTCGGATTAAGTTGGTAATCGTGTTTCTTTGGAATCCATTGGCTGTTAGTACATTAGTGAGAGTGTGTAGTTCGGTTTTTTGGTGTTGTTCGTCAGCTAGGTGTTTTGTTCTGGAGATGAGTGTCTTGGCTACGGAGTTGATCTGTGCTGGGTGGTGGTGTGAGAGTGCGTTCAGATAGCGGTTTGTGTGTTTTTTTTTATGGTAGATAGTGTGTCCTAGGGAGCCGTTGGATTTCTTGTAGACTAAGACATCAAGGAAGGGAAGTTGATTGTTAGCTTCTGTTTCCATGGTGAATTGTATTTTGGGGTGTAGGCTATTGAGGTGTGTGAGGAAGTCATCCAGTTTTTCTTTGCCGTGTGGCCAGATTACGAAGGTGTCATCTACGTATCTGAGCCAGAGTTTGGGTTTGTGGTTGGATTTTTCTAGAGCGAGGGTTTCAAAGTGTTCCATGTAGAGGTTTGCGATGACAGGTGAAAGGGGTGATCCCATGGGTGCTCCTTCCATTTGTTTGTATCTTTGTCCATTGTAGCTGAAGTATGTGTTAGATAGGCAGTGGTTGGTCAGATCTAGGATGTGTTTTGGGGGGTTGTATTTATTTAGGATAGCTGTCAAGGCTTCTTTGATTGGCACTTGGGTGAAGAGGGATACGATATATATATATATATATGTATGTATGTATATATACACACACACACACACACACACATACATATATAAAAAGACCCGAATACACCAAGACCTACATACCCTTACCCGTGAAAATCTACGAAAACATATATATATGTATACACACACACACATACTCACATACATGTATGCGTGTGTGTGTGTGTGTGTGCGTATGCACGCTTTGCAATAGAACAAACACCAGATGTTGAACTATAGTTCTGAGCTTCCCATCACCAATGAGTATGATGACTAGAGTTACTGGGAGCTGTGGTTGAACAATCAAGAACAACAAATGGTCCACTTCTTTTAACAAAAGAATCACAGATAACTCGCTCTAAAATTGAGAATGCGTTTTCCTGGTAAAGAGCAACTCATGAAGAGTTACATATTGTATCCCTTTTTGTAATATGACAACTCACCACCACTACCTTGCCCCAGCCACCTGGCTAACCCCACGGGGACAGCTCGCCACGAGTCCGGGCCTTCCGCTCTGGTTTCCAAACCTGGCCCAGCTTAAGTGAGGTGAAGGTTCCTACCACCTGCACTCCTTCTCTGAAGGCTTCCTTGCCTCGCAACTTTCCGTCCCTTTAAGGGTCGCTAGACAAAGAAAAACCAAGGTGGAAACCCGAGCACTGACTTTCCCAACTTGTCCCGACGCTGCCAAAACAGGAAGTCTACACACACAATACCTGACGATGCCATTGTCTGTGACTCCTGGGATTTCTCAGAATAGACTTCTCAGGGCAAAATGGAAAACTGTAAGCTTGACTTCTGAACTTGGCTTTAGAAGGCTGGTTGTTAAGTCTCAGTTGTATAATCAGTTCTTCAATAAATTTGTTCCAGGTGAATATTATTGACATCTGGAGTTGATTAAATATATCTGTGTTCCCCCCCCCCCCCCGCCAGCATTTTCTACAGAATATCACAAATCTACATATCAGAAGAGTCTTTGTCAAACACAGCAGATCCCTTTTGAGTTAAAGGCTGGTATGTAACTGTGATCTGGCAAAACAAAATGTCACAATGATTGGTTCAATACTTTGATTTTTGAAATACTGTATAGAAATAAATGCTACCATCCCTTTTTTTAAACAGTAACTTTGAAAATGTAGCTGGAGTGTATAAGAGGAAGTTTATGGAATAGAATACACTTTTTTCACTTAATAACTGGTTGTAAAGCAAAAAATGCTTCATTTGGAATAGTCAAGTATATTGACTTAATATTTCAAATGTAACATAACTATTATTGAGAGATGTAAATAGATCGATATTAATGCTAAAACAGTTAACTGCTGAGCCAAATACTACTGTTTTCAAGTAAATGTTTTGCAATTTCAGCATGTTTTTCTTTGTGGAAATCCAGTTTGCTAATTACTTAATGGACCCTTTATTACATTATTGTTATGATATTGATGTATTCATATTATTTTCTTTTTCATTGTTTATTGTTCTATTATTTTACCTCTGTTTTGTTTTATTTCATTTTGTTTCTTTGTTTTTATTATGGTAAGCCGTCTAACCCACAGTAAGATAGGTGGCAAATAAAATTAACAAATAAATAAATTTCTGCACAAATAGCTTATATATATTTATGTATATAAACTTGCTTATTATTTGATTTTATTCATTCATTTTATATTCTATTTTACACAGAAATTCCTGAATATGTTATTGTCAGTTCTGTAGTAAATCCATGTCATTTCTATGTTCGGAAAGTTTCCCAAAAGAAAACTGCAATCTATTTGGAAAAAGTTTTGAAATACTATTGTAGGAATAACTATTTGTCTCCTACTGAAACTTTGGAACTAGGTAACAATACTTCTTAAATTTCAGAATGGCATAATTTCAGAATTTTTAAACTTCTATGGAAATGGATTTATGTTGGTTTTGCTAAAGGTAAAAGATTTCCCCTGTCCAGTCATGTCTGACTCTAGTGGGTGGTGCTCATCTCTGTTTCTTAGCTGAGGGAGTCAGTGTTGTCCAAAACCACTTCTGTAGTCACGTGGCCAGCACGTTGAGACTCACGAAACACTGTTACCTTCCCACCCAAAGTGATACCTATTTATCTACTTGCATTTGCATGCTTTCAAACTGCTAGGTGGGCAAGAGCTAGGGCAAGTAACGGCAGCTCCCACCGTCACACAGTGCTCAGGTCTCAAACCTGGGCTGTCAGCTTTCCAGTAACAAGCTAAGCATCTTTATCCACTGAACCATTATGAATTAACCCCTGGATTAAGCTAAACCATCTTCTAATTCTAAAGTTTTATTGTTTATTTCTTCATGGGTATTGTATTCCGATTTTGGTTGGGGTTGTTTCATTTATTTTGAAATTTGGAAAATGATTGTGAACTATTTAAGTCTGCTAGATGTACAGATGCATTCTTTTTAGTAAAACCTTATGCTAATACCATGTTTTATTAATGGAATTTTGCTGCCATCTCATGACTAGCCAGAGTTTTGCAGCCCTAAGAACTTTCCCCAAAGTAAAACCTCTGTTCTTACTCTCAGACAAATTTTAAGTGTCAAAGATTGAATTAAAGAACGAGACCATTCAACAGTTCTATAAATATCCTTTCTTAATAATGCTTAAAAGTTGTAATGAATTTAAAGATATTTAAATTTTAATGTATTTCAGGCACAAGGATTTTGGTTAAAAGTAAAGAACATGGAATGTGGTGCCGTGCAGAAATAATTGAACTAATTCCACTCCTGAATACAAATGAGGGGAAACCTTGTGATCTGACAAAGTACAAAGTTTGTGATATTGCAATTATGAAAGTATTCCTTATAGATTTTGGGCATCCAGAAGCTTTAATTATTTCAGGGTATGAATAATTTTAAATACATTTTGTTCAAATCTGTCATGTTTAGATTTTCCCATTTAAGCTGGTTTTGAAATTATCATTTCTGGCCAAGATGATTTAGTGAATGATGAGTCACCAGATGCTTCAGAATGAATTTGATTTTTTTTAATCTTACTTCTGGCTGGAACATGATAGTGAGATGTTATTGGTTATCCTGTTGCATAGTTTGATAGAGCAGGGGGTCCCCAATCCCCAGGTCGCAGCCCACTATTGGGCTATGGGTGAGTTGGGCAAGCGCACATGCGTGCACTTGAAGCTCTACTCAGAGGGCCCTCCCCTTGCACAAGTGGAGCTTCACACTCGAGCACAAGTGTCCTCTGCTCACGCAAGTGGAGCTTTGCGTGTGAGCACAAGTGCCTACCACTCGTGCAAATGGAGCTTTGTGCGTGAGCGCAAGCACCTCCGCTCATGCGTGAAGCTCCATTCACATCAGTGTAGGGCACATGCTCATGCTGCTTGCACAAACTGAGCTGTGTGTGCGCATGTGCACCTGCCACTCACACGCCTCCCGCACTGGGCTAGGCTGCCAAGCTTGAAAGGTTGGGGATCACTGTGTCTTATAGGCGACATAAGTAGATGACGCCAGGATCTTTTTTCCCCTTCTACAAGTGAATTATGTTCCTTTATTGGTTCCCATTTCAATAATATTGTGGAGTGCTTGGGAAAAAGGTAAAAATTGAATCCAGATAAGTCAAAAGTTGAATTATTTTTCGCATATAGTGAAGAGGTCACGCTCCCAAAGTAGTACTTCTGCAGATCTTTTACAGTCCTTTCAGATAGCTATTATTCATGTGCTGGTTATTTTCCAACTTAATTAGTGTTTGCTTATTTTACGTTATTTATTTAGTTTGTGTGCCACTATAGCCAAAAGACTTTGCGACTTATACAGTGAAACCAATAGGTTTCAAAAATTGGGAAATAACAAACCCTAGTCACTATAAAAATAACACAGCTCAGTAAACTCAAATAAAATTAAAACAAAGCAATTGCCCCAAATTGGCTAGAGTACTCTCTGGTCTCCAGCATTTGCAGTAAGGAATTGTGCTAGCCTGATTGCCTGTTGGAGAACAGGCTTTACAACCATGAAGCAATGTCTTCTGGAGTTTGGTTAAAATGGCAAACAAGACTGAAGAGATTGCTGTTGCTAATGCGGTAACGCTTTAGGACCACATCACTTAACAAGGAGATTCAGTCCCAATTGCACAGTAAGTCAAGGACTATCTGTATCTCTTTTTTGTGATTCACATACAGTATACATATGTGTACTGTATATGCATATATACAGTATAAATATCAATATTAGTGAAATGACCTCTTAATGTATGATATTCCAAACTGCATAATGAAACCATATGTGGGTTTTTTTCTTCTGCCATCAGAGTACCTAATGAAGTTACTGTGAATCCAGAACATGTTACTCTTAAATACATGATGGTTGAAGATCTATGTTTGGTTGTAAGAAAAATGGATTTATCTTTAGAGACTCGGCTCAGAGGTATAAGTAAGCTAGCCCTACAGTGTTCACTAAAGGGCATTGTTCCTAAGGATTCAGTAAGTGAGAATTACTTTGACTGCTTTTTTCCATTGTTTATTTAAATGTTTTGATAGTCTCTTATTGATTTTCTTCTTTATAGCAGTTATAGAGGAATTTTTGATACTTCTATAGATGAGGGTAGTGACAGAGATGTCCTGAAGCAAGGGGAACAGATATACCTAATATTCCAGAACCTTCTGGGAGTATTCTATTTAAGTCAAATAATGCTTATGAATACTGTATGCAAAATTTTCTGAGGTTTGGTTTGAAGTAAACCATATTTCACAACCATTATGCTTCTAGAAGCTACTATGCTAATGAAATGAGTGTCTTTTTGAAACATATTCCAAGAGGAGAGAGAGCAGCTGTAAAATATAATTTGTGGTATACTTACAACCCAAACAGTGGTTTGAGTTTTGTGATTAATATAAATCATAATGGAACATGATGTCTGAATTGAGTATTTGGGAATTTTATCTCTAGTTCACTGCTAGTTGTGAGCTTATTTTGATGATTTAAGAGCCATGGTGGTACAGTATTACAGGCTAATTTTGCCGACTGCCAGAAGTTCAGTCCTGACCGGCTCAAGGTTGATTCAGTCTTCCATCCTTCTGAGGTTGGTAAAATGAGGACCCAGATTGTTGGGGGCAATATGCTGACTCTGTAAACCGCTTAGGGCTGTAAAGCACTACGAAGCGATATTTAAGTCTAAGTGCTGTTGCTAAGCACCTTCACAGAAATAACATCCAGTGATACATTTCAATCATTGGAAGCTGTTTCCATTCATGGAACAAAAAGGAGTAATTGTAGCCTCTCTGCACTTTAAATCCTACTCTGGATGGTATTTCCAGAATAGATTTTGAGGGCATAAAAAGGCTGGTGGTGGAGAAGACAGGATTTTGCTGCTCAGATATTAGGCAAAACATCTTAAAATATCTTCATTCATCTTTAAAATAGCTTCTTGTGTTCTACTGTTCCTCAAGATGTATGTCACTTTTTTTCTAAATTGATTTGAAAGCGACTGACGTTTACATAAATCTGTACATATTTTTGTGACCAGTTAAACTTAATACACTGTAGAGCCCAGAGTTCCCCTACCTTTCCGGCTTGGTGGCCCAGAAGGAAAGGGAGGAGCAAGCAACCCATGTGCACCCGTGGCGGCGCTGGCGGCATGCAGGCATCCGCCACATGTGCAAGAGAGGTGCTAGTGCCTGCACATGCACAAATCATTCTCATGGCCTGGTGGGCAACAGGCCACAGCCAGTTGGTTGGGGACCCCTAGTATAGCCTATTCCTTTACTGATTTAATCTTAAATATCAAGTATTTAGTTGTCTGAATTGACTGCCTAGAATAAAAGAAATCTTGCAAAGGTGCAACCAGTTGTTTTTTTTAAAAAAATCACAAATCTACTTCTGAGAATCTTTACCATAACATTTCAAAAGATTAGTTATTGTTACTGGGAGATCCTCCCAACTGAGCTGTGGGCAGGCTGGCAACTGATATAAGGCAAATTTGTCCACATCACTATTTGAAGGGTCTCAGTTGTTCAAACAAAGATTGGAAGGATTTTCTGATTATCAAAGACTCAAAGCCATGTCTTCCTTCAAGGGAAAAGATAAGAGGACTAAAAAAGAATCCTTTAATTTTCAAGAAATCTCCTTCAGTCTTATTAAATGGGGTACTGCTGCACTATTCTGATTCTGCTCCAAGCTTCCCCCAGTTTCAAATCCTTCAGTTATCAAACCTCACATTTTTAGATCAGGCAAAAGAGGCTTTCAACTATCATAAGAGCCGTGGTGGCGCAGTGGTTAGAATGCAGTATTGCAGCCTGACTCTGCTCACTGACAGGAGTTCAATTCCTTTGATCCTGACTGGCTCAAGGTTGACTCAGCTTTCCATCCTTCCGAGGTTGGTAAATTGAGGACCAAGATTGTTGAGGGTAGCATGCTGACTCTAAGCCACTTAGAGAGTGCTGTAAAGCACTAGAAAGCAGTATATAAATCTAAATGCTGTTGCTATGTCCAGTTATCCAGATTAAAAGACTGATTTTTAGGAAATCTCACTTTATGATTTCTTGGAGTGATGATGTTTTAATTAACTAAATAAAAAACCCACAGAAAATTCCTGGTTATTGAGTATTCTTAATAAAAGTTATTTTACAGAGTACCTTTTACAGGTAGTCCTTGATAACAACCATTCATTTAATGGCCAATTAAAGTTATGATGATGCTGAAAAAAGTTACAACTGTTGCATCATCCCAGAAAGTCATTTAATCATGATTTAAGCACTTGGCAACCAGCTCACATTTCCAGTGTGAATCTTGCAATCTATGATCATGTGATCGCGATTTGCAATCTTCCCAGCCAGCTTCCAAAAAGCAAAGTCATTGGGGACAAAATCAGGGAAGATTGCAAATCGCAATCACATGATGTCCTGCTTAGTGACTTTGTAAAAAATGGTTGTAACATCAGGAGCAGTCATGTGATGCTTTGCTTGACAACTGTGCTGTTTAATTTTCTGATCCCCAGTTGTGGTTATAAGTCGAGAACAACCTATAGTTTGCTATAGTGGAGAGTACTCAAGATTATTTATTTTGGTGTTTCTCATGCATTATTTTTCATCAAACTTTTCTAAGGATAAATTTGATTTTTCCCTTTATCCTGAGGCTACCTTCATAGGCAATTATATTTAAATTTTATTCTGTTTAACTTATAGTTAAAGAAATGACAGGAGAAGATTGAGAAAAAAATTAAACTGTTTGGTTTTTCTGTCCACAACAGGAAAAGGGTTGGGGTAGAACAGCAAGGATAGAATTTTTGAGAATGGTAAATAGCAAAGCTGTTCTGATGAAAATTTTTAGAGAAGAGAATGGTGTGCTTATTGTAGATCTTATGAAGCCTCCAGCAAACAAAATAAGCAGTGACATGCCTGTGTCCCTCAGAGATGCACTAGTTTTCTTGGACTTAGCAAGGTATGCATAGCTAAAAGCTTTTTAAAATCATAGCATAAAGAATTATGACATTAAACATGTTTTGAATAGAGATTTAACCTTAGATTAACTTACATATGATTTAAGATAGAATGCATTTGCTTTTTTTGAGTTTATAGATTGATTAGATACTGTTTCTTAATGGATAAAATTTTTATTCCTCCTAAAGTTCCAATGATCGCGCGCGCGCCCCGGTCATATGACCATACTCTGGTTGCTCAGCAACAGAAGATGCATTTATAGCCTCCCACAATCACCTGACCATGTTTTACAAAGGTTTTGCTGAAAACTGGCAGTTCTGGTTTTCTGCAAAATTGCACTCACAGTAAACACTGCTGCACTTACACATAGTTGACCCATATCACGACCATGTTGACATATGACTATAATGGACTAGCTCCATTACACTTGTAACTTGAGGACTATGTATACTTCTCAGCTCAACATGATGCGTGCCTTGAGAAAGGGAAAGAGTATGCTTCCAAGAGGAGTACAAGGTCTAGGTCTTCCCTCCTGATGTTAGGAGAATAATAAAAAATATATTACAAATTCCTGCAAATCTATATTGCAGGGGTGAGGTAAAGCACAGTTAATGTTATTAGCAGAATATTCCTAATGGCAACCTTTGAGTTTTTCCATAGAAATCAATGGAATATATTAACTTACAATGGAAAAATTAAAAGATGTACTTACAAATTTGATTGAAATGTGAATTAGCCTACATTTTGGATTAAATTATGGAAAAAGATTTTAGCCAAGTAGTGGGAATAATTTGTGGGTTTTTTTTCTTATCTACCTTTTTAGGGTGGGAATTGACGTAAAGTAAAAGATTAAATGCTGTTTCATAGTGTCCCTGGTTTGAATACATTAAGATTGATAAGATTATCTTAAAATAATTTTAAGGAGAGTATGAATAGATAGATATTCTGTGTCATTTGTTCTCAGAGCTAGGCTTCATGTCTTAACTGTATTTCAAATTCAGGATTACTAACAGTTAGTAAAACTTAGTCTCAGATTGCTTTCTCTTGCATATTAACAGTTTATTCTCATCTCTTTACCTTATTAGCTTTCAAAATGAATTTTCTGATTCGTCAGAAAATGCTGTACCACTGAAGTACTATCCACCTGTGATGCCACGGGAAAATACAGAGGTTGTCGCTGTTGTTAGTTACATTAATAGCCCTGGCGACTTCTACATTCAGCTGGTAAGTGTTGCATTTTAATGTTAGGGTTCATGTTAGTACACATAGTCCTTGACTTATGACTCCAATTGAGCCTAAAATTTCTGTTGCTAATTTGTTAAGTGAATTGTGCCCCATTTTACGACCTTTCTTGCCACACTTGTCAAATGAATCACTACAGTTGTTAAATTAGTAACACGGTTGTTAAATGAATCTGGCTTACGCATTGACTTTGCTTGTCAGAAGGTCGCCAAAGGTGATCACATGACCTTGGAACACCGCAACCATCATAAATATGAACCAGTTGCCAAGTATCCAAATTTTGATCACGTGGCCATGGGGATTCTGCAGTGGTTGTGTGAAAAACAATCATAAGTCGCTTTTTTCGGTGTTGTAACTGCACAGTCACTAAATGAAGTATTGTAAGTCAAGGACTACCTGTGATCTTAACGTTTTTGTTTATATTGGTACTTTTTTCAGTACTAATACAAAGTGTTAAAAAAATTTAAGCTTTTTTAAAATAAGAAGTGCAAAAATTCAGGGCTGAAAGAAATACATTTAAGAGCTGCCTGAATCGCAGCCACTTACAGATGAATAAAAACAAAATAATACAGGAACTCCTCAGTGTACAACCACAATTGGAACCAGAGTTTCCATCACTAAGCAACGCAATCATTAAGTGAGTTGTGCCCAATACTACCATTGTTTTTGCCAGGGTTGTTAAGTGAACCACCATGGTTATTAAGTGAATCATGGTGTGGTTAAGTGTATCTGGCTTCCCCCACTGACTTTGCTTGTCAGAAACCCCCTGAGAAGGTTGCAGAAACACTGCAATCATAAATACACACCTATTTCCAAAGTGCCTGAATTTTGATCGTTTGTGGGGATTATGGAGATGCTGCGACAATCATAATATGCATGAGGACCAGTCGTACGTTGCTTTTTTTATACCTTCAGTTGTTAAACGAATGGTTGCAAGTTGAGTAATACTTGTACCCAAAAATAGCCACTAAAAATCTACAAGTGGGAGTTGTAGCCAGTCAAAGGGATGCGGTTGGCGTGCCTAGCATGTAATTTAAATTTACAGAAGTGATTTCATAGGGTTTCCCATTTCTGTCCTAATATCTTTTAATTACTATTTACCTGTTCCCAAATAACAGTATATTTTACAAATGGCTATTTTAAATTCTAGGGATACACAGCATGGGGCAGCATGGATCAGCCTAGTGGCTTTTAAATAGGATGTCTTGGTTCCACTCATGATATGAGCAGGACTACCAGTTGAAGTGAGCCAGATCCAAGAATGGAAGGGTTAGAGCCATTGCTAACTAGTGGCAATAAATATGAAACACAACAGAAAGGAAAAGGGTTGGATGTCTGCTCTGGGTCAATATTCAGTCCTGTTTAAAACTCCAGGGTGCTGCAGGGAAAACCACCTTTGTGTTCCTTCCTAATAAAGGTAAAGGTTCCCCCGCACATGCGTGCTAGTCGTTTCCGACTCTAGGGGCCGGTGCTCATCTCCGTTTCAAAGCCGGCGAGCCAGCGCTTGTCTGAGGACGTCTCCGTGGTCATGTGGCCGGCATGACTAGATGCCAAAGGCACACGGAACGCTGTTACCTTCCCACCGTGTTGGTCCCTATTTTTCTACTTGCATTTTTACGTGCTTTCAAACTGCTAGGTTGGCAGAAGTTGGGATGAGTAACAGGCACTCACTCTGCTACGCCGCACTCAGGATTTGACCCACCAACTGCCGACCTTCTGATCGACAAGCTCAGCGTCCTAATCCACTGAGCCACCGCGTCCCTTCCTTCCTAATAGTTGGCATTCAATGCTTATTAAGCGTGGTGAGCAGAGAGGGGCACTGTTCAAGAGAGGGGCACTGTTCAAGAGAGGGGCACTGTTCAGGTTTTTCTACATTTGTGAGATTTGTTAATGTCTAAAAGGGCATTTCCAGATGAGATTCCTTCTACCTCTTATATATTTTGCAGTCTATTTTCATGCCATACAGTAATCCATTCTTTCTCATCATTCAGCTTTTCATGTCTTATAATTAGCTATTAATTGGTGATTTAAATGCATTTATGGAATTGAATGGCATAAAGGAAAAGCATGTGTCTTTTTCACATTTGATTTTTAGAGTTATAGACACTCAGTGAAAAATGCACTACAATTAAAATAGCAATTGAAAGCAAAAAATAAAACAAGATGTATAAAAATATAAGTTATAAGGGGAAGCAACATCTATTAGGCCAAAATACAGAGTAGCAAGTGGCTTCTACTTGGCTTTCAACTTGAAAGCTGATATATGGTTGCATCAGTTGCATCTTTGCTAACCCTTATATCTTTCTGAGCCCTTCCTGTGACATTAATTACAGTACCATCAAATTCAGGTGAAAATAATCAATATGATTATGCAAATTAGTATAGTAGTGCCAAATGTTAGCATGAAGGAATTAATTTTTCTTTTCATTATGGTAGTTAGAACAGGGTCCCGAATTTGCAGCTTTTCTAAAGAAAGTTGAAGAAGTGTATGAAAATGAAGTAGGACCCGACTTGCAAATCCTTTGTCCAACCCAAGGCCAACCATGTGTGGCCAAATTTGAAGATGATGGTGTTTGGTACAGAGCACAGGTGATTGGTAAGTATCTGGAAAGCATAATTATTCTGATCTCTCTCCAATTCAAAAACTTTTTCCAATGAAACATTATAGAACATTTCATCTATCCAGTGTTCTGATTATTGTAGTTCGATAATATATTTGTTTTGACACTGCATCATAAATGTATAAATAGCCGGATTATTCTCTGGGCAACATATGACTAATGTAGTAATTAAGAAATTCATCTTTGAAAGATATGTCTGGTGTAGGACCTCTTCAACTTTGGAGATCATTGGATTTCTTTGGGGCACCATTTTTTATTTTAGCCCAATCTTTTTTATAGGGTTAGGATTATGAAGTTACTAACGTACAAGTATAAAGACTTATAGGTTAATAACTTTTTTATAGTTAACTTCATAACTGTACATGAAGTTTGTTCACTTGTAGCAATGGCAAATTTTGCTATGTTTTTTCTCAAATTTATGTTTGCTTCCAACTTGGGTACTTTTGAGTCCTGATATTCTGGTTTATGTTAAACAAAGCTTTGCAGTTGCTTTAAAAAAGCCCAAATCACAATTTACATTTTGTCCATGTGAAAATAGATTTCATGTTTTGGTTTTCAGGACAAGCACTGAAGCAAAAGTATGCCAATATGGATTTCTATAATGACAGTTATATTTTTAAAAATCTCTAAATTCATGCAAGATCTTATAACTTTGAAAAATGTTATTTCAGATCAGGCTAACAAATGCTGATTTTTGATACCAGAAAAATATATATAACAGACTTGGATTTTCTAACATTAATTAAAATCAGGAAGAGAATTGTAGCATAGACATTGAGACATTTTCTTTTATGTAACTTTGGAAAAGAAGTAAGATGATGGCTACCTGAAAAGAATTTGGCATATCTATACACTTTGCAGATGTTTTTCATTCCGATAAACACATTTTCTTTTATAATTTCAAGGTCTAAATCTTTCCTAATTTCATTTTTTCCCCCAAAGGATTGCCAGGTCATCAAGAAGTTGAAGTTAAATATGTTGACTATGGTAATACTGCTAAAATAAGTATAAAAGAAATGTGTAAAATAAAAGATGAGTTTTTAGTTCCCCCAGAAAAGGTAAGAAAAGCCATCTATTTTATAGAATCTAGATAAACTGCCAAGATACCTTGTGCAATTTTTGCATTTTCTTTAATAATAATTCCATTCATTTTAATATCAATTAAATGTTTGTTTCAATGTTTATTTACTTTAAAGTATATTTGAATTTAAATAAATAAATATGTAAAAATGTGCTTCTCAAGATACTGTATATGAACCATATGATTTCCTTACAAGATTTTGCCTTGAGTATTCTAATACATTGTCCTTACCGTGTTTCCCCGAAAGTAAGATCTACCCTGAAAATAAGCCCTAGTTTTGGGGCGAGTCACAAGCTAGGGCGAAGGTGGAGCTTATCATTACAACCAGGGTTCCCATGGATCAACATTTGTGAATTGTCTTTACAAAGACAAGGGCGAGACCGTAGGCAGAGGTTCAAAAATTTATTCGGTTCAGCTCCAGGCAGCTGACTGTCAAACAATCCTGGCTTATATAGAGAACTGTCAAACATCATAACCAATCAGGTAACAGTATTTTTCCCGCCGCTCGGAGAACAGCCAATCGACGAGCGGCATTCTGACAGCTCGGCGGCTGTCGGGGAATTCCTCTCAGCTGAGCGCTTAGCTCAGTTCGGAGGACCAGATTGTGGACTGCGGATTTGACAGTTCCGGGAACTGTCAAATCCGGCGCGTGCGTGTTTGGTCCTGGCAGCCCTTTTGACAGCTGTCATCGGGAATGGCGGCCGGCGGGGCGGCGCGCATGCGCAGATGCTTCTGGCAGCCATTTGACAGCTGTCAACTGTCAAAGGTCTGCCGGTCCGGTGTTTTACTTGCAATTTGGAATCCCTCGGTTTCCCGATATGATTCAATTTGCCTCACCAGCCCACTTCTTCTGCGGCCGAAGGAGCAGCTTCATTCTGCAGCTGAGAATAGAGCTCCAGCCTGCATTGAAGACCTCTGAAGCCAAGAACCAAACTATGGATTCAATCTCTAGCTCAGTTTTCAGCTGCACAGGCCTTCCGGAGAAGCCTCTGACAGCGAAATGCAGGCCTGAGCACCATTCTCAGCTGCAGAATGAAGCTGCTCCTTCGGCCGCAGAAGAAGTGAGCTGGCTGGGCAGGGCTGTTGGTATCGCCGCCACGAGGTCTTATTTGGGGGAAAACACGGTAGAATCCATTGTATAAATGTATTAATCTGCTGTAGTATAAAATCTGAATAAGAGAGCCAGTTTGGTCTAATGGTTAGGTCACCAGGCTGCAAACTGGAAGACCAGTTGTTCAAATCCCACCTTAGCGTAGAAGTCAGCTGGTTTACCTTGGGCCAGTCACACACACTCAGACCAACCCACTTTACAGGGTGGTTGTGAGGAAAATGGCAGGAAGGAGTATTAGGTATATTTGCTGCTTTGAGTTAATTGTAAAAATAATAAAGGTGGGATGCAAATTAATAAATATCAAAATCCAGTAATGAGTCTGGGAATACCTAATAATACAAGGAAGAAGTTTAAGTTGTGAGAATCTAACCTTTGTTGTTTTGGAAATCATTAGAATTTCTATGTATGAGAATATATTTCTTAAGTATTTCTATCATTAGAATGGTTTCTCAGCTAAACTGTCTGTATTTTGCAACACAGGCTATCAGGTGCAAATTGGCTTATATTAAGCCATGTAAAGGAGCCACTGAATGGACTGTCCAATCAAAGGATAGATTTGAACAACTGATTCAGGATAAATGTATGCTCTGCTTTGTTACTGGTAAGTATTTATCTTTCTGCCCTGACAACATTAACTTCTGGCCTGCTCACCATTTAGTTGACTACTGGAAAAAACCTTAGGGCTGATTTTGAAAACAACCTGAACATTTCACCTTGGCACAAAATTCAGTGTCTCAATTGCCAGTGTAAAATACTGTTACATTGTCTTGGTTATCAGTAGGCTTACACACCTCATTCAAAATGCTGGCAATTATCTTTAAAGCTGTATAAATTACAGTATCAGGATACATGAGGCACTGTGCCCTCAGAATTAAATCCATGTTTAAGATATCCAGAAAAGATCAATGGAGGGTTTCTCTTCTCATGAGGTGATTTACTTTGTCATGGTTCCCATCCTATGGAATACTCGCAAATGAGAGATGATTGGCCCTAGTCCTCCTCAAATACTGCAAGCAGGTTAATGTTACAGGTAGTTCAGTAACCACATTGACACTGGCAACTATTGTTAAGCAGAGATGAGCGGCATGTAAATTTGATAAATAATAAGAACAAGAGAAGCCGTGAATGATATTACTTTTAATTTCTT
Source organism: Vipera berus (assembly GCF_964194415.1). Taxonomy (NCBI): domain Eukaryota; kingdom Metazoa; phylum Chordata; class Lepidosauria; order Squamata; family Viperidae; genus Vipera; species Vipera berus. The sequence continues at coordinate 20,635,231 of NC_138206.1, forward strand.
TTGATTTGATTTGATTTTCTGCCACGCCCTGTCCTGTCCTCCAAAGGTCATAAATGTGAGGACTGGTTACCTTTTCATCATCATCTAGTAGTAGTAGTAGTAGTAGTAGTAGTAGTAGTAGTAGTAGTAAGGACTACTGTTTTCAGTCTTCAGTTGATTTGGGGTATTATCGAGATATGATTATATGGATCTTTTAACTCTCTTCATATATTTGTGCTTTAATACTGCTGCTTTTCTGTTATTCATGATACAAGTTAAAATACTTTCAGATAAATATCTGTAGGTTAACAATTAACTGATCAAAGAATTGTTGTTTACTCTGGTTCTTGTTTGGAGGAGAGAGTCCTATGATGGGTAATTCTTCCTAATGGTTAAGTGAAAATCATACTTGCAGTAAGTTTAGGTTCTGCTATAATTTCCACTTTCTTGCTAAGTTAGCTATCTGAATGCTGCTAGGTGGTCATATATGTCTAAACAGCAGTGCAGGAAGAACTCCATTACCCAGTTCATTTAATATATCAATTCATTTGGTTAGAACCACTTGGAGTTCAGGCTTAAAAGATGTTGGGTGATTATAGGGCATAATTAATGTTATTTTCATAGTTATTTTCTCTTAAGCCACATTTAGATGGGTTCACACAATATTAAACAACAAATCACTGCTTATAAAACACATTAAACCAAAACAAAACCACATTGTAGCATAGAGCAAAATGTAAACAGTTATATTCTTAATTTGGAATACAGAATAATTGAACCATTAGATATTTTTTTCCTCCAAAATTCAGATTTGAACGTATTTTTCTCCCTTTGTAGAAAAAGCAGAAGACAATGTACTATCTGTTGAGCTCTATCAAAGTGCATGTGTCCCCCCAAAGCAGTCAGGCAGTGTGAATAATCTTTTGGTTAAAGAGGGCTTAGCATCTTACATAACAGGGTAAGTATGCTTGTTAGCTTGTCATAGCAACTGTCCTGAATTTATACAATATTTCAGCATATTTCTCATATGCAACTTTGAGCAAATTTATAAATTTCAAAGTATACATTGTAATTACTGGACATATTTCAGCTTCTTTGGCATTGGTAATACGTATATGCCAATATAAACAAAAGTGATTTTCTTTTTATAGTGATAACAAAATGATTGCTACAGCTTATAATGAAATATGGGATCCTAGTCTGGAGGATATATTCAAAACAGAGAAATCTTTATTAAAACTTAAGATTGAAGACTTGCCAATGATGGAAGATTTGGTTTTGGAAAGTAATAAAGAATTGCAAGTGCAAATTAATCACATTGTATCTCCTAGCAAGATATTTGTGCATTTTATGTCATCAGAAAAAATTCTAAAAAGGTAAGGGAACAATTTGGTGCCACAAAATGCATTTTTGATGAAAACATAAAGACTAAATCAATATGTCATGTTTTCTTTGCTAGAACTGAATAGCTTGTCATGATTGACAGGGATTTTAATAGTAAGAAATAACACTTTTGCACAGATCCGCAAAATTAATTTTTAGAGTCATTTTGAAAATCTAGATTGATGGTGTGATTCACTTTTTAAAACTTTTAGGTTACAGGAAAAGATGATTGCAACTTATTCTGAAACAGAAAATAAAGCAATTAAGTGGGAAGTTGATATGAATTGTGCAGCTTATGTATGTGAACAAAATCAAAATCAATGGCAAAGAGGCCAGATCATCAGGATTGTGTCTGAAAAAGTTGTAGAGGTAAATTTTAAGAAGTTGTTTCAGATGCAAAACAGTTCCTTATAACTGGAAAGAATTCATCAGTAAGTACAGTATGTTTTGCAGCATAGTTTTACCCTGGTCTAATCATAATTTGTTAACTATTTATTGAGCAGATGAAAAGTAATGTGGCTAATGATCATTGTTAAATATTGTTTGCCGAATCAAACTAACCAAATTCCGCCTTAATATGACATGTGAACAAGACACTAGTTTATAAAACAGCTGGAAGTTTGAAAATACTATAAATGGAGTGTACCAGACTCCTCTTTCTCCTTCCTTGTTGATGAACTTTAATCATTTGCAAAACTGTTGGACTTAGAAAGCTCCGAATCAAGAATTCTATGTGCCAAAAATCTGGTTGCATTGTGAATCTCGAAAAAAAGAGTAAATAACAGAATAACAGAGTTGGAAGGGACTTGGAGGTCTTCTAGTCCAGCCCCCTGCTCAAGCAGGAGATCCTATACCTTTTCAGACAAATGGCTATCCAGTCTCTTCTTGAAATCCTCTAGTGATGGAACACCCACAACTTCTGGAGGCAAGCCGTTCCACTTGTTAATTGTTCTCAGGAAATTGTCAGGAAATTTCTCCTTAGTTCTGGGTCGGATCTCTGCTTGATAAGTTTCCATCCATTATGATGATGATGATGATGATGATGATGATTTATATACCGCCCCTCTCCCAAGGGACTCAGGGCAGTGTACAGGGCAATTAAAACACTATGAAACAACACATAATATACAAAAATTAAAATGAAATTAAACCGAATAGCCCTAAACAATAAAACACATTCTAAAATTTAAAATATTTTAAAATTTAAGATCTAAAATCCCAGTCCCTCAGTCCAGGCCGGCAAGTTCAAATAGCCAAGTCTTCAGGTCGCGGCGAAAAGAGCGAAGGCCGGGAGCCATCCGGAGCTCAACAGGAAGCTGATTCCAGAGGGCAGGCGCGCCCACAGAGAATGCTCTCCCCCTGGGGGCCGCCGGTCGACATTCCCTAACCGACGGCACCCTGAGGAGGCCCTCTGTGGGAGCGCACAGGACGATGGGAAGTTAACGCCGGCAAAAGGTACTCCCGTAAATAACCCGGACCCATGCCATTTAGGGCTTTATAGGTCATCACCAGCACCTTGAATCTCTTCTTGTCCTGCCTTCAAGTGCTTTGGAGAATAGGTTGACCACTTCCCTTTTCTTTGTGAACAACCCCTTAGATATTAGAAGACTGCTACTACCATGTCACCCAGTTCTTCTCTTTGTAAGACTAAAATCCAAGAGTGTAATAAATGTGATTTATACCTTACACTGTATCTTAAAATTCAGGCCACAAAAATCATTTATGGCTATATATGGCTGCCCATTTCACATACCCTACATGACTCTGAGCAGCACATTGTCTTTAAGTTGTCATAAAACATAAAGTAAAGGTTCCCCTGCACATGCGTGCTAGTCGTTTCCGACTCTAGGGGCTGGTGCTCATCTCCGTTTCAAAGCCGAAGAGCCAGCGCTTATCCGAGGACGTCTCCGTGGTCATGTGGCCGGCATGACTAGATGCCAAAGGCGCATGGAACACTGTTACCTTCCCACCGTAGTGGTCCCTATTTTTCTACTTGCATTTTTACGTGCTTTCGAACTGCTAGGTTGGCAGAAGCTGGGATGAGTAACAGGCACTCACTCTGCTACGCGGCACTCGGGATTCAACCCGCCAAACTGCCGACCTTCTGATCGACAAGCTCAGCGTCCCCTAAGTTGTCACAGAACTCTTCAATTTGGCAATAAAATATCTGAAAAATGAAATTAAAATATATACCTAAATAAGTTCTATATGTTTTGCTGTCTCGGGCCTTGGTCTTTTGTAAAAATGTGAAAAGTCAACGTTAAAAATTAAAAATGAAAAGAAGTCCAAAATAATAAATATTCTCTAACATAGATTAATGTGCTCTTTATTTTATTAATGTGTTTATTTTATTAATGAAGCTAGTAATTATATGTTATTGCAGTGTTGAAGAAAATTGTGGTGAGGTTGTACTCGCATCAAGTAATAATAAAAAGCGGGTTAATTCGTAAAGACATTTAGTAAACAACAGAGAACTCACATTATCTAAACTTTAGTTAAACGTTTCTTTTGCAGGTATTCCTTATTGATTTAGGCATTTTCAAAACTGTGGATGTTACCTGTCTAAGAGAACTTGAACAGACTCTGAAGACTATCAGACCATTTGCAGTAGAATGCTCATTAACAAATATAAGGTAATATATCCATTTCCTAATTATTGTAGTAAACTACTACAAGCCCATGTAGATTAAAACCAAATCCAAGTTAATATAAAAAAATTTGCTTGCAGAGCTGAATTCTGTATGATAAGGGATGTATAGTTTTACTATTATACTACCTCGCTTAACAATGGCAATTGGTACCAAAATGTCACCACGATATAAAAAAGATATTGAGACTAGAAAGAGTACAAAGAAGAGCAACAAAGGTGATTAGAGGACTGGAGGCTAAAACATAAGGAACGGCTGCTGGAATTGGGTATGTCTAGTCTAAGGAAGAGAAGGACTGGGGGTGACATGATAGCAGTGTCCCAAAATCTCAGGGGCTACCACAAAGAAGAAGGAGTGAAGGTATTTTCCAAAGCACCTGAGGGCAGGACAAGACGCAACGGATGGAAACTAATCAAAGAAAAAAGCAACCTAGAACTAAGGAGAAATTTTCTGACAGTTAGAACAATTAATCAGTGGAACGACCTGCCTCCAGAAGCTGTGAATGCTCCAACAGTGGAAGTTTTTAAGAATAGACTGGACAGCCATTTGTCTGAAATGATATAGGCTTTCCTGCCTGAGCAGGGGGGCTGAACTAGATGACCTCCAAGGTCCCTTCCAACATTATTATCATTATCATTATTATTATTATTTTCCATCTAAGTGGTGTGAACTTAAAGTGTGATGTCACATGATGGTATTCCTTAGCACTAGCAATTCTCCAGCCCCTGTTGCTCTTGTTAACTAAATCCCACTGGTCCATTAGGCAAGGACCTATCAGAGTACAAGCTATTCCTGGTGCGGTTCCTTCCAGTTCCGAGACTCAGTAAGAAATGGGATTGCCTCCTCTTGGATTCTCCCCCCCCCCCCCCACCACCACCCATCTTCCCTCATCACTGCTCTTTTGGCTGTCCTGCACAGCAGCAGCAGTGGTGGCAACTCTGAGGCTATAGTAGAGTTTGGGACCTTTATTATTCTCAGCAGCCACTATCCTCAGGCCTCTACCTTAGCTACTTCTGCTGTGTGCTGCTCAAGCCCGGTGCCATAGTCAGCTAATCCAGAGCCACAATGTAAAGTCCCTGCTGCCATCATCACCCTGCTCTCTGCCAACTATGTGACCCCAGCTGACCTTCACCCTCGTCTTCCACTTGCTGCTTCCTTGCCTCAGCCCCAGCACCACCAGGACTAAGGAGTGTCACTGTGCAGGGCAGTGAAAACCTGGATAGGAAGAGATAGGCAGGTGAGGGAGTTATAGCACTCACATGGTCATAAGTGCAGGCAGGTTGCCAGGTTCCTGAATTCTGATGATGTGACCTGGGGGGGAGGTGCTGCAACAGCCATAACTCCAAGGGCCTGGTGTAAGTACCATTGGTCAGTACTGCCATAATTTCAATTGTTAAACAAGATGGTTAACCGATTCCATCTGCATAACAATATGCCCTCTCTATCCACAACTTTTCATTCTAGTCCAACCGGTGGAACCGAACAGTGGACAGCAACTGCTTGTGATGTTCTTAAGTCTTATTTAACTGGAGCTGTTGTAAACTTAATAATACAGGTTTGTACTGGCAAAGGTTCAATTTTTTTAGTGTAGATGCTATTTCTGCGATCATTATTCAACTGAAAGTATAAGATATTGTCATGTGATACTAAATATTGTATGCTATGAAGATTTTACCCAGATTAGGATTTGTTACATTGCTTTTCATCCCATGTCTTTTCTGATCTTAACAAAGAGAAAATGACAAACATTCATGCTTTCATTTTAAATGAAGATAATCCTGTGTACGCTTTGATGGTATTTTAACTTGATAGTAGCAAAGCAGTGTCAAGAATGAGTGTAAAGAATTATCTCAATTTTATCAGTTCAGATTTAATAGACACCCTTCCCCCCAGTTTTCTGTAAATCAAGATTTTAATATATTTGGTATATTTGGTTCAGCAAAATCAACATTTAGGCTACTTTTTGATACCAAGCCATGATATTCTTTTAGTTAATGCCTATTATATTTTGGTGGTCTGCCAGGAATCCCAGCTGAGAACACAAATTTATTTAAGATTGGAAGATAATATAGTAAACTTCAGAGTTTTGTAACTATTTAAGATGGTTTAAATGAAGGGATTTTGAGCCAGCAGCTGCCCTTTGCTTTTAATTTTGCCAAGTATTGTCCTCCAAAGAATGAGTCAACCCAGGACAAACTGATTTACCTAAGTTAATTCAATATTATTGTTAATATGATTATTTGCCACATATTTGTTTCCCCATCCATCATATTAAAAAAAAACTGATTTGGTAGCAGCATTTTATTTTGATTTTGGTAGTACCCGCAGGATAGGTGGCACACTGAGAAATTCTTCCCCAAGGCCTGACAACTCCCCCAGGCATGACTGGATCCATGTTTCCCTCCTCGTTTCCTTGCCCTTACAGCTGAGAAGTGAATTATCGGCTTAATTTCAGGGTGGTTGCAAAGCTGGATCCACCCGTCATACTCTGTTCGAAGTAGCAGCTTGTTGGAGAAATCCGATTTCAGCCCCTGAAGCTCCCTAGAGCAGTCTTTCTCTTCAGCCCATCCTACCTCACCGGGATGATATTATAGGGAAAAAGAGGAGGAGGAAGGACTGCAAACACTGTTTTGTGCTCCAAGGCAGAATATAAATCAAATAAGGCAGCCATCGTGGTTTATACAGAAGTGTCCCTCTTTTGGTACTTTTTTGATTGGACTAGAACAGACATGTCAAACACAAGGCCCGGGGGCCGGATCCGGCCCGCGAAGTGGTTTCATGTGGCCCGTGAAGCCATCCTGGAAACAGTGAGGGAATGGCCCCCACTGCCTTTGCCCTGACCCAGAGACCCTCCTTCTGCCAGAGACCGTCAGATCTGTCCCACTCCTGCCCAGGTCCCCATAGTTACCCTTGATGCTAACGATGTAGAGCTGGCCACGCCCACCCAGTAGGCCATACGCACTCTAGCCACTCCCACCCAGTAGGCCACGCCCACCCTGGCCATACCCACCCGGCCCCCTGAGGGCAACCGCAATGCTGATGCGGCCCTCAATGAAATTGAGTTTGACACCCCTGGACTAGAAGATCTCCAAGGTCCCTTCCAGCCCTATGATTCTGTAGTTCTATTTGGAGAAGCCGCCCACAGTTGTAGGAGCGGAAGATCTCAGGTTACATATTTCTGGTTTAAATCTTAACTTGCTGATGAATGCAAACATCTAAAAATGAAATATTTTCTTTTATATATGTTCTCAATTTTTCCTCAAATGTCATATTTGTGTCCCAGTATTTATAAATTTGTTTTTCAATTAAAACGTGTTTTTTTTAATTTTAAAAGATTGTTGTTGTTTTTTTACTACTGCTGCTCTGTGTACAGACCAAGTTGCCACAAATTCCAGAATAACTACCTAGATTTTATCACTTTGTGGATGTAGTATGTCTGAAAACTGGATGTTTGTAATATTTGGAAATTGGGTATCTTCACATTTTCTTTTTAATGAATAATTGATTTTTACCCCTAAACATTCTTAATTTGTCCCAGGATACTGATTTGTCACCTTTGCCTGTAAAAATATTTTGCAAAGATGAACAAAACTGTACTGATGTTTCAGAATACATGATTAAAGAAGGCTTAGCACTTAGAAAAAGGTACGTATTTTTTTAAAAACAACAAAAACAAATAGTGTTTATTCATTTTTAATGTACTTAAAACACTTGCTTTCTATATAAAATTTAATGCTTTTAATTTTTATCTATAATTTACTCAGTTATAAACCAACAGAAAAATGTTTAATCTAGTTCAGAGTGGGACAGCTCGCCATAGCCAATTCACTACAATCAACTTCCTGCAGCCAACTCACCATGGGGCAACTCAACCGTGGGATAACTCGGTGCAGAACAATTCAATTTTATTATTTAAAATAGTTTAAAAATATTTTAATTTTTGTCATTCACATTTCATTTTGTCTCTCCTTTGGCATTCTTTCTGTAATGATTCTATTCCACTATTTCTTCAATATTGGTGTAACTTGTCCCACAGTGAGTTGTCCCATGGCAAGTTGGCTGTTGTGAGTTGACCGTGGCGACAGTTGGCCATGGTGACTTGGCCCGAGGTGCAGTATTTAAGGGGAATAATATGTGAAGGGTCCTTGGTGCTCTCTGCGCTTGCTTGTTTTCTTCCAGATATTTCATTACCCTAACTAGTGCTAGTAAGGAGTGCTGTTTGCTGTCAGTTTATATTCTGGTGTCTTGCCAGTCTGTGTGAGTGGGGGTGATCTTAGAGATTCTTTGGTTGGGCTGTTTACCAATGGCTCTTTGGCAGTTTCTTGATTGGGGTATTGCTTACTTGATTGTTGGTCTGAAGTTGACCTTGGAGTTAATCTATGCTGAACTGAATGCAGATTACTGATGGGGAGATGCTGGAGTCTTTTTCTCTCTTGGTCTAGTTGACTGTCTCTTTTGCATAGTCTATAGCAGTGTTTTTCAACCTTTTTTGGGCAAAGGCACACTTGTTTCATGAAAAAAATCACGGGGCACTCCACCATTAGAAAATGTTAAAAAATTTAACTCTGTGCCTATATTGACTATATATAAAGTAATTCTCTTGAATAGGAATCAAATAAACACAAAGAAAGTATTTTATAATTACTGTTAAATTTTTCCCACGGCACACCAGGCAACATCTCGCGGCACACTAGTGTGCCGCGGAACAGTGGTTGAAAAACACTGGTCTATAGATGTTGTTTATTTATTTATTTATTTATTTATTTAATTTGTATACCGCCCTTCTCCCTAGGGACTCAGGGCGGTGAACAGGGCAATACATAAAAACTAGATACAAAAATTAAAATTATTAAAACATGATTAAACAATGCCCATAAATTAATACAAATTTAAAATTAAAGTCATTTCCCACCCCGTCCCATCAGGCCAGGCCAGCTTGTTTAAAGAGGTAAGTTTTAAGATCGCGCCGGAAGGAGCGGAGATCGGGCGCCATCCGGAGCTCAACCGGAAGATGGTTCCATAAATCCGGTGCACCCACAGAGAACGCTCTCCCCCTGGGGGCCACCAGTCGGCATTCTTTGACCGGTGGCACCCTGAGGAGGCCCTCTCTGTGGGAGCGTACTGGGCGGAGGGAAGTTGACGCCGGCTGTGTTAATGTCTGTGTGTCTATTGATGGCTGATTTGTCAGAATGCCAAGCTTCTTCATCAGAATATGTATTTGATTTTTTAAAATTTGCTAACGTATGTTTGTTGAATCCTAACAGAGCACCTAAAATTCATCCAAATCAAGCTTCCTCTGATAAACTACAAAAGAATGTGGACATAAACCAGCTGGTTTCAGAAAAAGAAAGCCCTTCTAAACCAGAAAAGCATTTTGATCCTTCAAATACTGACAGTAAGCAACAAGAAGTGAAAATGTCATTGACTAAGCCTCTAGTGGTTGAGGCCTATAAACCACCAGTTCTTCCTAGCTCGGATTGCTTCAATGCTACGGTTAGCTGTGTTTCAGATAATGGAACAATTTATGTGATTCCCACATCACAAGGTAAAGCAAAAATGCATTTGTACAATTATATATAAATGTAATAGGTACTGTTACAGACAAGCCAAAAGCAACTCTTCGTGACAACAGAATGCCTTGCAGTTTGTTCCACAACATTTTTCAAGATCTTTCCAAAATCATCTTTCTTTAATATATGGAGACAGTGGCTCATCTCTTGTGTGGCCTGGTTCCTAACAAGCTATGGACCAGTACCAGTCTGTGGTCGGGGGATTGGGGAACCTCGCTACAGCACATGAATTCTGTGTTCTAGAGGATAGCACGGGGTCCTCTAGAAAATTAATCATTTTTACATGTATGCATATTGTATGTTTTAGCCGTAACATATGTGCAGTTATATACGGAATTATTAAAAGTATTCAAGAAAAGGAACATTGCTGATGATGATCAGAGTGGGAGATCAAAATTGGAAACTATACTACAGTGGCAAAATTTATGGTATATATCCATAATAGGAGTTGAGCCAAATTGAGACAGTACACATCAAGGCAAATTCAGACATTTAGAATATGGTTTCTGGAAAAAGTTATCATTAGAAATAATAGATGAAAACATTTAAAAAGAAGCTAGCAATAATCCTTAATATTTAAATTGCAGTCAGCAGCTAGAGACATGAAGGGAAGGAAAGAGATCAATGTATCACTAGAAACTTTCCACAATGCTTTTTATTCATGGTGGGGGAGAGGTTGTATCCATTTATATTTTTCCCTTCGTATTGCATTGTCTTTTTTAAAAAAAATACTTTTTATTAAAGTTTTACAACGGACATAAAAACTTAACGCAAATTAATTAATTTGAAAACAAAAAGAGAAAATTAAAAAAGACAAAAGTACAGAAAGGAAGAAGAAACTTTCAATTTCCTTTGTAGCAAATATAAGTACAATTACAAAGATATAAAAACTAGCACAAATTAATAAAAAAACAGAAGAGAGAGAAAATAAAAAAGACAAAAGTGCAGAAAGAAAGAAGAAACTTCCAATTTCCTTTGCAGCAGATATAAATACAATTACAAGGTTTTCTCTTACTCTACAATTACAAAAGAAAGCTTACTCTTTTCTATTATCCAGCTTTTTTAATCAGAAACCATGAATCATAAATGCATTTCTTCCATTTTACACAAAAAGTCTATAATGTATTAGCAGTCAGTCGTAAATATAGACATTGTTTTTTTCTCTAAACAAAGAAGTTAATTGAGCCATCTATGAAAGTTTCACCATCTTTACCAACCATTTCTCCATTTTGGGTATTACTATAATTATCCACTTTTTAAGCATAAAATAGTCTCACTGTACTCACAATATATAAAAAACAGTTCCATGACATTTTTCTAGTTGCTTATCCATTCATCTCTAAAGAAAAATCTCTGGTTTGTTGTATTTTACCTTTAAAATCTTCAAAATTTATGTATTTGTATCCAATTTTTTTTAGCTTTTTTACATACCCACCAAGCAAGATAAAATATATCCTCATGTTGTTCACATTTCAAGCATTTTATGCAAAGATTGTATTGCATTATCTTAGCAAAAAAATTAAATTATTAAAGGATATAATAGCCTTAACACCATTTGCTTGGATTTTTCCTAGAGCAAAAGTTAAAAGAGTTAATGTGTAATATACAAGATAATGTCAAAGGTTTAGGCCTTCTGAAACCCTATAACTGGAAAAATGGAGAAGCCTGTATTGTAAGAGCAGCAGATACAATATGGTACCGAGGTGAAGTTAAAGATGTTGGTGCTGGCCTTGTAAAGGTAATGTTGATGTTGTTAAGAACATTCTGATTTTCACCACTGGTGTTTTTTTCTTGTGTTTGGTTAAAACGAAGGCAGTGTTGTCTATGGAGATTCTCAGTCATCTAGGTCATGGTTGTCCCAAGAATGCTTTTTCAAATGGCAACTGGACTTTCCTTGTTTTTCCTTGAAGAAGTTTCGCTTCTCATAAGACACCAGCTATCTCCTATTTACAACACAATCCTTTCAGCAGTTCCAATAAGGTTCCACACCTGTTTGTTCTATTCAGGTGACCCTGAGTGACTTCAGTGATTCTCAAAAAGAATGCTAATGACTAGATGACTGCAAGGAACATAAATCCTTCCATCCTCCACTATTCAGTCAGAACTGACAACACTTCTTGGATGAGAAGCGAAATGTCTTCAAGGGGGAAAAAAAGTCCAGTTGCCTGGTGAAGGCAGTTTTATAAAAGTATACTCCTTTGTTACAAAATATATTCCTTTGAGTATACTTCCTGCTACCTATTGCACAGGTAGTAGATGCTTGAAAATATGAGATTTCTGCTATTTTATGTGAGGGATATTCAACAATAGGTTAAAGAGCCTTGGTGGAGCAGTGGGCTAATGCCTCCTTAAGTAACACCAACTGCCTGCAATTAGTGCAGGTTCGCATCCCACCAGGCTCAAGGTTGACTCAGCCTTCCATCCTTCTGAGGTAGGTAAAATGAGGACCCAGATTGTTGGGGGCAATAAGCTGACTTTGTAATAATGCCGCTTGGGGGGGGGGGCGAAAGCCCTAATAAGTAGGCATATACATAGAATGAAGGCTATTGCTAAGCACATTGATTTGTGCTTTAGATTGTAAGCTGCCCTGGGATTTTTTAAAAAAACACTTCACAAGATGCATTCCTTTTTTGTGTGCCTTTTGCCTCCCATTTACGACAAACATGATACAGAAAAATGGCAAACAATCTATCATTGCCCTTTACATTTAAGAAACTAGTTCAACTAAATAAATCTTCTCTTGGCATTATGTATGAATCAGTGTGTCACATCTACTTCCTAAAACCATGTGGGTTGGGCAGCGTTTTTGTGCATTTGTGCGTGACAAATGTTTTTCAAAAAACTGCATCATGAAATGTAATGATGTAGTTCTTGCTTATTGTGTATTGTTTCATAGGTACTTTATGTGGACTATGGATATACTGAGAAGATTCCTCCATGCCATCTATACCCCACTATTTTGTATGCTGAGATACCTCCATTTTCTATACCATGTCAGCTGTATAAAACTGTACCAGTGAGTTAGATGCAATGATATGAACATAATGCATTTCTACAAGACAGTATATGAAAGTGTGCAAATAATTTACCTGCATGATGCAGTGTAATTGCATCAATATTGTAATTCATGCCTATCATCAGCAGAATTGGGCATACATTCTTTTTTTCCTTTGCACTTTTAAACAAGTGTTTGGTACATATTCCACTTTGTAATGATAAAATAATTTTGGGAAGTCTTAAGGTTTTCACTACTAGAAAGTGGTAGGCTTTAAATGCATGCAAGTTGAATATTAGATGAAAGTGTTCAATGCTAACAAGCCCTGGTGGTGTTAGAATGCAGTATTGCAAGTTAAACTCTGCCAATAGCTTGGAGTTTTATCCTGACCGGGTTAAGGTTGACTCGGTCTTTCATCCCTCCAAGGTCAGTAAAAGGAGGACCCAGATTGTTGAAGGCAATATGCTGGCTGTATTAACTGACCAGAAAATGCTACAAAGCACTATGGGGCTGTTGCTATTGCTAACTGTCTAGTGTGTTCCTGGCCCCCAGTTTATTTCTTGTTGTTAGCTGCGAAGTCGTGTCTGACCCATCGCGACCCTATGGACAATGTTCCTCCAGGCCTTCCTGTCCTCTACCATCTTCTGGAGTCCATTTAAGCTCATGCCTACTGCTTCAGTGACTCCATCCAGGCACCTCATTCTCTGTCATCCCCTTCTTCTCTTGCCCTCAATCTTTCAGTTTATTTCTAGGGCGTTGCAAAATACTAGTTTTCATTCTATTTCCAGCACAAATCACCCACCTGCTCTATAAGCAGATCTCGTTGCTTGTTTCATTGTCTAGTAAAGCGGAGAAAATTAAATCTTCTAGGCTGTCATCTATGCAGAGTGAAAGCAGCATACTTGTACATATTCCCCCCCTGTATTAAGTGTTATTTAAATTCTATTAAATGACCAGAACACTTTAGTAAGATTGTAAAGACCTACCTCCAGGCTTGATTTGCCTGAATGCCCTGCATTCCAATGAAGGAAAAATGTAATGTGCTGAAAGGCAATTCTTCATGTTCCTACAACATACAGTAGACAAAAATAAGGAAAGGGTGTGATTTTACTATAAGGAAAAGGGAAACTTGGGTTTACTTGATTGAAAGTAGGAAACAGAAACCAAGAATTCAGTGGAGAAAAATGGGTTTTGATCTGGGAGAAGCAGCATGGAAATTAGGGCTCAAGTAGAGATAACAGGAGAAACAAGGAAAAAGTGTGGATGTGTCGGCTATTTGATGAGTTATGCTTGTGCACTGTGGAATGAAAAATAATGATGTGAATTAAAAGGTATTACTGAAGAAAAAAGTTTGTATTTAGAGGGTCAGGTTCTACTACTTCCTCTTGTTCAGATTCTTGATAAGCTATTGCCATGTAGCCTCAAAAGTTTTCCTTTTTTATGAAATCTAAGTACTTGTACCCTATAGGAACCAATTTGTGATAGCATCTAAGACAATGCTTTGAAATTCCAACTGGTTCCAAAGATTGTTTTCCAATATTTGCCTTTTTGAGGCATTCTAGCTCCAACTGAAACACCTCATCAGGATAACAGCAACCCTCCATTGCCTTTTTCACGTCTTAGAGAATAAGCGAAATGTTAATGTTAATTTTAATTGTTACGTAAGGCTTCCATCAACAGAAGCCTTAAGTAACCATTGGAATTAAAAATATTTCATGGGACCATTTTGGCCAAGCCAGGAGCTCATGTCATTCTTAACAGTTCTTCTTTAGGAGAAAAAATTAGATAGATCACAACAGGTAGGGCTGTTCAATTGAGCATGGATGATTTTTGGCCTAAAACATCTTAATATGTGATGAAAAAAAATGCATTTGTGTTTACCCTTTGGTTTTGGGTGAACTGGAACTTGATCATTTTCTGCTTCTTGACAATTTTTTTTCCAGATTAGCTAGTCTTGTGAATGGAGGTTTTGGATCAATGGCTTTTCATAGTTGATAATCGATAGGTGTATTTTTCCTCATGATTATTTAGGTTGGCAACGTTTGGCAACAGGATGCAGTTGAATTGCTTAAAGAGCTACTTACAAAAAGATCAGTTAAAATACGCATAATGGTATGTCTAAATATTTTATTATTTCAGTCATTATGCCACCCTTACCAAAGGCTTATGGGGGGGAGCTAAAAGTAAAAACAAAAACAACCCCCTTAATCAAATAAATAGATTTACCAATAAAATAAACTAAGTACAATACCAGTAATACAGAAAGAAAAACATGCAGCCATAAAATAAGGTCTGTAATAAGGCCTACCTTGTCCATGAACTAATAATGAATAATAGGGGTAACCTGGAATGCATTACTGAAATCTGATTGGGTATGGTGGAGGCGATACCCCTTTCAAAAATAGGCTTCCTAGACTTCAGATGTGATACCACCTGAAACACTGGGTGGGGAGTGTAGCCATTGCTGTCCAGATGTTTGCCTTGGAGTTCTCTATAGGAAGGAGCAATTTGTTCAATCTGCTCCAAATGGACCCAGCAGGAAAACTAGGATTCAACACAACGATAGCCCGACTGAGTGGCTGTAAATGTTAAGGTCCCCTAGATCTGGAGATCTTCCGTCATTAATTCTAGAGGAGAGTGCATTTTCATGGATAAAGTTGGTAGCTAATCTAGGGGTCCTCCAAATAAAAGTTCAAGTCTTCAATCACTTCAAAAGCTTGATAGTTTTAATAGATTACCTAAAACCTGAAGGAAGGAGCAGATCAAATTGTTATAGGGAGCCAAAGAATGGAAAGTAGCAGTCAAAAATGCCTGCTTCCAAGGTGTTGTAAGATGTCGTTTTCACAGAATGGAGGGAGTTGACCTTATGTAGTTGGATTGGAGGGGCAGATATATTCACTTGAGTCAGTAGAAACAAAGTAAAAAGAGAATGTAGCTTCTCATTCTTTTTTCTTGATAAGTTCCACATGATCTAGTACAGAACCACATGGGACCTTAAAAATGACAACTATTGTAAAGAGCCCTGAGGCAATAGAGATGTGATTGGAGAACTCTCTTCCTCCACCAACACCGATGGAACTGCTCTTCTCTCTGATTCTGTGGAGTAGTCCAGAAATATAGAAGATCTTTGAGTGATTAAAGATGACCAGGAAGGTTGTGTTCCCCTGATCCCAGTTTCTCCAGAGATTATCCATAAATTCAACTAATGCAGTTTTTGGGATGCATCCTGGCCTGAAATCAGACTACCAAGAGTTAGTCCGTTTTCCTCTGTGCACATGTAAATATAGAAAGTGTGTCTTTAACAAATAAAATTTGTTTTGGGGTTGATGATGTACTTTGTCATGTGTGAAGATTTATAGCAAGTATCCCAAATTACTACAGACTTTCGGCCGTAAGAAGGGATTGCCCATGCCTGTTTTAGAGCTGTTTTAGTAGCAAATGGGCAGGTAGTAATGAGTTCGTTAATCTTTCAACAGGAGCAGTCAGATCTTCCTTGGGGAAAAGTGTCTGTCAAACTCTGGTTTTCGGGGATGTCACTATCTTATTTCATGGCATTCCATAAACATTGTATTACCAAAGATGATGGTGATTCTATACCAACATGGGTAATTTTTTTTTCTTTTCACGCACTAAGTTTAAGTCAAATATTTCATGATGAAACAAGTTACTTGTCCAGGTATAGTGCTATTAAGCATAGTGCTGATTGTGGTGATGTAGTCTTTGGGTAGAACTTGAGTCAGTATTGAAAATCTTCCTTCAGAATAAAAAAAAACTTATCAGTAGTAAAAGCAATGTTTATTGGTGAGATATGAAAAACATGGTATAGTAAGAGTTACCTCATCTATTTTCTCTTATATTCACCAGTTCTAAACAGCATTTCTAGATGTAATCTGGAGTTCAAACTGCAGAACTAGTGTGTAGCCTTTTTTCTCTCCAGTGTAGCATTGATCCTTTCTTAACAAGGACTTTGTAGTTTCTAGTCAAATTCTTCACGAAGAATTTGGAGAGAAAAAGATAAAAATGTTTGCTATTGTCATTTTTGTTCTGGGACTGAGTTGCAAATTTAGGAACAATCCATAAGACAGACCTTACTGTTTTCAAGAATCTTATTATGCTGTTACATTGAATCAGTGATTATTCCTCATCAAATTCAATGTAATTCCTCCTTTGTGATGTTCCTGTGCACTCTCACAAGTACATGAACTTCTTCACTTGGGAGCTGTTAAATTTATGCTGTGCAACCAGTGTGATTTTGCATTCAGCAGTGTGTAGCCTAAGATCGCAGGTTGTGCATTTCTAGTTTAAATCTTACGTTGATGAATATGTTAAAATGAAAATATTTCCATTTAAATCCCTTTCCAAATTATTCTTATGGTATTTGCAAAATTTCCACCCAAATATAAATATATTTATTGAAAGCAAGAAGCACAATATTAAAAACATGTTGAATTCTTGAATATGGCTTATGTGTATTACTGGCTGAGTTGCCACAATCCCCATAATATCTGGGTTTTTTTTAATCATGTTGATGCAGTGTATCTGGAAATTGGGTGTATACACACTTTCTTTTTCAGTTAATTATTTTTCCACCGTAACAATTTTGTAATTTATCTCAGGATAGTAGCTTATCACTTTGCCTGTGAAAGTATTTCCTTTTACCTATCTTATTACCAGAACAGTTGTCAAACTCCATCAAAATATAATTGCATCAGCTCCATAATGCCATGGTTTCTGAGGTAAATGTAGATCATCTATATAGGGCCAGACATTACTTTCAGCATTATCCTTGTACGTTTTTTGTATGTTAAGGTTAAGTATTCTCTTTGGAACCACAAACCCTGTGCTTAAGGGCTGGATGTGCTGTGACTAATTTCTCCTCTGTAAATTTGCTTTACAATCCTCTAGGAGCCCTGTGTTCTTACAGAGTAAATGGCCCCTTTCTTTTGAAAATTCAGCATTCTATGGCTGACTTCGATTTAACTTATTTGAATATTTGGCTGCCTCTCCCTATTTTGCTAATAGTTTGGATTGTTTATATCATGTAGCTGCAAGGCATGCTGGTGACTCTGCAGATTCAAAGTTTAATCTTCTTTGAATTATGTGGCATAAAAGATAAAGTCATAGTATAATCTGATTGTCTTACCTGATGCCACCAATTTTGTAGAATCTTCACTTTGATGGTCAAAAGATATTTTACATAGAAGGCCACAAAACTCTTTCATGTAAAATTTCTTTGTTCGTAATTTTGATGATTTCAGGCTATTTCCTAATATAGGTAGTCCTGTATTTTTCTGCTGAAAAATAATTTTGCTGCTTTGTGTACATTAAAGAGCTTTCTAATGTGAGTCTGTGAAATTAATACTGTATTAAGATTTGAATTTATATGTTCTAGGATATGCTAGAATCCAGTAATGAAACGTTGGAGGAAAATTGTGAAATCAGTTATGAGGTAAGATTTAACACTAAATCAATTTAAGGGTATGTAATACTACTTAAATAAATTGTATTAGATGCCTACTGTTACCCTACCTAGCTAATAGCATATTGTCTATTACAGTTTGTTTCCAGGCTGAGGATGGATCATAACTTTGTGCTTTGTAAAATGGAATAGCCTTGGAGATTGCCTTGGCTTTCTTCCTTTGTAGTGGTCCAGGAATGTTCATACATTCAAGTGGCAATAATCTAATTAACTAGATTTCAAAACTCCTGGTATTTAAAACGGTAGAGAAATTTTGCTGCTCCCTAAATAAGACATGAATGTGTGTAAGGAATCTATACAAAATAGTCTCCAGGACAGGTTGTTGGCATTCTCTAGGGTGGTTTTGCCAAGTGTGTTCTAATAATTTGCTTATTTTAGGGATTACTGAAGATTAAACTAAAGACTCCTCTTTTGCCACCATATACTTCCACATCATTGCCGATCCTTGGAGAACACTTTCCAGTGAAAGTAACACACATTGTGTCACCAAATGAGGTATTTTAATTAAAAATGTTGAGGGGAGGGAAGGGAAGGGAAGAAACTCAGTGCTGAAGCTGCCAGGAAATCAGAAGTTGCTTGCACTCATACTGCTTTTGCCTGCCCATGATCATTCTGTTTCACTGTTTAAATAAGGAAATATCTGAAATGCAATCATCTCTTCAAGGGAAAATTATTCAAAGACTTTTTCCTCATCCACCTAATTCACTTAATGATGAAATTTGATATAATTTATGGAAAATGACCAATAACACAATAACATACATTATCATAAAAACTATTAACATAAAAATTTAAAATTCAATATATGGGATCTTTTATATAAAACAACACACAATACAATAACTGTACAGCTCCATGTTAAATAGTGACAATTGCACCTAAATTTCATCATCAGCTGAAAGAAAGGCAGGTAGGCAGGAGAAGGGGTTTTTTTCCTTTGAGTTTCTATGGCAGTTCCACACAAAAGATGTATCTGGTGGAATAAGAAGCAGAGTCTTCCCTACTCTTTTGGGACATTTCTTCTAATTTACAGAAGATACTCTCAGTTTAGATCTTGCTTATGGGGTTCCATTTTGGACCTTTCAAAACCATCTAGGATTAAAGATAAGTCAAAGGACTGATTATTTCACCTGAATAGTCTAGCTCAGAGGTCCCCAACCTTTTGGGCCTGGTTCCATGGAGAAAGGTTTTTCCACGGACCGGAGAGTGTGTAGTTTTGTGTGCTGCCTGCATCCCACGGATGGGGCTTGGCTTGTTTGTGTGGACCGGTTGCTGGCATGCTGTGGCCCGGTACGGGTCCACGGACCGGGTTTGGGAACCTGTGTCTAGCTGCTGTCTTCTTCCACTCTAGAAAACTTTAGTCTGGAGGAAGAATGCTAGAGCACAAACAAGGAATGTAAAGCTGTTCAGCTCTAGAAGTGAAAAAGGTACTCCTTAGGACACATAGATGTGCTCGGTGCACCTTCTAGAAAACCTTAAAGAAATGTAAGCTGCCACCATCTCATTAGCTCAAATATATTTTAGTTCAAACATATACAGCAGCAATACATCTGCAACCATTCCCCCCTTTTTTCCACTTCAGGTCCTAATAGTTGAATATCACAAGGAGAAATGAAATGTGAGTGAGAGAAGCTTATTCTTTGTGAAGAATCCCCTGATTATTCTTGCTTAAATTCACTAGTGTAATATTTCTGTCTTCCCCACCTTTATTATTAAAAAATCAGTGTTTCACCCAACTCAGAGTGGCAGAGGTAAATCAGTATATGAATATTTACATATGGCAGCTAATGTTATTAACTTTCTGCTAATTCGGTAGCAGTTAGAGTGCAGCATAACATGTTCATAGCCTTATAAAAATTTAGGATGCAGTTAAGGAAAATGTTAACAGACACCTGTATGTTCCTCAGGTGGTCTGGAAAATGAGCAGCCAGAGAAGCAGTATTAGAAAGAAACTGAACATATCTCCACCCCCCAACAAATAAAAAATAGACTGAATTCTAAAATAAAAGTAATGCAGTAATGGAAATTGTACTAACCTGGTTAAAATCCTGGTTAAAATCAGGAAGGTTATCTCTTAATACAGTATTAGATCTAACTTTCTTTGCTTTTATATGAACAAGCATATTTCTAATCTTACAGTCTTTTGATACAGATATTTTCTTCTACCCCAGGTGTATATTTCCATTGTTCACTCAAACAGTACCAGCCAACAGACAGAGATGGATTCTGAGACTCTGGAGGAAGCCTTGGCTCAATGTAATCAGAACATAGAGACTCTTCCACATCCAACTGATTTCCCAAAAGGTATAGTACTTAGAAGCTAAATATGTAATAGCCTGCTTTAAATATTTTCAGTTGTATTCAAGGTGGCTCTCCTGTTTGCTTAGAAGTCTGAGAATCATGTGTCCTAGTTTGCATGAGCTCCTTTCCACATTTAAAAATACAAGGAAAATCTTGCTGAATTGGGCCATAAGCCCACTTTGTCCACATGGAGACATGCCAAATGGAGACATTAGGCAAACTCACAATCTCCTCCAGTGTCACTTCCCAGCAAACCAGTACTTGAGGCCTGGTGCCTGGGATTCAGGAGTTAGTTAGCAGCCATCTAATACAAATAGCCATTGATACCATAATTCTTCATGAAATTGTCCAGTTGCCTTTCAAAACCAGCCAAATTGATTGATATTACCACAAAGAGTACATTGCATCCAGGGTTAAGATGGCCTTTGGAAAGGTTGTTTGTGTGTGTCACTTGTGCCCATTCCTGCACTTTTCTCACTTGTCACTTATGCTTTAGTCCAGTGATGGCAAACCTTTTAGAGACCGAGTGCCCAAACTGCAACCCAAAACTCGCTTATGAATTGTCGGGTGCCGGGTGGGCGTGGCCCATTGGGTGGGTGTGGCCAATTGGGTGGGCATGGCTGTGGTGGTGACAGCAGACTGGGCGGGACTAAAAAGTTCAATTAATCAATTCCAATTTTGCAAGATCTTTTTTTTTTTCCTGTGAGAAATTGAAATTGATTGATTGAAGCTTTTTTTTTTTTTGCACAAGGCGGCAGAGGCCTAAAGTGAAAAGGTTTTATAAAACACAGCTGAAGGCCTAGGACTGGGGCGACGACACGCGTGCCCACAGAGAGGGCTCTGCGTGCCATCTGTGGCACGCGTGCCATAGGTTCGCCACCACTGCTTTAGTCACTTCTTGTTTGGACTATGAGTAGGTCTCAATTTACAACAATTCATTCAGTGACCATTTGAAGTTACAGTGGTGCTGAAAATATGGACTTAACAACCTGTGCTCAAAGTAATGGCCGTTGCTGTGGCCCTGCAGTCATGTGATTAAAATTCAAGCGCTTGGCAGCTTGCTCACACTTAGACTGCAAGGGCACGTCTGCTACCTCTACCTGCCTATCTCTACCCCACTTTCGGCTGCCTTGCACCCTGCCTTGTGGGGTGGCAAACACTTCCAGAACTGCATGGTTCTGGGGCTGCTTGCCATGTCCTGGGAAGACTCAGCCACCCCAGGAAGCACCTGCAAGCATTAGTTTGTGCAGTTGCCTTCTCTCCCAACCCTTCGCCTTTTCCACCCAGACACCATAGCCAAAGCAGAAGCACTTCACTACCTTTGTTGTCTCCTTTTTGGACCTGCTATGCAACTCTTGGCATTCTAACATCTCAGACTTCCTACAAGGGTGACTCTCCAACAGCTTGGTGCTAAACTCCACAAGCTCCAGTAAGCATTCATTCACCCAGCTGTGTTCTCTCCCAGTTCTCTGCATCAATTTTTCACTCAGAGACTATGTGTAGTAAACATTTGCTGGAGAAGTTGGGTCCAGAAAGGCTTCAATTTTTCCTTATATTTATTTTGCTTTAAAATATTAGTAATTAATAAGTTGCTAAATAAACAAACCTGGACCTCAGTTGAATACAGGTAGTCCTCAACTTACAACAGTTCTTTAGTGACCCAAGTTACAGCAGCACTGAAATTATTTTTGACTGTTTTTCACTTATGACCATTGCAGCATCCTCATGGTCACATGATCAAAATTCAGATGCTTGGCAAGTGGTTCATATTTATGACGGTTGCAGTGTCCTGGATCATGTGATCAGCTTTTGCAACCTCCTCACAAGCAAAGTCAGTGGGGAATCCAGATTCACTTAACAACCGTGTTATTAACTTAAGAAATGCAATGATTCACTTAACAACTGTGGCAAGACAAGTTGTAAAATGGGGGGAAACTCACTTAACTGTTTCACTTAGCAACACAAATTTTGGGCTCAATTGTGATCGTAACTTGAGGACCACCTGTAGTTTCATGCTATCCAGTTACCTGTCATTTCATCTTTCTCATGCTCTCCTTGGGGTAACCAATGCAAAGATTCCCCTAATTGAATGGCATGCTTTCCTTGTAGACATGCCCTGCCTCGCAGAATATAGTGATGGTCTATGGTATCGAGCAAAACTCATTTCTATTCTTGAGTTCAATCCTGTTTCAGTTCTTGTGGAATTTGTTGACTATGGATCGACTAAAACATTGCCCACAAGCAGGTAAACCAAAGATGTTCTTTTTTCAAATTGCTTTATCAAGATTAATAATTTAATAACTAGAAATATTGTGCTACAATAAGTGTTACTGTTTTAGATTTAACCATCTAAGATGCTCATAAATTATCAACTTGTATAGTTTGACTTGCTAACTGTGTTTCAGGTTGCGTCAGATTCCTCTTAAGCTCATGCAGTACCCTGCTCAAGCATTCAGAGTGTTACTGGCTGGATTTAAACCTGCTTTATATGATTCTGCAACAGAGAGAATTCCTTATTGTTCAGAATGGAGCATAGATGCCTTGTGGGCTGCAATGAACTGCTTTGAAAGCAAAAATCTCAGTGCTTCTTCAGTGGTAAGTCTTTTTTTATCCTCAATTTATCTCACTTTCATCTGGGAACTGTATATTCCTTCTATATTTAAATCTCTCCATTGAAGCTGCTTGGGAGAAATAAAATCAAGGAAAAAATTAAAAGCCAAAACCACAGTCAAATTCCTTGATAAGTTGGATTTGTACTCAAAGCTGCAAATGTTTCTTTTTTCATCTTTGTGAAAAGTAGCATAAGGGTTTTGAATTTATAGCATGGTGGTCAAAATCCATTTTTTTCTAATTGTTTACTGTTTGCTGTTTGTGCATTGTGGTGAAGCACAAAAGGGCTTGAACTGCCATTGCAATCTTCCACACTAGTTGTTGATTGCTGTCAGTAGGAGGGGAAAAAAATATTTTCCCCAAATTCTTCAAGCAGACAAGTGCAAAAGCATGTACCTGCAGACAAAATTCAGATGGTGGGAAAAAATGGGATTTCTTGTCTATAATGTACTTCTTATTGGAAATATTGATATTGCTTCTGAAACTATATTTGTTGTCAATTTTGAAAAACCTTGCTTCCAAGACACATGCACCAGAGCATATTATATTTTTATATGAAGAAGGACGTCTCTTTCATATGAAGCTTGTGGAAATGGGATTTGCAGAACTGACACAATGATAGGTAAGCAATCAGTATTGCTTATTATCTATGTCTTTACCAGCATTAAAAAATATATACTGATGTTGCTAAAAATTTGCAAAAAAATAGAAAGTAAAAACTTTAGGAATGGATCCCACTAATTTTGATCAAGTGATTTTTTTAAAAAAAAATACTGGAATTCTTGTAGAAAATGTTTTTAAACTGTGGAGGCACTAATATTTCTAGGAATAAATAAAATAAAATTGCAACTTTCATTTTTTTTAACTCGGTCATAAAATCAGCCACATACAGAGGTGAATTTAAACTGAAGGTGCTAAGAGCTGTATCTGAATTGTAGTCCACAAATTGGAAAATAAAGGCACTGGAAAACTGAATTAAAAAAAATAAACAGGAAAGTTCAGTAAAAGGACCAACGCTTTTATAGCTTTTTGTGAATAATAACTGCATTATCCAAATGCAGTTTTTTACAATCATCAATGCAATAAGATAAGGGACTCAATAGCAATACAATGTAGAAGTTGATTGCTTGAAAGTTTGTGGGTATCTATTTTTACATTCCCAGGGAATAATTCAAATGGGAATAATACTGTTTTTGTTTGTTTCAGATGCAGAACTACCTCGATTAGAAAAAAAATGGAAATGGTTGTGTATTAAAACTGTCTTAAGAGTTAATAGTTTTTTGTAAATTCTGGGAATACATAGAAGTGTGAGTTTTTGTTACGTTGTTCAAGTACTGATGGTTGTTTAAATAAAAATAGTTGGGTTTCCCTCAAAATGTATTTATATTAGTTTATTTAATAAGTAGGGATAGGAAAAATATTTCAACGGCTTCGAGCATGGAACTTCCTGACCCAAGACCAAAAACTGTTGCTTCAAACGTTGGGTAAGATTTCTGGGAATTAAAAGTCTACAGATCTTAAAATTGCCAAGTTTGAAGACTACCAATGTAAATTGTCCAACCACAGAATGATTGTCAACCACCCCACTCAGTCATGCAGCAAAGAAAGACTCCTGGCCATTTGTTTTGCCAAGAGTACACTTTACTGACACTTAAATAGTTATAGAAATAGCATAAGATAAATCTGAGGTTTTCCCATGCAAACAACACAAAGGAAAGTTCATGCACATCAGCTCCACTATACAGCATCATATCTTAGAAGCTGTCACAGGCTACCAAATACAATTGGCAATATATTACCTGCAAATAATTTGGCACCCATGTCCCTATAGTAAGCTTCCAAAATTTTGGCCAGTTTTAAAAATATTTTTTTTCAACTGTTCAAGGTAGTTGAGCCTGCTTTTCTAGGCTTAAGATTATTTTCATTCTAATTAGAATACTTGCTTCTTTATTTTAAAAACTGTGTTAGAATGATATGATGTAATAACATAGTTTGGAATTTAGAATTCTTTACACTTGGTTGCGGTTTTTTTCTTCCAGTGATTCACGCCAGTATTGTACTGATTAATACAAGCTGAAAATTCGCAGGTTGTGCTTATTTGACTAACTTTCCTAACAGAAATGTGGAGATATTAATTTCACCAAAACATTTGACAGTGTTGCCCATTACATTATGATTAGCAGGTTAATTATTTATTGGCTAGATGGCATGTCTATTAGGGAATTGGCTTGAAACTAATCTCAAAGAAAGGTCATAAAGCTTCCTTAACAAATTACAGTGAAATAATAAATGGAATGCCACAAATTTGGTTCAAGACATGTATTCCAAAAAATTTAGGCGGAATGAATGCTTATCAGATTCATAGGATATACAAAACTGGGTGAGTAGCTAATACAAGAGAAATGGTTTGAAAATAAAAGTGAAATTTAATAGTCAAATGTAAGGTAAAGGTTCCCCCGCACATGCGTGCTAGTTGTTTCTGACTCTAGGGGCCAGTGCTCATCTATGTTTCAAAGCTGAAGAGCCAGCACTTGTCTGAGGACGTCTCCGTGGTCATGTGGCCGGCATGACTAGACGCCAAAGGCGCACGGAACGCTGTTACCTTCCCACCGTAGTGGTCCCTATTTTTCTACTTGCATTTTTACGTGCTTTCGAACTGCTAGGTTGGCAGAAGCTGGGATGAGTAACAGGTGCTCTCTCTGTTACGCGGCACTCAGGATTTGACCCGCCAAACTGCCGACCATCTGATCGACAAGCTCAGCATCCTAACCCATTGAGCCACCACGTCCCTCATAGTCAAATGAGTTATTTAGAAAAAAAAATCAAATCACTGGTACACAATTGGCTATACAAAGGCAAGTGTAAATCTGCATTTGTAATTCATATTATTTTAGAGTTCAATTTTAGAAGTACATTTCTACAACATTCTGCATTTGTCGGACTTCTCCTATTGTCCAATTCCGGGTACGATATGTTAAGAGTAATAGAAATGAAGAAGTGCAGAGAAGGGCAACCAGTTTGATTAGACAACTGCTAATTAATCCCTGAAGTGATGGAACAAGGTTGTTTAGTCTTTTTAGAGAAGTGGCTTTTGTTCCTAATGAAGCTGTGTACAGCAATGGTAATATATAAGCACTAGACATCTGAGTTTTAAAAATAATTTATTAGGAAGTTTATTGGATGTGTACAAACACAGAGCTTTTAGATTTTTATGCAAACGACAACATCTAGAAAATATAACAAAGAAATGTTGATAAATATTAAGATGCAGCAAAACATTAAAATGTTCAAGGATGAGTGTCCATGATAACATCACCATTCTTATTTTTAACTCTTAGTCTACCAGAGGCATATTGAGTCTCTTGATGTCCATCAGCATAAACTGTTTTGATTGTGCCATCAGGATACTCACGTCTTTTGAAATCAGCAGTATGCACTTCTTGCTGACCATTGCTGAACTCTATAATCTTACTTCCATCTCTGAATTAAAATATAAAAGAAAACCAATATTTTGTCTTATTAAATTCTGCAGAAAAGAAAAATTAGGAACTGGGAAAAATATGATTTTAGCCTAGTTAATATTTGAGTTCAATTGCTATACAAGGTGGTTTTCCATAAAATATGCATACCTCAATTACTATTTTATGTTTCTGGTATTGATAATCTTCCTGCTATATATTTTGCTTCTTCCCTTTCTCCCTTTGCCACATTATGTTTGTATTATGAAAAGTCTAAATGACTAGAATCAACCTAATTTTTTCAACTGTTTACGTCTCAACTACCACCAGTCCAAGAAAGTACAGTTAATACGGTAATACAAGAGTTGTCAAAAATATTTGGGAGCACTCTAAATTTAGAATAAATAGTAATTCTGGAGAATCTTACAATTATAATTATAATCTTATAATTATTCTGGTCCATAACTCTTTCTCACCCTCTTTTACTCTTTAATATGGTCAGATGGACTGAGCCTCAAAACAAATGGTCATCTGAAAGACTACCAGTAGAATTTGATAGATTATTTTCCCCACCCAGCACTTATCCTGGGTTGCTCTCAAAGCCAGACTTAATGATCCCCCCCATACGCTTGCAATTACATTTAGATCAAACTTTCCCTAAAATTATATTTTATCAGGGTAAAAACCTTACTGTTGCATGTGGACAATGGTGCCATCAGGAAAAATATTTACTTCTCGCCCATCTGTGAATACATTCTTAATGGTTTGATCAGGGAATATAATTTCTTTTTTTCCATCTGGAAAATGCTTTTCTGCAATAATATATTACACATCAGATTTTTCTTACGCTGTATGTACAAAAAAAAATGAATTCTCAATAACTGCATGCAAGCACTCCTCAGCTTACCTATCTGTCCATTTGAGAAATGGAGAACCTCTAAACCTGTAGGATAGGTGGTATGTGTAGTTTTTGCATCTGCATAATAGTATATCTGTTGAGAAAAGTTTTAATGTTAATGCTAATGCATAGTTCTGATTATGTAAGACTGCCATTTGATCGATACATACGACTCTCTGATCTTCCAGGACTTGTTTTACATCCCCATTAAAAAAAGTTACAGTTGTAGTCTTTCCATCGCAGCTTACTTCTTTCCTTGTGCCATTAGGGAAGATAATAAGATGGCAACCATTTTTTAAAACTTTTTCAACCTAAAAGAAAGCAAATAAAAGGTTTCATTACTAATAATTCTAATCTGGGAAAGTTTAAATGAAACACTATATATAACTTTTATAAAGTTACACAATATTTAAACCGGTGAACAATCCAACATTTAGAAACAAAGAACTGGAAAAAAATATTTTTCTCCCCAAAAAAATTAATCCGACTAGAATCAGGTTTCCTTCCTTATTTATTTATTTATTTATTATTGGGACTTATATGCCGCCCTATCTCCCGAAGGACTCAGGGCGGCTAACAACAATAACATATAATAAATACAGAAGTTAAGATAAAATTAAAATTAAAGGCCTCTGTACAATAAATTAAAATTAAAATTAATTAAAAATTAGAGTTAAATATTAAAAACATAATTAAAATCCCTGTCAGTCCAGGTCAGCCTGGTGGAAAAGGAGTGTTTTGAGGCCGCGGCGAAAGGACTGGAGATCTTGGGCCATCCGAAGCTCATGGGGGAGCTGGTTCCACAGGGCTGGCACTCCCACAGAGAAGGCCCTCCCCCTGGGGGTCGCCAGCCGACATTGTCTAGCCGACGGTACCCTGAGGAGGTCTTCTCTGTGTGAGCATACTGGGCAATGGGAATTCGTTCCTGGCAGCAGATGGTCCTGCAAGTATCCCGGTCCTAAGCCATGTAGGGCTTTAAAGGTAAGTACCAGCATCTTAAATCTCACTTACTCCAAAGTTACAGATAGGACTCGCAACATAAAGTATTACTATCCTGAACCCTCCAGTCTGGGTTCAACCTAGGCCATGAGTCAAAAATAACACAGGTTGGCTTTGTGGATCATCTACAGTGGACGTTGGATGGGTGTGGTGTTTGTACCTTTATCTTGCTAGATCTCTTGGCCTCACTCAAAGCAATTTTGGCACACTTTTGGACCATCTGTTTTACAATGGTTCTGCTCCTTCCTAAGTGGGCAATTCCAGTGGATATTAATGGAGGGAATGTTGGTCTATGGATTTATCAGTGTCAGTGTCCCCAAGCTCTCTAATCTCTATTTTCTTCAGTGACATGAAGTTGCTAAGAGAGCTTGTCCATAAATTTGGAGTTGAGATATCAGTTTGCAAATGATAACCAGCTACATATCAGTTTGCAAATGATAACCAGCTACATATCTCCAAACTGGAGATATAGTGGAAATCTTGAACCAAAACCTGAAGAACTGCAATAGGACAGACTGAAAGAGGTGAGGTACAAGAAGCTGAGACTGAATCCTGGCAAGATGGGCTTCTTGTCTGTGTAGAATCTTTCCAGATGAGATGGTCTCCTCCCTGAAGTATGCAATTTGGGAGTGCTTCTGTACTCACAGCAGCTGCTAAAATAAGAAATGGAAGCTATGGCAAGAACAGCCCAAAGCTGGTTTGCCAGTTGTGACCATTCGTGGACCAGGAGACACTTAATTATACTCACACGTCATCTCTTGAAACGGAAAATACCTATGAATCTGCATTTACTGGTTTATTCTAAGTATTTGGATGCTGCCTACTCCACAGGATTAAGGGGGCTTACAATCATAAAGTGCAGAAGTATAATGATTTTGACTCAGTTGTTTAATTGGGTTTTCTTTATCTAGTTATAGGACTTGTGTGGAGAGCAGATCACATCTTAGCTCACCATTTTCAACCCTTTTAAATTTTCAGTATTTCTGAATATATGAAGAGATTCATAATATTTTCCAAGTAGAACGTAGCCCACTTTATATATCACCTCTGTCATGGATATACAGCAAAAAAGGTAAGTGCTTACATATTTCAGAATCTTAAGAACAATGAGATAAATTGCACACATTCAGCATGTAGTGCTGCATCGTTCATTGTAAAATTATAGTGAGGCCAAATATAAGCAGGTCCCATGTACTTGGCATTGCATGGGAATAGCTTTAAAGATTGGAAAAATAAGACTGAGTAGAACATATAAATAAACTAGTACAATGGGTCTACCTGTGCGCTCCCATAGAGAGGGCCTCCTTAGGGTGCCGCCGGTTAGGGAGTGCCGGCGGGTGATCCCCAGAGGGAGGGCATTTTCTGTGGGCGCGCCTGCCCTTTGGAATGATTTACCTGTGGAACTCCGGACCGCCCCTGATCTGCGTTCATTTTGCCAGGACCTGAAAACCTGGCTTTTCGATTTATCAGGCCGGGACTGAAGGGGTTTTAGCTTTTTAATATTGTTTTAATTGTTGGGCTTTAATTAATTTAATTCATTTTAATTTTATACTATCTTTTTATATTGTCTTTTATATGCTGCCCTGTAAACCGCCCTGAGTCCTTCGGGAATAGGGCGGTATAGAAAACTAATTAAATAAATAAATAAAAATACCTACCCTTGACCACATCTCCTTCGCCTCGAGCCTACCGCCTCTGCCCATTTCCCTGTAGCGTTCCTCACCTGGGCTGCCCCGGCCCACTGGCCCTCCGCCACAGGCCCTTTGGCCCGACCCATTCACCGAGGCCCCCTTTGTCCCAGGCTTTTGGCCGCCAGCCAATCAGATGGGTGGCAGGTAGCAGCCCTGTTGCTCTCAAGGGGGCAATATGCAATAGGCGATCGCAGGGCCTGTGTTGTGAGGCAGCAAGCGAATAGCAGGCCCAGCGCAGTTTCTCCGATTGTGTGTGGGGGAGCCTGGTGCGAGGCAGGAAGGACGGGGGGAAGCCTGGTGTGGGGCAGCAGACCAACACCCCGTTCAGTGTGAGGAGAGAATCCAGGAGCAGAGACAATGGAGGGGAGGGTGGAAGAAAAGAAGAAAGCTGGTGCTCTCCAGGCTTTTTTTCTTTTAAGTTACCAGAGGCTCTGGGCAGAGAGGGCAACAGGCAGTGGTGGGAGGCTTCCCATTTTAACTCCTCCCACCTGTCGTTGCCTCTGTGCCTGGACTCCAGCTTGACGGGCCTCTGCCATTCACCTGCTGCCCCACAACACAGCCCCTGCGATTGCCCATCACACGCTGCCCCCCCAAGAGCAACAGGGCTGCTTCCTGCCAGCCATCTGATTGGCTGGCGGCTAACTGTCCCGTGAGGCCAAAAGCATGGGACAAAGGGGGCCTCAGCGAATGGGCCAGGCTGAAGGGTGCGAGGCAGAGGGCCAGGAGCCCGTTGGCCAGGGAGAATGGGCAGGGGGTGGCCCAGCCAAGGAAGAACGGTGCAGGCAAATGGGCGGAGGCAGTAGGCTCTAGGCCAGGGGTGTCAAACTCAATTTCATTGAGGGCCGCATCAGCATTGTGGTTGCCCTCAGGGGCCTAGGTGGGTGTGGCCTACTGGGTGGGCGTGGCTAGAGTGTGTATGGCCTACTGGGTGGGCGTGGCCAGCTCTACATCGTTCGCATCAAGGGTGCCTATGGGGGCCTGGGCAGGAGTGGGACAGATCTGAGGGTCTCTGGGCCAGGGCCAAAGCAGCGGGGGCCGTTCCCTCACTGTTTCCAGGATGGCTTCGCGGGCTGCATGAAACCACTTCGCGGGCCGGATCTGGCCCCCGGGCCTTGTGTTTGACATGTCTGCTCTAGGCAAAGAAGGTGTGACCAAGGGTAGGAGCCTGAAGGTCCCATTCCGCACTTTGAACCAGTTCAAACATCTGTATTATGATGTCCATTCTCATTTTGAATTCCAAAAACCAGATAACATAGTACACTTTCAGACTAAATCTAAAAGACCTACAAGATCAGGTTTAATATTCTTCATAGGTCCAGATATGGAACAAGAAAATGTTCCCACTGTACTTCATTACTTCTTAGCTCCGCATCCTATTTTAGGGAATGAAAGAGGAACTTACTTTTCCATCAGGATGACTGGCTTCTCTCTCAACTTCTTCTTCACTGTCTGAAGAATCAAAAGTTACTGCTGAGGATGATTCAACAGTTCCATCAGCAGGAAAATTCTAAAATGGCAAAAGTAATAGTAACGTCTGAAAGTGGCAAACTATATTGCTATGGATTTTGTACAGATATTTATTTATTTATTTAATGGGATTTATATGCCGCCCTATCTCCCAAAGGACTCAGGGCGGCTAACAACAATAAAATACAAGTAAAATACAAATATTAAAATTAAAATTATATCTATAGCCCCAACTACAACCAATAAAACCTTAAAACCATATTAAAAAACCCCTTATCATCAGTCCAGGTCGGCCTGTTGGAATAGAAATGTCTTAAGGTCACGACGAAAGGACCGGAGGTCTGGGGTCATCCGGAGCTCCAGGGGAAGCTGATTCCACAGGGCAGGTGCCCCCACAGAGAAGGCCCTCCCCCTGGGGGTCGCCAGCCGACATTGTCTGGCCGACGGCACCCTGAGGAGGCCCTCTCTGTGTGAGCACACAGGGCGATGGGAAGTCGTTCCTGGGAGCAGACGGTCCTGCAGGTATCCCGGCCTAAGCCATGTAGGGCTTTAAAGGTAAGAACCAGCACTTTAAATCTCACCCGGAGGGCAACCGGTAACCAATGCAGCTCACACAGGAGGGGTGTAATATGGGAGTATCGGGATGCTCCCATCACAACCCGCGGGGCCGCATTCTGCACCAGCTGAAGTCTCCGGGTGGTCTTCAAGGGCAGCCCCATGTAGAAAGCATTGCAGTAATCAACATGGGAGGTAACGAGCGCATGAGTGACCATACGTAAAGCATCTCGGTCCAGATAGGGGCGCAACTGGCGAACCTGGGCAAATGCCCCCCTGGCCACGACTCCTATATGATCTTCTAAACTGAGTCATGCATCCAGGAGGACGCCTAAGTTGCGCGCCCTATCAACGGGACGTAACACCTCTCCCCCCATAATCAAAGATGGAACATCCTGGACTACACGAGATGCCGGTACGTAAAGCCACTTGGTCTTGGCTGGGTTGAGTTGGAGCCTGTTCTTCCCCATCCAGATTCGTACCACTTCCAGGCAACGGGACATTACGTCAAGGGCATCACTGGGTTGGTTCAGGGTAGAGATGAAAAGCTGGGTATCATCAGCATATTGATGATACCTTACCCCAAAACCGCGGATGATCTCACCCAGTGACTTCATATAGATGTTGAACAGGAGGGGAGAGCGGACCGACCCCTGGGGCACCCCACAATCAAGGGGCCTCGGGGTTGACCTCTGCCCTCCTGCCAACACCGTCTGTGAACGGCCCGAGAGGTAGGAGGAGAACCACCGTAAAACGGTACCTCCGACTCCCAACCCCCCGAGACGTCGCAGCAGGATACCATGGTCAATGGTATCAAAAGCCGCTGAGAGATCTAATAGGACCAGGACAGAGGAATAACCGCTATCCCGGGCCCGCCAGAGATCATCCACCAGCGCGACCAATGCCGTTTCCGTGCTGTACCCAGGCCTGAAACCCGATTGGTACAGATCCAGATACTCAGTTTCCTCCAGGACCAGCGGGAGCTGCCGTGCCACCACGCTCTCAACAACCTTCACAAGAAACAGAAGGTTGGAGACAGGACGAAAATTATTCAAAATAGCTGGGTCCAAGGCAGGTTTCTTGAGGAGGCGCCTCACCACCGCCTCCTTCAAAGCGGCAGGGAAGCACCCCTCACTCAAAGAAGCATTAATCACTGCCTGGTGTTGTGATTCAGGGTCAGCCTGTGGGTTCGGCAGTTGGGTCGGACGACTCAGAAGAGGAGGAGGGGGGCGTTGAAGAGCTTGCTGAGGGGATTGGACAGCTTGATGAGAGCCCCCAGCCAGGCCCCTCTCATCTGGTCACGACGCAGACCCAGCTGTGTGAGCCTGACAGCGTGGATGAAGATGACCCACAGCTGGCCCTGTTCAAGGACGCCCGACGCAGGAGGCAGTCAATCAGGAGTAAACAGAGGAAGGCAATGGGGCACCTCAGAAGGAGGCAGAGAGAGGCCACGCCCTGAACTGTATTTAAGGGGAATGTGTGGGAGGGCTGATTTGCTGAAGGCAACCGCTTGGATAGTTCCTGTTTCATAGCTCCTGTTTCATGGTTGGTGTCTTGTCTTGCTCTGTTTTATGTGAATAAATTTGGCAGGCTTTATTCCAGCCTCTTGCCGTTTGTAAAGGGGTTATCCCTGCTGTTGCTGCAGGGCCGGTAGCAGGCTGGTACAGAACACCTGGATCCAGCCTTGTGTGACCTCCCGAGCCGCATAAACCAGCCAGGAGGGACATGGATCCAACAAACACGTGGCGGCACTTAATCTACCCATGATCCTGTCCACTTCATCCGGAGTCACAGGGTCAAACTCCTCCCAAATAATGTCGGCCAGACCCATTGTTTCCCCCTCATCAGATACTGCCCAGTCGGAGTCCAGACCGGTCTGTATCTGAGCGATTTTGTCCAGCAGATGCTGACTAAACTCGGCCCGTCCTTACAAGGGGTCCTCCCCTGTCCCCTGATTTAAAAGGGAACGGGTCACCCTAAACAGGGCGGCCGGGCGATTATCTGTGGACGCAATGAGGGTGGCGAAGTAGGCACGCTTCGCCACCTCCATTGCCACAGGGTAAGATCTGGTAAAAGATCTTAACTGTGTTCGGTCAGATTCGGACCGACTGGATCTCCAAATGCTCTCTAGGCCCCTCCTCCGGCGCTTCATCTCCCGTAGGTCCATGGAAAACCAAGGGGCCAACCGGGACCTCGCCGGGTCAGAGGCCACAAAGGCACAACGCGGTCGAGAGCTTCAGAAGCAGTCCGTTGCCAGGTGTCAACCAAGGTCTCGACCGGGCTGTGGGAAAGGGAGGCAGGGATCAATCCAAACGCCATCTGAAACCTTTCCGGATCCATCAGGCGCCTGGGGCGGAACCACCTGGTCGGTTCCGCCTCCCAGCAGCGGGAGGTGGCATAACGGAGGCCCAGCCGCAGGAGATAATGATCTGTCCATGAAAGGGGTTGAATGGTTGGAGAGACCCCACCCAGACCATTAAGCCACTGCCCGGAGATAAAACTAAGGTTGGGCGTGTTTCCCCCCTCATGGGTTGGACCCTGAATAATCTGGGTCAGGTCCATGGTCATCATGGAGGCCATGAACTCTCAGGCGCCCCCCAACGCCCCCCCAGGGAGGGCAGGTTGAAATCCCCCAGAACCATAACTCAACCGCCAACCCCGAGAGAGCGTTGAGTAGCCCGGGCAGGGCCGTTGCCACGCAGCTGGGAGAAAGGTACGCAAGCAACAGGCCCAACTGACCTCCAGGGCCCCACCTCAGGAGGAGAGACTCACATCCGCCTCCCACGGACAAAGGGCCTCCTTAATGACAACTGCCACCCCACCGCCCCTACCCTGAGCCGGAGGCTGGTGCAGCACACGGAAACCTGGTGGGCATAATTCAATCAGAGGGACTCCTCCCTCTGGGCCTAACCAAGTTTCCGTAATGCATGCGAGGTCTGCGCCTTCCTCCTCAATCAGATCCCGGATGAGGGGAGCTTTATTCACCACAGACCTGGCATTCAAATAAATCAGCCTGAGCTCAGGTATCTGCCCTCCCCCACCCCTGGGAAAGCAGGTTGAAACCAGAGGGTCGGAGCGCACCACTGCTCGAAGACAGTGGGGGCGTGATCCCAGATTCCGATATGGCCCTCTGTTCATCCATCTGTCACCATTCCCAATTACCATGGGGATAGCTCTCCCCACCCCGACCCCTCGGGCCCCATGACCCCCCCCAGCCCCCTTACCGCCGCAACCATCAACCAACCTGGACTGGAGTAGGTCCGGCAAAAAAAACCCCATCTTTCTGCAGGACCTTACATTCCTCCCCCCTCCCTAACCCCTTAAAAAGTTTAAAAAGAAAACCCCGAAGCCTCCTTTTCGTGATATACCTCACGATACTGAGAATGTTCTTTAGATTGACTGAGGCAATTCTGCATTTTATACTACAGAAACTGCCCCTCAAGAAAACTGTTTTCAAAGATATCTCATTTCCAAAGAAAACAGGGTTTCAAAGAATATATCATAAAAATCAAAGGTCAGAATATGAATTTCTTGCATCTCAGCTGTTCAGAAGATAAATTCTGCCTATTCATATTCTAAGAATAAAAAACTAGGGTTATCTAATATACATGTACGTTATACATAATTATACATAATTACACATAATTTAAGTATCAACTAATATTTCTCAACACTTTTTACAAATTTCATCATGATTAAAAGATCTATATAATGGGCATAAAGATACATTTTGTTTAAACCATTAAACTGTCTTGGTTGTAAAGGTCATTCTATGGTTAGTCTTAGGTATCATACTAGCATGCCCACTTTCAACAAAAAAAGTGAACTTACTGCCATAAATGTTTTGGAGGAATCTTCAGGTGTTATCATTTTGTCCAAATCAGCCTCATATGCTTTTGCTGGTTCACATTTTGGTGACAAGCTTTCTATTTCAAATAAAAGATTCATTAATAAATATGAATATAAACCTTACAAAATCTTATCAATTACATAGTAAAGCACTGATAATTGATGTGGCTGAACATATTTAAAATCAAATAGATTAAAGAAAAAGATTGTTTTAGTCCAGGAAAGAAAACACCTTGCAGTTTCATATACTCATACAATCATAAATCCATTCTAACTCATTCAAAATTCTGAAGGGATAATAAATTGCTACTTCTGGTTACTAGATCCAATTTTTAATCAAACAGTTTACCTTCTGATGGCAAATCACTTTTGACATTTATTTTACTGCTCTTTTCTATTTGATTCATTGAAGACCCACTGTGAGATTTTGGCAATGCTGCTGGCAAATGCTAGACAAAAAAAGAGAGAATTTCTTCGTCAAATGTCTACTATCGCAAAAGTTAAAGATTCTTCAAGAAACAAATTATGTATCATTTTTTAAAATTCACAAACCAACAAAATATGGTAAATATTAGTATTCATGTTTGTATACTTCACAAAAGTATACAATCAAGAAATAGAATGTTATAGTAACATACAATAATAAAAACTTTAATTATTTTACAAAGTTGCAATTTTTATACTTCAGTTCTGCTCTTTCTGCATACTTCTCCAAGATCAAGGTGATCTCAAAAATATCTATTTCTAGCTGCTTACACAGAACACTGAAAAGCAGTTTATATTATACTATAACAAAAACAAAATGTATAGCCTGGATTTTTTAAAAAAAATCTCCCAAATACCTGGCAATGCAACACAATACAGATCACTAGGGGCTCAACAAATATCCTGGAAGCAAAGCCATATTTTTAAAGACTTGTGGTACCCTTATAGGATAAGAGCCTGCAAATCTCCAGGGAAATGCTATTTCAAAGGATGGGTACTGTATAAGAGAAGGCACACTACTAGAATCCCATTGGTGGCATTATTTAATCAATTAGTGGGATCCAGAGCACCTAGACAGACAGAAATTATTGAGGCAGTCCCTCAAATATCCTATCCAAATACAGTGGTACCTCAGGACTCTTTGTTAATTGGTTCTGGGAAGTGTGATGAGCACCAAATAATTGTTTCCCATAAGGAATAATGTTGAGTCACAAGGCAGTAGACAAATGAGTACCAAATTCGATGAGTTTCAAAGCAGTTGAAGATACTGCTTGATACTGAGTATCAAGGGTTGCTTGAATAGTGAAACACCCAAATGCAATAAAGTTTTCAGAACAAAGAGCAAAACAGATGCTGTCAAAGAAACAGCTATGTGGAAAAACCATGTGTTGAAATGTAAAATACTTGTCACCCATTTAGGTAAAAGTTTATTCTAAATTCACTTGAAAGAAAGCTGTACAGTATATGTATCAGTGGACTATCTCTTCAAATTCAGAGTTGGGAATATGCCGAAGCTATATGGTTTTTAGAAAATGGAAAATACAGTGTCAAATAGCTCTGAAGGCTGTTTCTGCTGCAATTTGGTATATGCAGTGGAACTCCAAATAAATCCTCTCAGGTTTGCAAAACATTGGATCCCATGGGAGCTGCTTTTGAAGCAGTGCAAAAACTTTGACTCTAGTTTTTTGAAACTATTTTTTTTTCCCAAAGAGAAGAAACTCACTGTGGAGTCATGCTTGTCTGAGTAACCAGAATTACTATTTTTCTTTTTCTTTGTGGGAGCTTCTTTTCTCTTCCAGGCCTCCAAACGGAATCTTTCCATAATTTTGATTTCTTCTCGCAGTTGTGTATTCTCCTTCGTTAAGGCTTCAATCTGATCCCTCAGACGAGTATGAGTTGCTGACCATTTTGTTTCTCTCTTTTTTACCTCTTCCTGCAATGTTGCTATTTGTTGCTTCAAAGCCTTAAGAAAAAACAGACAGATGGACATCTTTCCACATATTGGATATTAGAATTACATTTATTCACTTCGGATACGACTAATGTACTTTTCCCCAAGAGTCGCTTTTATACTTTTGTACTCACTTTTAATTAACCTGCGTTCCTCACTTTTAACACACAATTGGATTCCCCCTTCCACAGATTGTGAGAATGAAGAGGTAAACTTGAAGAAAGGACATATCAGGAGGGCCTCACAGCAAGGCCTATTGGACTTGAAGAGCACTCCAGCTGGGGAATAAGCTGCAAAGCATAATTGTGCAATAGCCACAATCACTTCTATAAGCAACAACTGAAGCAATCTTTAAAAAGTGGTAACTTCGACTTTGCTGTTTGGTGCTAAACTATCCTCCATCTTCTCCCACAGCAAGTGCTGGTGTAGAAACAATTTGTAACGCTTCAATTGTGGTATCAGTGATAAGCAGTGCTTTTTTTGTAAAAGAAAAAGGTGCCGGAACTCACACATGTCATACAACCCGCCTTGCCTACCCTACAAGGTTCCATCCAAAAAAGGTGCCGGAACTCCGTTCTCAGCGTTCTATGAGAAAAAAAGCCCTGGTGATAAGACAACCAGGGACTGGCATCTGCCAACTTCCTGTTAGCCAGCTGCTGTGAGTAGAGCTCCTCAGCTCCATCACCAAGTACTGCCATTTCATTTGTGATGCAGAAGAGACCGGACACTGGTTTCTGCAAGGGTATCTATCTGCATCCTGTCTTCACAAAGTACTATTTATAGACCTGCCTTAATATTCGTGGGTATACCAGTTCTCTGGTATTAAATGGGTTCAAGGATCTTTTTCAGGACCAACAGACCTGTCTCGGGGGGAAAAAAGGGCTAACAATAAATTTACCAGAGATATGCCACTGATTCTCCCCTAATTAATGCCTAGTAGGTTTTCACCCACTTTTGCAAACAAGGGATTCAGTCTAGTCAAGCTTTCTACTGCTTCATTATTCTGTTATATTTCACTAATATTTTTTTTAAAAAACTATATAAGTGATTATTCAGTAAACATAACAAAGGATTTTTACGGGAATTAAAATAAGTTGAACATAATTTTAAAAAATAGAAAAAAATAAGATCTATGTAATATCAATGTAAAAATTAATTCAATTTGTTAAAGTCTACAGAAACACACATCTTTTCATGTTTAGAATACAAACATTTCAAAAATGGTAACACATATCTGGAATCCATTCGTTAACATCCCAAAAAATATGTTTCTTGTTTCTTTCAATCTACATAAAATGATTTTTTGCTGAAATGTACTGTTTTATTACTGAGGGCGGGACAACGCACCATGTGCTCTGGAATACCTCCATGAGGTATGGCTAACCCATCACCAGTGCTATTGCTTCTTTCTAGCCTTCATCATTAAGTGGGAGCTGGATGAAATTCAGCGCCAATTTCCCCCTTTGGCCCAAGGAAAAGGAACACAAGTAAACTGATG
Organism: Vipera berus; assembly: GCF_964194415.1. Taxonomy (NCBI): domain Eukaryota; kingdom Metazoa; phylum Chordata; class Lepidosauria; order Squamata; family Viperidae; genus Vipera; species Vipera berus. The sequence goes on from NC_138206.1 coordinate 20,674,547, forward strand.
TCCAAATAGCTCTGAAGGCAACAGACCCAGGATGAAATGAGACCTCTCTGGATAGGCTGGGCAAGCTCGTTCTCACTTTACCTCACAGAAGGTCAGTCTATATGTTGACACAGGCCTGCCTGTTTACTAGAAAACTGGTAAACCAATGTGATTGGTTATTATTAATGCCCCTCTACCAGCAACTCTTCCTAGGCAACTTGAAACACGCCACCCTTTTAGGTACACATCCACACCAACTAAGCCTCTCCCATCAGTTTCACTAAATTAAGAAGAAACAGTTCATTATCCCATAACAATGGTTTCACAGCCAAGCTTATTGAATGAGCCAGTTTGGTCTAGTGGTGAAGGCACCAGGAGATGCCTAGAAAGGAGGAGATTGTTAGTTCAAGTCCTGCCTTAACCATGAAAGCCACCTAGGTAATCTAGGGCCAGTCATTCTCTCAGCCCAACCCACTTCACCGGGTTTTTGTTGTACAGAAAATAGGAGGAGGAAGGTGTGTTAGATACATTTGCTGCCTTTAGTCATTTCTAAAAAATATTTAAAAATAAAGAGATAGATAGATAGATAAATAGATTGATTTTTTCTCCTAAAACCTTCACAGTTGGAACAGAATATATAGGAGTGTAACTGAATCTGGTGCAAGCCACATTGCCTATTCTTTTCATTAGCAAGCCACTTGTTTTACAGGGAAAAGGTGAGAACAGAGAAATGGGGGGAATCTCTTCAACTCTTGATGCAATGTTCTGTTCACCATGGTATAAATTAATCTCTTTGGTCTTATGGTCATATTTGCTCTTCTTGTGGAAAAATGTCCCCCATATTTATCTGATGCTTTAATTTCTATTGTTAGGTAGAAGCACACATCTATCTGAAAAGAAGCCACTACATAATGCATACTACTATAGCACAAGTTACTGAAATTAATTATCCAGCTGCCACCACTATCAGAATTAGATAGGGTAACTACACAGTGCATATAAGACGCATCTAATTTTACATCTGAATTTAAGTCAATTTTATATGGAACATTGGTTATGTTTTATAGAATGAACTGATTAAAAACAATAATCTATATTTACTTTTGATATCTTTAGATAATAGGGAGTTTTTCCCATTATTCATTTCCCTCAATTAGGTTGCTTATTTATATTGCATTCATACCTGAATTTCATCACGTTCTTTTTTATCTGGAATGGCTCTAGCTGCCTGTGCATACTTCTCAAAAACTTTACGTTCTTTCTGCAATTTTCTTGCTTCTTCCTTTTTAAGTTCTTCTATTTGAGCAAGCTGTTGCATTTTATGGTGTTCATAGTCAGATTTTTCTTTCCTGAAAGTTTACAGAACAAAAATTACAAAATATTTATCACATAAAAATCAGATATCACAATGTAACTTGGAAACATTGGTCCACATTTTTTAAAAAACAGATGTGCACTGAAGCTGAACTCTTTCAAAGATTTTTAGAATATCCTTTTCATTAATTTATAATAATAGGGTTGACATATTTTCAAAAATCTGTCCATGGATTGTTGGCTGGAAAAATAAACAAGAACGAACTTATATTTATGATTCTCCCTGTTAAATCAGCAATTATTCAAAATAAAAATTCTTGGGTCATTGGACGCTGTGCTAATGTAGAGTCAATTACCTTTTGGGGGGAAAGGCCCTTATAACATTTGGATATTAAATTTATAAACTATATTATTTTTAAATCTGGAAAAAGTTACATATTTTATGTTAATAACAGCTCTAATTTTGACAAATATGGAAACAATGACTGAATTTTGACATATATTGTTCCAGGACATCAAAGAAAAAAACAGCCCTTCCTGTTAATGTATCTAGGGTAAAAGAGGAGACCAAACTCTGTTGTACAAAAGGAGCATAATTTGTTAATCACTAGTGATCTTCTTTCTCTCTCTGCATAGAGACGGAAGAAAGGAAGAAAACACTACAGGGATAAACATCATCTACATCGGGGTGTCAAACTACTGGCCCGCGGGCCGGACGCATCATCCGGAAGCCGCGCCCACCGCATTGCCGGCAATGGCAAAAAGGCTCCGATACGTTGCGCGACGTCACAAGTTTGACATGTCTGATCTAGATCATTTAGCCTGTAGAGACAGAACTTAGATTACCTAAGTTTTTCCAGGGCAGTTTCATGCTCTTCTCTAAGTTTTGATAGGGATGCATTTTCAGTCCTGAACCTTTCAATTTCCATTTCCAATTCAACAAGCTTCTCTTTCAAGAGCTGTGAGCGCACACTTTCTCCTAAAAGGGAACAAATTATACAGCATTTCAATATGTATCAAATCTCATGTACTCATCTCATTGTAAAATGGGATCAATACCTAGGGTTCTACTGAGGATTCTATGAGGTTAGTGGAGTTTTTAAAAAACATTATTTAAAAACAATAGTTGTAGCTATTACAGTTACAGAACCATAACACTGGAAAGGTTCTAAGAGGCCATCAAGTCCAAGTTCCTACACGCTGCAGGACTCACTACCCCATCCTCACTAGATCATTATCCAGCCTCTGAAAACCTCCAGTGAAAGGGAAGAAACATTGCAATGACCTATTCTACTGTTTGAGAGCTGTTACAGTTAAGTTTTTCCTAATGTCCCAATGTGGATTTACTCCCTTGAAGTTTCATCTCACTATGCTTACCCTCTGAATCTATCCCAACTTTTCTAGTGAAGGTAGTACATTAGAAGTTCTGTTATTGAGCAAGCTGCTAAAGACCCTGAAACAATGACCTAAGGGGTCAATGCTTGTCTAGATTTAATTACCGTAAAACCATTTATGACAACCTGCAAAATGTGCATCAAATAGATCCCTAAAGCCTCTATATATCTTACATAAAACTGCCGCACAATTTGAAAACCATATCGCTTTATATATCCATTCCATAATTTCTGGCTCTTGGGTTATGGTTTAAGAGTGCAGTGAAACTATATGCCATATAAAAAGAACATGCACATATAGGAAATTCTGTATAAAATGATATAGAGCTAATTCAGTAATTAATTTTTATAACTTTTATCATTGATTTTAGTAATTGATTTAATACAGTAATTGATTTTTCTCTCTCCCTTACCGCTTGATTCTTCCTGAGTCACGTTCGATTTGCTCTCATGTCTTGATTGTGCATCTACCTTCTGTTTAGGTTTTAGGGAAGGAAAGAGTTTTAGCATCAAATCTGATGTAGGAGGCTGAGTTTCCTCATTAACAGTCATATTTTGTTTCAGCAAAGCATCTCCTTTCTTCACCATGGCAATCTTCCTCTTTATTACTTTATCAGGAAAAGGTGTCTTGGAACCATCAGGCGTCAGATGTACTTTAGAAACCATATTGCTACACAGATTGCTATTCTCAAAGTCAGACCATGAGATTTCATCATCAAACTGAAATTTATTTCCGTCGTTACAGAACACACTTGGATATGCAGTGTCTCTATATAGCTCATTAGACTGGCCACTGTCTTCTTCCATTGAATCAGGACTCTTAGCGCTCTCTGTTGGTCCTTTGCACTCTGAAAATTCAGGACAGTTGCTTTGCTTTTTCAAACTGATCTTATCAGCTCCCTCACTTGCAGGTTTTATGGTAATCTCAAACTCTTCTTCACTTTCAGAAGTCATCTCACTGCTTTCATCAGATTTATCTTCATCTAATTCAGTGTTTTTAGTACCTTGAAATTCGGCTGAGGAAGAAGTTTGAAGTGTTTCATAGTCAGATGAACTTCTATGAACCATGAATGGTGCTGGTACCTGGGAACTATCCTGGTGCCTCTCATGGTTAGATCCTTGGGAAACCCCATTTCTTCCATTTATGTTAGCTGCAGCTGTGACATTTAACACATTCATCTGCTGCTCCTGCAAGCTTGATTTAATAGGGGTAGAAGACAGTCTATGCCCTGAGGAAATCTGCTGGCCTTGATCCAAGATCCTTATTATGAGTGAAGAGTTACTGGCAAAAGATACTTCATCAGCAGCCTGCTCTAAAAACAAAAATTCATCCAATTCGTTTTTTTCTTTTTCTTTTTCAGCTTCCCAATTACCCAACTTTTTTTGGAAAGAAAGTTCAAAAGACAACTCTTGGTCTTTTCCACATGGATTTATAAGAAATTCAGTTACTTCTGACAGTGCTTCTTTTCCTGCTAGTAATTTGACATCAGTTTCACGCAGCTTGGCAAGTGGCATTACATTTTCTTTATTCTTTTCTTTTTCTCCATTTATTTCTGATCTTAGAGAATTTTTCAGTACTTCTGGTTTCATTTCATTAGAGCTTTGCCTCGTGGATGAAGAAATGCCTTTTCCAGTGCAATTTCTAAGTCCTGTTGTCTTTCGAGCAGAAAAAGACAAATTCTTTTTTGTTTTAATATTCTGATGTACAGGTTTAGGCACAAAATTGTCCGAAATTTTATTGGAAGAGGCAGTTTTCCGATGAAGCTGCAGTTTGTCTGTTTTAAGTGTATTTTTAATTTCTAAGGGATCAGGCTGAAGAATTGTCTTACTTTCCTTTTGTTTGGCTACTTTATATTTGGCATTAGTATATCTATTTAAGCCTTCACCTCGTTTTAAAAAGGGTTGCTTTGAAACTGGTTTCTGGAATGCTGCTTTTTCAACAACCTAAAAAACAAGCAATTTATATATATGTAAGAAATTCAGTTATTTATATCTGTTAATTTATTACTATCAAAATAATCTGTTGAGATTCCAGATTTGCTAAAATCTGTACAACATGTACATGAATAAATTATTCTCACATTATGAAATTGGCATATTTTGTATACTGTAACTATTAACCTTGAGATTTGCTTTTTCATTCAACCTCTGCTCCTCCAACCGTATCTGTTCTTCTAGAAATTCTTCAAATGTTTGCTTTCTCTCTTGCATACAAGTAGCAATAGGCCTGTTCCAAGAGAATCAAAACATTGTTATAATTGTGTTTTTCTTGTTGTAATTTGTTAATTAAAAGAATTAAAAACTGTTAGACCCTGCAACACTATAACAGTGCCCTAATGTACCCAATACTCATGAATGAAGGCAAACATACATGTCCCACAGTAAAGTTGCAGGATTCAATCTGGGTTGGTCACCGGGACCAGAGGTTTAGTCTTCTGAGCTTTCAGACTTATGCTAGAATCCCTCCTCAGGGAACTTCTCTCTCACCAGAAAGTGAAGTTTCCTAAGGAGTCCAAAAGTTTGGAAGACTAAAGTTTGGAAGTTTCTAGCAGGAGTCCAAAAGTTTGGAAGACTAAACCTCTGCTCCCAGTGACCAATCTAGATTGGATCCTGTATACAAAGCTATCACTCATTTTAGTAAATTTTCACCTTTTGCCATTTATATGATGCTATTACTTCCCTCTACTATCTACTATTAGTTGGACCTTTTCCTCAGAAATAGATGTCAACGGACCAGCTTTGATTGATACACTTAACTCTGCTCTTTACAAATGCAGCCTAGTTACAATTGTTCATGTGCCGGTCACTTCTTATTTAGATTGCTACCATATGCTTTATGAAGACCTACCTTGCGCCTGATTCAGAGGTTGCAACGGGAAAACGTTGTAGCCAGATTACTGAGTGGAGCACTTCACCATATACTACTTACTGAAACAATGAGTTACTTATCCAGAGAATCAATTATGATGTACAAGGCCACCATTATTGCTCTTTTGATTATAAATTGCTTTGAAATGCTGAGGCCTAAGAAATAGTATATAACATATATTAAATAATAACTAATAATAATATTTAGTATTTTCTTGCTCTCTTTTTAAAACTTGGTGTTACATTAACTACCTCCTACAATAGGTATCTATTATATTTTCTATTTTAATGAAAAAATGCAAGTGAAAGTTATTCTTGCCTTGACATTTACTATACATAGTTTGAAATTTCTAAATGGATGTAAGGATTCTGGAGTCATCTAGGAAATATTCAAAATAGTAATACTGACCCTTTGAAATCATATTCAATTTCTCCCCACCATTTTATAGATTAAATTTTAATAAGATTATTCTTCTGAAATTCTTTAAAAGTTATATATTCCTGCAGATGTCTATAGATTCTCAATCATCTAGGTCACAGTTGTCCCAAAGCTGCTTTTCAAAAGGCAACTGGACTTTCCTGTTTTTTCCCCCCCTGGAAAATGTTTTGCTTCTCATCCAAGAAGCTTTCTCAGTTCTGGCTAAATGGTGGGAAATAGAAGTATTTATATTTTTAGCAGTCATCTGGTCATTAACACTCTGAAGGCTGGTTGTTAACTCCCTGAGAGTCAATGAGGCCATTTGGGGGTTTATCTCTACCCTAGGAGTCACCTGAATCAGAGTGCAAATGATGTGGAACCTTCTTGGGGACTGCTAAAAGAATTGGGTTGTAGACAGGAGATAGGAGTATCTGAAAAGCTCAGGAGGCTTTTCAACCAACCAACATAGGTGCATACTTTAACCCAAGAATGCATTAAGGCAGAAGCTTGTCCAACCCAAGGATAAAACACCCAGACACAAACTGAGTAATGTGGTATACGCTGTGCAGTGCAGTGAGACATGTGCAGATCTGTACATTGGTGAAACAAAACAATCACTTCACAAATGCAAGGCATGACAGAGGAGAATAAACCCATCAGAACACGATTCAGCAGTCCATGTGGATCTGAAAGACAAAAGGTCAGTCTTTTGAAGATAATAAAGTTCAAATTCTGGACAAAGAGGACCACTGGCTTGAAAAAGGGGTCAAGAGGCCATCTATATTAAAAATGAACAGCCCACTCTCAACAGAGGGGTAGGGATACAACACCACCTGTCTAAAACACAGTCCTTTCAGCAGTCCCAAAAAGGTTCCACACCCATTTGCACTCTGAGTCAGGTGACCCTGAGAGTACAGATAAACTCCCAAGTGGCCTCAATAACGCTCAAAGAACTAACAACCAAACTTCAGAGTGCTAATGACCAGATGACTGCTAAGGCATGCAAATCCTTCCATTCCCCACCAATCAACCAGAACTGAAGGAGCTTCTTGGATGAGAAGTAAAATGTTTTCAGGAAAAAAACTAAGATCCAATTGCCTTTTGAAAAGAACCTTTGGGATTCCAGGCAAATAATTTTGCTGCTTTTAGTTTCAACTAAAATAAATATAGTCAAAATTAGTAAGCTTAATTGCTTTTACTTTTTTGTCAGCATTTGTAATACTGCACTTTTACTGTTTTACCTTTCTTCTGCATAAACAGCTTCCAAACACTTCCCTGCAGTTGGATTTTGAGAGACCTCCATGTTCCTTTGATCTTCACAATCACTGTCTCCTTCTATACTTCCTTGCAGACTTTCTTCTGGAGATTGTTTAGTTCTGCCTACAAAAGTAAAGGACATGCATAGCTACTCCCCGCTTTCTTGTGGAAGCTTTGTCAAGAAAGCAGTGAAGTTGCCCTTCTGGCCATGATTGTGATTTTCTTCTCTTCTAGCTTTTGTTAAAACTAACTGATTTTCTTAAAAACTATGATTTGTTTAATGGCCACTGTAAAAATTGTCATAAAATCAGATCCAACTCAATTTACAATCATGACTTACAACAGAAATTCCGCTCCCAATTGTGGACATAAGTCAAGGACTACCTGCATTGTGATTTTATAAGAAGGGTATGTTTTAATAACATGAATTCTATGTGTGAAATACAATTTGAAAATTCAAATTTCCAGAATTTGTTATTTATTTTATTTTATTAAATTTATATACCGCCCTATTCCCGTAGGACTCAGGGCGGTTTACAGGGAGGGTTAAAAACAAACATACAAAAATTAAAATCAGATTAAAAATTAATTAAATCAAGTCCCCAAAATTTAAACTAAAACCCAATAAAAATTAAAACCCCTCAGCCTGGGCCAGACAACTCGAAGAGCCAAGTTTTCAGGTCCCGGTGAAATGAGCGAAGGTCGGGGACAGTCCTAAGTTCCATGCGAAGTTGTTTCCAAAGGGCCGGCGCGCCCACAGAGAACGCTCTTCCCCTGGGAATAACCCACCAGCATTCCTTAACCGGCGGTATCCTGAGAAGGCCCTCCCTGTGGGAGCGCACAGGACGAAGGGAGCTTGATGCTGGCAGCAGGTGTTCCCTCAGATAACCCAGACCCAAGCCATTTAGGGCTTTATAGGTCATCACCAGCACCTTGAATCTCACCCGAAGGGCAACTGGAAGCCAATGCAGCTCGCGGAGTAGAGGTGTTACATGGGAGTATCGGGAAACCCCCATCACAACTGTTTTATGTTTAAAACAGGAGGGTCTTAAAAGTAGCAGCCACAAAATGTCTGTCTAATCAAGGTTTTGGAGAAGGGCCAAAGTATGTTTAAGCAATTATATAGTAAGAAGAGAATTAAGTCACATATTTATACTCTTATGAGGATGTCTGAAAAAAAGAGGTGTCAGCATCCATCTCCGAAAAATCTTTAGCAAGATTCAAATTTCTTAATTTAGATGATTACTGATTAGCTAGATAGCAAGAAAAGTAAATTTTACTGGCTATCTCGAAACACTTAAAAGTATATGTAAAATGAATGTCTATTGTAGATGTTAAAATTAGGTCATTACTCACTTACCAGTGTGTTCCTGCTGCTCAGCAGCCAGGGAAAGCAAGTTTTGTTGCTCTTCCATTAATCTCTGAATTTGCTCCATTTGCTGCCTTCTCAGAAGTTCTTTCTTGTGGTGTTGCAATTCTTTCAGCTTTTTGAGTATAATTAGACAGATTTATTCTTAGACCTTATACATTAGACTAATTAGCTGATACAGTTAAGTGAAACAGTTTTCAGAAGAATAAGAATATACTTTAAAGCATTTCTAGCATTGAAGACTAAGTACAAGTACCACCTGATTCCTACAATTTGTACATTAGAGCCTGGCATTAAAAGAGGTAAGAATCTGGTTGATAAGTACCAGACTGAAATTCAAATGAAACTATAACATTTCTCCTCAGATCTGGCAAGAGTAGAGAAACCATAACAACAGACATAAACGTTGTTTCATGAAAGCTTTCTAGGCAAAAGGTTAGAGTTATGTACCTAATTTTCACAAGGAAGGATATTTTTAAATTGTCTAAAAACTTACATAGTCATCTTCAGTGTTTTTTACCTGCTCCAGCTTTTGTAAGAGTAATTCAGTGCAGCATCCTTCATCCAGATCATCTAATTGATCAGAACCAGGCTTAGTTTCAATGGAGGTCAACTGAGCTGGGATATCTTTAACCATTAATGTTTGCTCCTTGTTAGAAGCTGAAGTTGTAAAAAGTGTCTTGGAGGAATTCACTTTTTCCTCAAAAGAACTTTTAGGGTCCAGTATTTGCTCTTTGTGCATAGTGTTTTCACTTGGAGAAGTGCTACTTGATCTATATACCAAATTAACACCATGATCTGCTAAGACACTTTCAGTACTGATTGCTCTGGTGGTTTTCAAACCAGGGAAAGTAGGATTTAGTATGACTCCAGCACGGGCAGCAGTAGACATCCAGTGCGAAATCAAGTTTTCTTCCCAATTCAGATCTGTGGATGTGGCCATCTGGAAAAGTAAAACAGTCCAATTTTAAATTATCTTATTTCTGGAGAGTTTGAGGCATCCAATGTCTCACTTTCAGTTCCTGAACAATTCAAGAACGTCATTCACATATAGTGCTCGACATGATGGCAATTGAGACTGGAATTTCTGTCACTAAGTGATGGGGTTGTAAAGCTTGACGGCAATCCTTGTAGTCCCAATTGTCATCCTTAAATGAACCCCTCAGTGGTTAGGAAAGGCAATTTCCAGCTCGCTTCCCATAATCAAAGTCAGTGGGAAATCTGGCAGGATGTTACAAGTCCCAAGCCGACAGCCAGATAAATGGCTTCTGCCATGCAAGGGAGTGAGGGGAAGCATAGAGCTGTGAGGGAGGGTCAGGGAGGGTGCACAAAAGACAGTATTCTATCTCTATTTGTATTTAATGAATACCAAGACAGGTACTTTTTTATTCACTTCGTAATAGTATTATTTTTCTGTGTTGAGAACACACATTAAAGGTGATATAATGATGTTTGTGTGCCAATTCTTTGTTGTATCAGTATTCAGCAAGAAATTATGCAACTTTTGCTTGGTAATTCTTGAGGTAGGATGGGGTTTTGATGATTTATCTAAAAACTGCATGTGGGTTCAACATAATCTGCTCCATTATAGAAAGAAAACAAAAGAAGCTTACTGAAGGATCTGGATCATTACCACAATACTAGAGAAAAAAAGACAGGAAAAGACTAGTTCATATAGAGTAATTTTAAATTAAGATGAAGGATGTTATATACGGTAAATCCTTATACTGCTAAAGCTGAACTATTTAGAGGATGTTTATTTCCATATAATTGTCTCCATCACAGATAGGCTGATTATCAACACACAATTGTACTTTTCCTGTGTCTGGGCTGATTCTTTCAAACAAATTACAGTGCAGTTGAAACAAGTGTTAATTTATTAGAGTTTAAAGGTAAAGGTAAAGGTTCCCCCGCACATGCGTGCTAGTCGTTTCCGACTCTAGGGGCTGGTGCTCATCTCCATTTCAAAGCCGAAGAGCCAGCGCTTGTCCGAGGACGTCTCCGTGGTCATGTGGCCGGCATGACTAGACGCCAAAGGCGCACGGAACGCTGTTACCTTCCCACCGTAGTGGTCCCTATTTTTCTACTTGCATTTTTACGTGCTTTCAAACTGCTAGGTTGGCAGAAGCTGGGACAAGTAACAGGCACTCACTCTGTTACGCGGCACTCGGGATTCAACCCGCCAAACTGCCGACCTTCTGATCGACAAGCTCAGCGTCCTAACCCACTGAGCCACCACGTCCCTACTATTAGAGTTTAGGAGGAGCTAAAACATATTCATTCACCCAGGTCCTTTTAATGCTTTAGTTTGTTTCATAAGCTGCTTTCAGCTGTTAGAGTAGCAGAATAGCTTGAATACAGGCTTTCTGCAAGAAAGCCATCTACACATCTAAAGACATCTACACATCCTACCATCCAGTCAGGCTGGGCACGCTCCTGGTCCCTTCCCACAAATATTGTCATCTAATGGAAACTAGAAAGCAGGCCAGCAAGGCAGCCTCCGTCTCGCAGAACACCTTGTTCCCCAAAGTTCAGCAGGGCTCCACCCATTCATTCATTCATTCAATTTATTTGTTGCCTAACTCACCAGAGGGTTATTCTAGGCCAGGGGTAGGCAACCTCGGCTTTTTTATGACTCATGGACTGAGTCAGCTATGCTGACTCAGGAATTCTGGGAATTGAAGTCCATGAGTCATAAAAGAGCCGAGGTTGCCTACCCCTGTTCTAGGCTGTTTAAAAAATAAAAATGGAGAAATGAAAAGAAGTGTAAACATAACAGTAATAAAGTAATGGAGCAATAGAATAAACAATGAAAAAGGGGAAAAAATATGGCTTCTCCCCATGCTTTGGGAGGGGATTTGATGCTGCTGGGTTAACATGGATTTGGCACCAGGTTTTGTTGTTTTAACGTTTCGTGTTCTAACTGGTTGTGTTTTACAGTTTTAAACATGATTTTATATATCTTTTAATTTTTGATCGGGAACAAGCCAGAGTTGCCTGAAAGATGACCAACTATAACATCAATGTTTTAAACCAAGGGTCCCCAACCTGTGGGCCATGGCCCACTACTGATTGGTGGCCTATTTGCAACCGGGCCACATGAGTGGCTGGCTGGTGCACATGTGTACGCTTGGGGCCTCACTCGAGCGTCCTGAGTGCAAGCACTCTCGTCCCCATTTGCACAGGCGTCACAGGTGCTCTCAGCCTCAATCGCACAAGCAACAGGTGCTCGTGCACACACGAGCCTGCCCCTCCCACAAAACCCTCAGGCCATCAACCCGGAAAGGTTGGGGAACTCTGTTTTAAACAAGCAAATAAAATACCCTTCTAGACAGCCCATGAGGTTTAGAAATGACAGTTTTGCTACGGTCATCTTTCTCTTGAGTGGATAGTTCATTAAGTAGTGATGGAGACAAGAGAAGTTAAGTACTGGGGCCTTGTATTATGGATGCCACAGGGTTAATACATTTGCTTCTCTTATTTTATATCTACAAGAAATCGCTGAGAAAGATCCGTCTGCTGACAAAAGTCAGGTATCATTTGTAAGCTAATAAGGATTTTCCTATGTGAATGAAAGCAGCCATGTAGTGCCTCCTGGTGGTTGAAAATATTTATTTATTTTATTTATTTGTTTAGATTTATATACCGCCCTTTCCCCCCCCCCCCGAGGGACTCAGGGCAGTTTACAGGGCGAATTAAAAAAGTGCAATGTACAAATTAAAATAAAATAAAATTAATAGCCCCAAAAGAGTTTAAAATTTAAAACCTTAAAATCCCTCAGTCCAGGCCGGCTAACTCAAATAGCCAGGTTTTTAGGTCCCAGCGAAACAAGCGAAGGGCGGGGGCGATCCGGAGTTCCACAGGCAGTTGATTCCATAGGGCAGGTGCGCCCACCGAGAACGCTGCAGGCCAAACAAGAGATGCAGCTGTTTTTCCAGATGCCTGGAGGCTACTAGGGTGTGGATCGGGACAAACACCTAGTCTCAAGGCAGAATTACTTTGTGCATGAAAGCCTTCCGATACCAAAGACCATCTTAATTCTGGACACGCCATTAGCAAAAGTAGATTGTAACCCACAGTTCCTGTTCAAAAACCAGGTACTGTGCAAGGACCTGTACACAGAGCTTTTTTAGATTAGGACACCCTGCTCACTGTGCCTCGTGCTCTGGTCACTCTGATTTGGACTACTGCAGTATATTCCACATTGACTGCCCCTGAAGATTAAGCTGAAGCTTCAGCTGGTCCAGAAGCAGCAGTCTGGGCAGTTAGGGGTGCCAGTCATTTTGGCCCATTTAACACTATTGTATTAACAGCTACATTAGATGCAATTTGAGGCAAGGATTGTCACCTATAATACTTGACTATTTTCAGAACTACATATTTCCAGCAGCTTTGCTGTATGTTTTAAGATTTGGAAGGTAGTTTTTTTCTGGGTCCCAACATCTAGAAAAAGTCATTTGTAGGGACTATCAAACAAGGCCTTCTCAGTCACTGTCTTTACCTTTCTTTGGAATTACATGTCCCAGAAGCCAGATTGTTTTCAAAAACTCCATCTGATGTACTGTATACAAATAAGAGAACTGTTTGTATTTGAATGGGTTGGTCCCTAGTACTTCGGATAATTAGATATGATTTTTTTTAAATTAAGTTTTATTTATATTACTCATGTAAGCTACTCAGAATCATATAAACCAAGAAAAGTAAACAAATACATAGTCATGTACTAACTATTTTTCAGCTTATTGGACCATATTTGATCAGGCTAATTCGGAACTAATTTAGGCTGCTTCCTCTTTTGATGGGAAATACAATTTTATGATAATTAAATGACCAATGTTTTAAAATCTATTTATGCTTGGTTTTTTTAATTTGGCTACCAAATTTATTTATTTACAATATCTTAATGCCATCCAATCTTTCAGTTCTAGCTGGATTACAATTTAAAAAAAATGAAAACATTTATAAAACATATACCAAAAACAATATGAAAATATGACCAATCTCGCATGATAAACAAGTAATCCATATTCTATTGGTGTGAGAGAGCAGTTACTGCTTTTGCATTTCAGTTACCTTGACAGAATTCAACAGAACCTTGTTCCACCTTTTGATTTAGACAGCTTTCATAAACTAAAAATATTTTGTGTTGCTTCTGACAATATTTTTATTTATAAATTATGTTTTTATAATTAGTTAATTAACATTCTACTATTTAGATAGTTTAGAGTATTAAAAAAGACTAGAAAAAGAATTCTATTAACATTATTTACAGCTTAGAATGTCAATGATACAAGCATAAAATTATTTGCTTTTTTCATCCGAAATTGAGAATAATAATGATGATGATGATGATGATGTTGGAAGGGACCTTGGAGGTCATCTAGTGCAACCAATAACATTCCAATAACATTGAAAAAACATTACATCAATGTATTTGTTTTATAATAGATGTTTTGATCTTAAACTACAGTAATTACTTAATATTAAAAGTAATATTACTGCTGTACTGTTTATTATGTGCCATCAAGTAGTTTTTGGCTCCTTAGCAATTAGATATTTGTCATCATGACCTATCCTTAACCTACTCTGTCAAGTCTCTCAATGGTGCGTTCTTCTACACTGTAACTGAGTCCTTGCTAAAAATTATTAATAACTGTCAACTGTTTTGTGTATATACACACAGTGCATGTTAATGAAAGGAAAAATAAATGGAGCAAATTTAACAAGAATTAAATATCAAACTAGGAAAAAAAGGATATTTTAAAAAAGAAATATTGGATTTCTGATCATTTTTATACTTCTGATAATTTACATGTTTTAACATAGAAAGATAAAATACATGTGTCATCCCAAAAGTTTGATATACACCCAAATAAATCATAAACTCTTTAAACTCTAGTGTCTCTAAAGACAATGGAGTCCCAACTCCAAGAATTCTCCAGATAAGATTATATTCCCCATACATTTGAATGTATCTGACTTAGTGTAACAGGGATCGTGCCAAAGATGCCAATATGTTCATTCAGGTAACCTTGGGGCCCTTTTGACTTCTTAATAAAAACTCCTAATCATCTGGTGTGAGAACGAGAGAAGGCAGACAGGAGGCAAATACAACGCGACGTCGGGGCTAATCGCCCAGAGCGGGCCTAAAGGTGGGCTAGAGATCCGTTTTCCTCAAATCCTGAACGTAAATATATCTTCTTTAAGACAGAAAAAGAAAAACCGATTACAACAGCCTTCCTATTTAGCCTCTCAGTCTCCTCACTTACCTCGCTCGACGTCCAACCTCTTTCAGCACAAAGCGCCGACAGTCAGATCCTTTACAGTACAAACCTACCGCCACCTTCGAAGCAATCAGCGCCACAGGCTAAAGAATAGGGAGCGCAAGGCTTTCTGGGACTCGTAGTTCTCTGCCGGTAAGGTCACCGTTTTACGAAGCAGGACAGCCGCCATGTAAATGACTACAATTCCCAAGAAGTTTCGGAAAATATTACTTGGCGTCACGGCTCTTGGCTGAACTTAATGGCAGTTAAAGGGAGGGGTGAGGTCCTTTTTTTGGTGAAGGAAAGGGTAGCTCTTCTAGCATACGCTATTGTAACCATCATCACCGCCGCAACAATATTAACTGTTAAAGTGAGGAAATAATTTTAACATGTAATGTAAAAGTTAAAAATGGTTTTAGAAAGTACAGGAAAATATTGTGGTAATCTGGCAGGATGAAAATAGGTTCTGTGTTGCCCTCAAGCTCAGAGAGCACCAAGGACGCCTCAAGAATAATTTTGCTCTGTAGATAGTGATGTTGCCTAAAATTTTAGACTTCATTTTTCGCCTTTTAAAAGGTGACATGGCAGTCTAGAGACTCTAGACCTCTTTTTAACAGTTAAACACGGAAAACACTTTTTTTTTCTTTTTGGTTAATGCCAATTTCTTTTGCTATGCGAGAATTTGGCATTTCGGCAGTAAACAATTGAGATTGTATTCTGAAAGTCCTTGAATAGACTTGCAAGTTTTAAGAAACATACAAACCCAGCTGGGAAAGAGTAATATAACCCATATTGGACTAGATGACCTCCAAGGTCCCTTCCAACTTTATTATTATTATTACATTTGCACTTGTGTAATATTTTCTAGAATCAACATTTTCTATTGTTCAAGTCTCACATGTAATCAATGTCTTTTGTTGTTTCATCACTTGCTTTCTGATGTATCACACCTCCAAATATATATATCATTTGTTTCTGTACCCTATTAAAGGACTTGACCTCCCCTTAATAAATGTTTTTTGCTTTCCTGGTGATTCATATTTGCCGATCGGGAAAGAAAACTTTTTGAAAAGTAAAAGTCTCTCAAAGTCTCAGAGTTGGGGATCAAGTTCTTATCAGCTCCATGCCAAACTGGGAGTGCCTAATTCTGGAGGCAACAGTGGGAATTGTAAACAATACAAAATAATACAAAACAAAATACAGTGACTATGGTTTTCCAAATAATACTACTTATTTAATTTGTACACTGCCTTTCTACCTGGCAAGTATAACCTTAGAATATTTTAAAAAGAGAACCAATTTGGTCTAGAAAGCAGGAGATTGTGATTTCTAGTCCCACCTTAGACATGAAAACCGGCTGGATGATTTTGGACCAGTTATTCTCTCTCAACCCAACCTGCTTCCTAAGGTGTCCCCCCCCCTCGCCCACGCCGCCCTTCGGCTTTATAGAATAGGAAAAATGAAATATCCACATAGCTCATGAGAGGGCGCACGTCTTCTTTTTTTAACAGTTTGTTGTTAATTCGCAATCGAACAATTTTATTGGTGGCTTTGCTTCCGTAAAAGCTGAAGATCAGCGCCCTCCCTTTGCTTTGAACTTCCCTTGAGGTAAGGAACCAGGAAGTCTCTGCTGCGTAATTGGAATAAAGCAGCTAGCAGGCAAGTAGCTTTTTATTTACTTAAATTTCACTCTCGTTTAGGTGTTCACATGAATCCAGAAAAGAGGAACGGTATTTTAACTGAATCTCCTCATAATTTGCTGAAATGTAATGTGTTGTAGGACCCTGTGTCCACAATAGTGGAATGATAGGCAGCAATTTTACGGTACCAGGCAGAGGGAAGTTCATGCAGAATGCATGCATGGTCTGCAGGCGTTAAAGGAACTAATTAAGACTGGGAACACTGCATAAGGTGAAAGGCTCTTGTTCCTTTTCAGATCATGTTGGTTTTTCTTCTAGCTAATTGCTAGAATCTCTCTTCAATAAACTATATGACCATGACAATCGCGAATAAAAAGAATATTTTTATTTATTTATTTTAATTCCATTTATATCCCGCCCTTCTCCGAAGACTCAGGGCGGCTTACAAGCTTAGCAGTAGCCTTCATTCTATGTATATGCCTTTCTTTCCTATTCTGATTAAGATGCACATCTATATTAATGCTAAATAATATACATGCCTATTACCTACATTGAAAAAATACTGTATATACTGCAGTGGCACTGCAACAAATAAATTTAATTAAGAACCACAAAACTTACAATTAATTCCCCTAGAATCAACATTTATTTTACATCTAGATTATTATGTATTTTCATGTTTGCATTAATCCATTATAGCTTTTGCAATAATTAAATCAGAATACCTGTTTTTGCCTAGCACTAATTTTTGTATAACTTTATATGACATAAATGTAATCATCTTATAATGAGCTTTGAACTGCTGTGTTGCATATGCTGACACAGCCAAAAAATATCTCTCTACAAGATGACATTAAATGTAAGTTTGGCTCAGGGCTTCATTGTGTGAAAAACACTGTTAAGTATATATTGGCGAAACACCCACTTCCCTTCCTTTTTTTGCTCCCCTTAAGTACTTTAGTTATTGTCATGAATATGGCAACATGATAGTATTTTGTATGCTAACAAAGCATTGAGCTGGACAAAATTAAAACCATATAATGTTTTCATAGCGTTACTTAAAGTATTCCTTAAAGTATAAAAAGGTAAAGGTTCCCCCGCACATGGGTGCTAGTCGTTTCCGACTCTAGGGGCCGGTGCTCATCTCCGTTTCAAAGCCGAAGAGCCAGCGCTTGTCCGAGGACGTCTCCGTGGTCATGTGGCCGGCATGACTAGTATATTCTGGGATATTTTCACCTACAGTTTTTTCTCCTTCAGGTAGCAACCCTAAAGATGCATATTTACCTCAAAGTATAGTGTTCATTATGACTTCTGAATAGATAAGATTTGTTTTCAGAAATAATATAGAATTTCTTCGCTGATTACTCAGAAATAAGTGGCAATAGAATTAGTAGTGATTGGCCTCCTAGGCATTGTGCTGATGGAACTTAGAACATTTGAAAATCTGAGAAATAACTGAATTCTGAAAATGGGAAAGTCATTCTGTATGACTCACGCTTATGGAACTTTGTCCAACAGTGTGTAATGTTTGCTCTTATTAATCAGATTTTAAATGACTTTTGAAATCCACTTCATTTCACTGTTGAAATGTACTGGATTTCCTATTGATATTGCTGCTAACTAATTCAGATTGCTTAAGTTGTTAGACATTCTGGACTGTAGAATGCTTTAAACTGCTTTCCCCCCCCCCAATAATCTCAGTGCATATATATTTCAGTAATTTAGATTTTAAATTTGCATGTAAACTGATTTTTGGACATTGGACCTGAAATTGACAGAGACATATTACAAATAGTGGTTTATTAAGTAGCAATATTGGGAAGGGAATATTATCTAGAAATTTAACGTTTAATATTTATTGATTTCCCTCACAAGTTTGTTCTCTAAACTAAAGCTTTTCTGTTGGATTCATATATGACACAAAGCTGAAAAGAAACCAGATTATATAATTCATTGTCCTGTTCAAATTTGTTGTTGTGTTTAATTCAGTAAACTATAGATAAAAGGTAAAGGTAAAGGTTCCCCCGCACATGCGTGCTAGTCGTTTCCAACTTTAGGGGCCGGTGCTCATCTCCATTTCAAAGCTGAAGAGTCAGCGTTTGTCCGAGGACATCTCCGTGGTCATGTGGCCGGCATGACTAGACGCCAAAGGCGCACGGAACGCTGTTACCTTCCCACCGTAGCGGTCCCTATTTTTCTACTTGCATTTTTACGTGCTTTCAAACTGCTAGGTTGGCAGAAGCTGGGACGAGTAACAGGTGCTCACTCTGTTACGCGGCACTCAGGATTCATCCCGCCAAACTGCCGACCATCTGATTGACAAGCTCAGCGTCCTAACCCACTGAGCCACCACGTCCCTAAACTATAGATAATGATCTCCTAATTTATCCCAGGGTGTAAGCCAACCTCTATTTTAATGTATTTTCACATTTTCTTTTGTTCTTTTATTTGTTGTTTAAACTTATTCTTTAACTCTCTGGAAATGGAATCAATTTATTCACTTTTTATTTCTCCTGCCTGCTAGTAAGATGCAAATCTTTATGTAACAAAGGAATCTGAAAAGTAAAACTATAAAGATATAAAAACTAACATCAAACCATGATAACAGTCTAGGCTAAAAAACTAATACAGTAAAGCAATAAATAGAGGATGTGCTTTGAATGCAGAAACTCACAGTTTCAGTCCTTTGCATCTTCATGTAGGAGTGAAAAAAATGGATTAAAACTAGTCATGCCATCCTGCCAACTAATTTAACAATTAACAGTTATTCTAACCAATGTTCCTTTACATACTGAACCTTTAGATCAAGTCAAGTTCTCCCCAACTGAGTGTTAATAATGCTACCAGCCAGCTGGATTCCACTCTCCTATTCTCTCACTGCAGGTGGGGTCCTCACCAATTTCTAGCTGTAACCTGGAGAATACATTGTAAAAGTATCTCTAAAATCTGGTTTTGAGTCTGCTGAGTTGGTCAGTCTCTTATCTGATTTCAGAGTGGCTCCTGGAACATCTCAGAATAAGTCCCAGTGAAAAGTAAAAACATCAAACCATGATAATAGTCTAGGCTAATTAAAATATTTTTTTCTAATGTTCAGAAGGGTGATCGAATTAACCATTTCTATTCATTATATAACGTAGTTATTTTTAGAAATATTTTATGCATCTGGTTGAACTTGAATTCAGATGTGTATGTACACACACACACACACGTGTGTGTGTGTGTATGTGTGTGTGTGTATGAAGCATTCTGAGTCACTGACTGTAATTAATGATGATCATGAAGCCAGACATATCGTAAACATATATTGAGTAAATATTGAAGCTTTCCATTCCTGGGCATGGTCAGGTTAGCATTGCAAATCAAAGTTGTCATGGCCCAAAGTAATAAAAAAAAATCCTTGCTGCAACTATACTGATTTGAAATTTGCTTTGCAGGATGACAATTGCAACTTTTGCCAGCTGCATATTCTTTCTGAGAATCAAAAAGTTAACAATTCTAGAAAAGAACAGACTGAAGAAGTCCATTAAGGAAAATGGTGGGCAGATTGCATTTGGATTAAATCAAGAGGTATGTTTAGCGTTACGTCTTTGGGTCTTTGGTAGGGAGAGCAGCAAACTCAAGAAAGGAGTTTCAGTCTATAATGAAATACAGTTGGATAAATGAAAAAAATATTTACTTCAACGAATGATAAATATGACTGATTTAGTTTGGGTCCTATGTCTTCTATATGTAAGAGAGTAGATTTTATATGGTAGATGCCAACTTACTCCTTACGGAATGTCATGTTACAGAAATGAAGGAAATTTTTGTAGGAGTTAAATAGGAAATGTAAAATCTCTTTGGATTTATCTATCTATTATGTGAAAGGTTTCTTTAAAAAGTTATTAAAATTATGAATTAGATTGTTTTCATACACATTTGTGTTTTAATACACATTTTTAAATAAGGATCTCTATTAGAAAAGCAGCAATTTAAGATATACCGTATATACTTGAGTATAAGCCGAATTTTTCAGCCCACTTTTTGGGCTGAAAAACTCCACTTCGGCTTATACTCCAGTCAACAAAAAAAAGAACTGTCCCTTCGTTCGGAACAGGCTGCTGAGAGAAGGGAGCGGCAGAGCCTTGCAGAGCTGGCGGCAGTCCAGCGTTGTTTCTCCCCCTCGTGCGTGCGTGTGTGTGTCAGACCCACGGGAATGGCTGGTAGGGAAGCGGCATTCCGGCATTCCCCCCCTTCCTGTGTGTCGAGCCCACGGGGCTTGACACACAGAGAAACGCAAATGCCGGACTGCCGCCACCTTTACTAGCCATTCCTGCGGGTCTGACACACACACACACACACACACACACACACGAGGGGGAGCACGAGGGGGAGAAACAACGCTGGACTGCCGCCACCTCTGCCAGCCCTGCAAGCCTCTGCCACCCCGGCGTTGGTGGTCGAGCTCTTCGGAGCCGGCAGAGAATCTCCCGCAGGAGGAGGTCGCGGCTTTCTCTCTTGCTTCGGACTGCAAGGATTTAAACTCCAGGAACAAATCCCGATGGAAGTTTTTTTAAAAAAATACTCCTCCGGGTCGGACAGGGGACCGAGGCTGAGGTCTAGGGGTAGTGGGGGGGGGGTCGCGGACCTAGATGGGCTCAAGTGGAAGCCAAGCAGCCCTCCCGAATCTGGGCTTCTGGACGGAGCAGCCGGTGGTGCGTTTCAAAAAGCAGAAAAGTTGGATTTTGAACATTTCAGAGGCCGTGGGTCAAGCAGGCTACGCTTCCCCGGGCGCTGCAACGGCACCCGTTTTCCCCGGCGAGTTTTCCCTACCTGGCCCCTGCAGAATCGCGGCGGCGCCCCTGGAGAAGCCTACCCCGAGGCTGCGGCCGATTTTTCCTTCTCCAGGCCTCTGCCGCCCGTTTCTGTCTGACACACACACACGCACGCACGAGGGGGAGAAACAACGCTCTGGGCGGCAGAGGCCTGGAGAAGGAAAAATCAGATTACCCCTTCCACACGTAAAACTTCCAGTTTAATTACAAAGGAAGAAGAGAGAAACTTAGATCAACAGCTCACCTTCCTTTTCCTCTAGGTTGCAAGGGGAAAAATAAAAATCAAAGATCCTTGGAAGTAATGGTTGGAAAAGTTTGCAAGTCTTTGGGAAAGTTCAAGAAGTGAAAGGAATACCCTCCTCTTGAAAGACCAGATAAGGCAGACAGGGAGATGAAGAGTTCAACCGAGTTTCCTCTTTTGTTCAGGCATCTGCACCCGCTGCTTTTAAACTCGCCGGGCGCTGCAAGGGCACCCGTTTTCCCCGGCGAGTTTTCCCTACCTGGCCCCTGCAGAATCGCGGCGGCGCCCCCGGAGAAGCCTACCCCGAGGCTGCGGCCGATTTTTCCTTCTCCAGGCCTCTGCCGCCCAGAGCGTTGTTTCTCCCCCTCGTGCGTGCGTGTGTGTGTGTGTGTGTCAGACAGAAACGGGCGGCAGAGGCTCGGAGAGGAGTTAGGGTACACCGGGACTCCCAGGCGCGGACCCGGGTGTCCTTTTTCGCAGCTTGCCAAGCGGTCGGGAGCCGCGACTTGTTGCTTCTGCGCGACTCTTGGGAAGACGCAGAGGGTCCTCTGGCAAAAGCAGATGCGCCCTGGCCGGCCGGGCGCTTCTTTGCTTTCTTTTCCAATCCCCTCCCCCAAAATGTATTGTGGTCGGTATTTGGCGACCGAGTCCAGTGGCTTTTGCTGCTCCTGAGGAGGAGGAGGAGGAGGAGGAGGAGGAGGAGGAGGAAGAGGAGGAGGACAGGTGAAAAGGCCGAGGCTTTGTTATGCGCTGGATGCTCTGGCTTCCCCCCCTCCCTGCCTGTACAACAGGTAGCGATGTCAGAAGCCGGGAAAAGCAGCGCGCCGAGTCCCGGCCGAGGCGACGCTTTTGTTCTCCTCGCCTGGATGCGCTTCCAAAAGTGAAAGGAAAGAGGCTTCACCCAAAACTTGCTTCCCGTTTTCCTCCCCCTCCCCCCTTTTCCCTTTCTCCCTCCTCCCAGCGCGGCGCTTTGAGTAGTAGCCCTTCCACTCCCCGGCTCCCATCCCGGGTTCTTGAAAGCCCCGGTTTTCGTCCTTGGGTACGGGAAGAGGACTCCCGGCGCCCACCCGGCCGAATTGCGAGGGGAGATCATTCTCCGCGCCTGTCAAAGGGGACCCAAACAAAGAGGTGCATTTGCCGGAAACAATGATCGGAGGGATTCTCCTTGCCTTCTCCGCCTCCATGAAGATTTGTTTTTCTGGGAGGCTCACTTAGAGGGAAGTTTTGAACTGGAAGCCAGGGATGAGGCGAGAAACCAACAGCCTGCGTCCGTCTCTCTCTTTATGTATATTTCTGTATATACCGTATCTTATCTCGGGATCTAGACCTTTCGAAGGAGAAGGGGCGGCTGGAGTTCGTGAGTTGCTGTGGGACCCAAGGGTTGGGGGAAGAGAGATGGGAGGGAAAAGGGGAGAAACCTGCCGCTGGCTAGTTCTTTGTCTGATCGGGGAGCCTGAACAAAAGAGGAAACTTGGTTGAACTCTTCATCTCCCTGTCTGCCTTATCTGGTCTTTCAAGAGGAGGGTATTCCTTTCACTTCTTGAACTTTCCCAAAGACTTGCAAACTTTTCCAACCATTACTTCCAAGGATCTTTGATTTTTATTTTTCCCCTTGCAACCTAGAGGAAAAGGAAGGTGAGCTGTTGATCTAAGTTTCTCTCTTCTTCCTTTGTAATTAAACTGGAAGTTTTACGTGTGGAAGGGGTAATCTGGTTTTTCCTTCTCCAGGCCTCTGCCGCCCAGAGCGTTGTTTCTCCCCCTCGTGCGTGCGTGTGTGTGTGTGTGTCAGACAGAAACGGGCGGCAGAGGCCTGGAGAAGGAAAAATCGGCCACTGCTTCTTTCCGCTGCGGAAAGAAGCAGGCAGGCAGGGCGCGGAGGTCCGGAGACCTGCCGACGTTTGGGGAGGTTTGGGGAGGTGCGCGCGCACCTCCCCAAACCTCCCCAAACTTCGGCAGGTCTCCGGACGGCGACGGCTTGGGAGAGGTGCGCGCGATCCTGGAAGCACCGAAGCCTCGGCCGCGCGCAAGTCCTCGGTAAGCTCCGGGCGGTCACTTGCTTCGCGTCTCCTGAGGGAAGGGGGGGCGACTGGAGCAGGCGTGTTTCCTCGCCTGCTGGGCACCGCGATTTGCCCGGGGAACGCGCGGGCCCCGAATGGCAGCGTGGAGCGAGGAAGCGGACAGCCAGGGCTTCCCCGAGAGCCGCGGCCACACAGGGTATTCCTGTGTATTCAGGCTTGCAAAATGGCGGATCGAGCCTCTGCTGGCGGCAGAGGCTTGCAGAGCGCGGATCCAGCCTCCGGCGGCGGCGGAGGCTTGCAGAGTGCGGATCCAGCCTCCGCCAGCGGCGGAGGCTTGCAGAACGGCGGATCGGCTTATACTCGAGTCAACAACTTTTCCCAGTTTTTGGGGGTGAAATTGGGGGTCTCGGCTTATACTCGAGTCGGCTTATACTCAAGTATATACGGTATGTTTTTTTGAGATTTATTTTGTAAATAAATTCCTCCTGAGACTAGGGAGAAGAAAACAAACTTGAATCACTTAAATGCCTTAGTAAGAAACCTTCAAATATGACTCAAAGGGAGAATTTACTTCTTTCTAAGAAGCAAATAGGTAAAGAGATGCATTAAAATTATGTAAATGATTAAACAGATCGTCAATGAGAAAGAAAGCGGTTAAAAGTGATCAAATGTATGTTCAATTATTTAAAAACAACACGTGGAACCTGATTTTGTAGAAGCATGGGTCAGTAAGGGTAATGCCTCATGTGATGAATTGGGTCCTAATGTAATTTTAGTGCACTCATGTTGTCACTGATGATGCTGATGCACTCACCCCCAGTCATCTGAAAACCATCCAGAAGTATGAGCTGCCTATGGTAAATGTTGATTTCATATGGGAGTCAATCAAAGAAAGAAGACTTCTACAATGTGAGAACTATGAACTATCCCAAACAATGCCCTGTGAAACAGGTAAGGAAGTTTCTTTTGGATTAGATACATTTTATTCAAAAGAATTTCCATCTATACCAGTAACCTAAAAGTACTGAACTATATAGCAGATAGGTAATCTTTTCCCCATTACTGTATATGACAGGCATGTCAAACTCCTGGCCTGTAGGCCTGATGCATCATACTAAAACCACACCCACCCCATTGCCGGCAATGGGGAAAACTCGCGTCGCGTGACATCACATGACATCACGAGTTTCACATGCCTGGTATATGAGGATATAGCATTTAGACTTATATACTGCTTCACATTGCTTTACAGCCCTTCTAAGTGGTTTACAGAGTAAGCATATTGCCCCCAACAATCTAGGTCTGTGGTGGCGAACCTATGGCATGCGTGCCACAGGTTGCATGCAGAGCCCTCTCTGTTGGCACGCACGTCGTCGCCTCAACCCTAGGCCTTCAGCTGGGTTTTATGAAACCTTTTCGCTTTAGGCCTCCACCACTGTGCAAAAATAAATAAATGGCGAGTTCATGGTGAGGTAATCCTAACCCTAAGTGGAATTTTCCTCCAATGGGATTTTCCCATGTATTTCACCAGGAAACATAGATAGGGCAGCCTAGAAAAGTAAGTGCCCTCCTAACCATACCCAAGCACTCCGAGTTTGTTGGCGAAGTCCATTTTCCTGTATGAGTTCATGGTGACCTAACCCTAACCCTAAGTGGAATTTTCCTCCAGTGGGCCATGCCCACCTGGCACATGATGATACATAAGTGGGTTTTAGGTCGCAATTTGGGCACTCGGTCTCTGAAAGGTTTGCCATGATTCATCTAGGTCAGGGGTGTCAAACTCAATTTCATTGAGGGCCACATCAGCATTGTGGTTACCCTGGGGGTGTGTGTGGCCAGGATGAGCGCAGCCTACTGGGTGGGTGTGGCTGGAGTGTGTGTGGCCTACTGGGTGGGCATGGCCAGCTCTACATCATTCACGTCAAGGGTGCCTATGGGGGCCTGTGCAGGAGTGGGACAGATCTGAGGGTCTCTGGCAGAAGGAGATGGGACCGAGCCAAGTGCCAAGGCATGGTCCACTGGAGGAGCCTCACTGTTCCTCTCAGGCCGGGGGGGGGGCTGGGCGGTGGTGCAGAGGTCAAATGCCCAGCCCAGCCCTCAAGAACCCGTGGCACTAAGCCCAGCTCCACTTCCCCAAGGGGGCGCCCAGCTGCACTTACCTTCTCCTCAAGGCTGCTGCTGCTGTGCTTGCTCTCCTTAGCCAGGTTGCTCATGATGGGTACGAGGGCAAAATCAAGAGGGAGGCCCACTCCCTCTCCATGTGAGGACACCTGGCTTTGTATCCAAAGCTTCCTTAGCAATAGGATGGGAAACCCCCCAGTATAGGCCAGGAGGAGGGGGCAAGGGGATGGTGAAAGGGCAGCAGGGAAGGCCTAAGGCAGGACTTCCCTCAGATCCTCCTTCCTTCCTTCCTTCCTTCCTTCCTTCCTTCCTTCCTTCCTTCCTTCCTTCCTTCCTTCCTTCCTTCCTTCCTTCCTTCCTTCCTTCCTTAGAGTGGTGGGAAAATATTTGAGATGAGGGAGGGAGAAAAACAGTCAAGAAACGCAGCTGGGGAAGTGCCATTCTTCATGAGGAATGAAGAAATGCACTATCGCCTGGAAGTGGCCAGCACATGGCCCTCGCCTACTTCACATATCCGGCTTGGTGGGCTCTGTGGGAGGGGATGCCATGAGCAGTATGAATTGATGTTACCTGCGCAATGTTGCCCAGCTCCTAGCCTTCCTGAAGTATGCAGGGCCATGTGCTGGCCACTTCCAGGCGATGGTGCATTTTTTCATTCCTCACAAAGGGTGATACCTCCCCAGTGTGCACCCAGGGGGCAGGGCTGACGTGGCAGGGGCTGGTTCCTCGCTGTTTCCAGATGGTCTTGTGGAGCTAAGACTGAATGCGTTTCAGCATAGATGGCCACCACGAAATTGTACATTAGCTCCCGGCTGGCCTGGGCTGAGGCTAAGGTAGCGGGGGCCGTTCCCTCACTGTTTCCACGATGGCTTTGCGGGCCACATGAAACCACTTCGCGGGCTGGATCGGGCCCCCAGGCCTTGTGTTTGACATGTCTGATCTAGGTCCTCATTTTTTCAACCTCAGAAGGATGGAAGGTTAAGTCAAATTTGAGCCACTCAGAATAGAACTGCCAAACTGCTGCAGTACTGCATTCTAACCACTGTGCCACCACACCTCATATGAAGTTAGAATTTAAGTATAATTTTCCCAGTCTAAGACATTTTGCCACAAGAAGCAAAAGAAGCATCCTTTGTTCATCATAAGCATCCTATTCTCTCCCTGAAAAGTCCAAAAATTTTTTAAATCAGAGAAAAAGTTGATGTCCTTTGTTTCTGAGATGCTGTCTAACTCTGCCGGATGTTAAGATTGGCCCTGGTAATCCATCTTCCTTAGGTTTTAGAGCATGTTCTGGTTATATTTCTTATACTCATTCAAACTAATAAATATAAAGTAAATATTGCATGACAAATAGGTACGGAGCCGACTTTAATGAATGGCGATGACAGCCCTAAGGAAAAAGATGTTTCTGAGGAGAATCACAAGCATATATGGGATGACAGCAGAAACTTAGAAAAACTAAGGTAACTCCCTTATGTAACATTTTTGTTTAAAAATGAAACCAAGTTCTTCAAGGAAATGTTTTGGAGATAGAATTCAGTGCATTATGAAGAATATTCTAATCTAGGGTCACTTTGTTGCATGCTCAATTAAAGCAACAAATTATAGGAAAGCACTGCCTTTATTTTGTCTCTAAAAGGTAAAGGTTCCCCTGCACATGCGTGCTAGTCGTTTCCGACTCTAGGGGCCGGTGCTCATCTCCATTTCAAAGCCGAAGAGCCAGCACTTGTCTGAGGACGTCTCCGTGGTCATGTGGCCGGCATGACTAGACGCCAAAGGCGCACGGAACGCTGTTACCTTCCCACCACAGTGGTCCCTATTTTTCTACTTGCATTTTTACGTGCTTTCGAACTGCTAGGTTGGCAGAAGCTGGGACAAGTAACAGGCGCTCACTCTGTTACGCGGCACTCGGGATTCGACCCGCCAAACTGCCGACCTTCTGATCGACAAGCTCAGCGTCCTAACCCACTGAGCCACCGCGTCTCTACAAAAAGGCAAAAGAGTTGCGAGTTCTCTGCATTTGACTAGATAAATTCTGTTTCTTCCTTTTGCAGAGGAGAGGCAAAATGACAGTATGTTTATTGGTAAACTTTTTTTAGCAGCAAAAGGCCATATAAAGTGTAAGGCTAATATGATGATGTCGGTGGAAGGGATGAGGATTAGAATTATTAATATGTTTGTACCCAGTATACTCAAGGTATATTTGACTTCATGCTAGCTGGGGATCATGGGTATTGAAGGAAAACAATGGAGGGTGTCAATTGGGTCATTAAATGTCTTCCCTCAGCCATTGTGAATATTCTGATAAGCTGACCAAAGTTAAAAAGCTTCCCCCATATTGTTGTTGTTGTTGAGCTTGTATGTTGCCTGATTCCTAATAATTCTGGATGACGCACAAAAATCTAACCAATAAGGAAGTATTAAAGGACTATGATGTGTCTCCCCCTCCCCCCACTTACCTTGCTTCACAATTATTATTGTACAGACAGGTTTTTAGAAGTGCAGGTAATTAGCTACAAAGCTGTCTTGAAGCCTAGTATGAAGGCACCATGGAAATTCAGTGGCTTAATTGCTGTGGAGAATGGAGAGAACCAGAGACCCTGGAAGTGGGAATTGGTGTGAGATCTGGTCAGTAGAAACTGCCCCTTTTCCCAGCTTGGCAGATCTCCTGTATTCCCAGTCATAAATTGGAAGCTTACCGTAGCCGAGCCTGAAGCAAATCAACTTCCTTGTTTAACCCTGATAACATGTAGTACAGTTTTGGAAAGTAGCGCTAGAGCCTCCTTTGGAAGTACACTCTGTCACTGGCTTTGGAAAAGTTAAATCTCATTATTTCCATTAGCCATCTGGTTATTTCCAATGGTCTTAACCACATTCAGCAACAAATAAGACATTTTTTTTGTTCCAGATGGTATTCAGAGAACGATGAATATGCTCCATATTTTCCTAAAGAGTTTGAGCTTGCAAAATATGACATCCTTGAAAAGGTAATTTTTCTTTGTTATTGTACTTTCTAACATAATATACACATAAAAACATAACTTATACAAATTATGTTTTTTATTTGTACAGAAACATAAAGGTAAAGTGTACACACATCATTTACAATCTATAAATGTATTTCAAATATATTAAGCCACTGATTTTTGCTTGCCATTAAAACTATAGTTATTCTAGTTATTTCTGTAACTAGAAATTAGCTGTACCATCAAAAAAAACACCCCAGGTAATTGTATAATAATTGCTGTATGTGTAATTCCAAGAAGCATGATAATCTGTATCTGGGAAACTAATAAATGAACAAAGAAATGTATACATAATATTTGTTCACATCTATTTTATATTCACTTATTATATTTGGATATGATTTAGCATTATGCAAACAATCTACAAAAGGGTCCAACACTCATTCTGTCCTCTTCTAATAAAATTCCAGAAGTGACCAGAAACATCTATTTTCTACTTTAAATTAACTTCAGATTGCTATGCTATGCAAACAAAGAATTTTCATTCATTATGATTAACAATAATTGATCAATGGAAGCCAGAATCAAAAATAGTTTGTTTTTTCTGGATGTAAAAACAAATTACTGAAATCTTTTTTCACCATTGCATTTGTCAGTCAGGTTTTTAACAGCAATTGGAAAAGATAGCTTCCTATGGAAAGTTTCAAAGTAAGAAACATCCAAAAGTTGTCATCAAATATTTTTAATATGATAGGAGAAAAATAAATGCTTTAGGTATAATTGCATTGATTGAATTTAACTAATATATTAAATATATCAATAAATTAAACTAATTTCTGGTTAAATTTTTGTCCTTAATTATATTGCTGTAACCAAGTACATTTAATTATAATGCCTTTTTTCAGATTGCAGCACATGGTGAATATGTTGTTCTTGAAATGCAGTGCTTTCAGCAGGAGTGCAGTTACCCGTTTTGTATAAGAGCACATTATAGCATGCTGGAAGGACGCCCAGTAAGTTTGGATGGTTTTTATGAATATATATTAGCTTCTTTCTCATCTTGAATTCTATTCAATGTTTATTGTTTTAGATTAAATCTTATATTGTTGTGTTATGTTTTGGACTTTAAAGGACTAATAGTTTTAGTTATTAATATAGTTAAGTATAAATTTAAAAAATCATATTACTGTTTATCCTATTAAAGATAGCCCTCAACATATGATCACAATTGAGCCCAATATTTCTGTTGCTAAGCAAGACAGAGTTTGTTAACTGAGTTTTGCCCCATTTTACAATCTTTCTTATCACAATTATTAAGTGAATCACTGCAGTCATTAAGTTAGTAACATGGTTGTTAAGTGAATCTGGCTTCCGCATTGACTTTGCTTGTCAGAAGGTTGTAAAAGATGATCACATAACTCCAGAACACTGCAAGTGTCATAAACATGAGTCAATTGCCTAGTGTCTGAATTTTGATCACATAACCATGGGGATGATGCAATGGTCATAAGTGTGAAACACAGTCATAAGTCACTTTCTTCAGTTCTGTTGTAACTTTGAATGCTCACTAAATGAACTGTTCTAAGTCAAGGCCTACCTGTACTACGTTGGCAAATAATATATCTTTGTTTTCCAACACATATTTGAGATTGCAACTCCAATCATTACTGGCCAGTATGGTATCCTGTGCTAATTCTTCTTTCCAGCTCTTTGGACCGGTTCCCAATACCTATTTATCAGATTACACATCGAATCTGCTTTTAGTCTGTTTTTGGGGATGGGATATTTCTCTTCACTCTTTGATTGCTTTAGAGCAGCTGAGGAGCAACTGTTTTTCCTCATCCTGATTTAGTTACAGTGATACAATATTTTGTGTTTTTATCGATTGATAAATTTGTTATCAAGTCGGTGTTGGTTCTTATCAACCCCATAGAGAAATCTTTTCAAAGATGATCTGCCCTTAACTTGGTTTTGCAGTGGTGTACCCATCACCACTACAAATGAGTCCATCCATCTCGATGTTATTATCTTCTTTTCTTTCCTTTCATCTTTCCCAGCATTAGAGATAATATATCCAAAGTATGGTAATTAGAGTCTGGTCTCATGTGCTTCAGGTAAGAATTTTTGATTGATTGTTTTATGATTCATTATGATTTCACAAGAACCGTGGTGGCGCAGTGGTTAGAATGCAGCATCGCAGGGTAGTTCTTCTGAGTTTGATTCTCACTGGCTCAAGATTGACTCTGCCTTCCATCCTTCCAAGGTCGATAAAATGAGGACCCAGATTGTTGGGGGCAATATGCTGACTCTATAAAACGCTTAGAGAGGGCTGTAAAGCACTATGTAGTGGTATATAAGTCTAAGTGCTATTGCTAGTTCTATTGCTATTTGTTTCCTTGGTTATCCACAGTATTCTCAGGAATCTTGTCCTCAACCAAACCTTAATACATTTTCTGTTCTTCTTGGCCAAAGTCCAATGTTTATTTCCATAAAGTGTCACAAGGAAACCTACAGTTTTGATCTCTATAGATACAGATATAATATCTGAATATCTTTTCCAAAACCTTAACCTTAACAATTGCCAAGTGCTATTCTGCAATATATTTTTTGATTCTTAACTGGTAGTTCCTTTATTGTTCATAATTGATCCTAAAAGGCAAAAGCTATCCACCATTTCAAAATGTTCATGATCAATTGAAAGGCTCTTTGCCAAACCTTTGGTCATTTCACCTTCTTTAATCTTAGTCCCATTTTTTTCGCTGTGGTGCTTGACTTTCATTATTAGAACTTGCAGATTATTTGCATTTTTAGCTAACAGTTTCATCCACAGGCTATTGACGTTTCTTTTCCAATTTTAAAACCACATTCATCTTTTTCCAGTCCAGCTTCCCATAATATATATTCAGCATATAGGTTGAATAAATAAGAAGATAATATACAGCTTTGTTCAATAGTTTACTGATCTGGACCATTCTATTTCCCCATCTTTTGCCTAGATTGTGGCTTCTTTTCCTGAACATGTCTTCTAATTTTGTTGAAGAAGACATTTCATAGCTTGACATGGTCAACATAATCAAAGGCCTTTCCATAATAATGAAACTTCCCCTCCCCTGTCCTTCCCTGTCCTCCCCTTCGCCTCCACTAGCCTGAGCATCTAACATCTCCTTATCCATGTAGGTTTCTAATCTGCACTGAATTATCCTAGTTGTTATTATAAGTTTGTGTTGCCATTTATAATTACGTTTTTTAAGTAGTCAGAAAAATCTGACTTCAATTTTCTCCATCTGAAAAATGTTCAACTTTTGAATCACATCAAGTTCCTTTATTCACAAAATGTTTCTGCAGAAGTAGGAAATTAGTTTAGCTGCTGTTCCCCTCTGCTTCCCAGTTTCTTGCAGGCTATCAATATGCTGTGTCAATAACTAGAATTATTGTTCTCAAGTGCAAAACTGTGACTGATCTTTAGAGAAGAAGTTTAAAGCAGGCACATTCCTTTCAAAATGGCAGCCTTGTACATCATACCATAAGATAAATATTGGTTTCTCTATGAACTTTCCTCCTGATTTTTAAATTAATTATTTTAATAGCATACTTTTTTTCTTAGAAACAAAAACGACTGATGCCAGCTAAGACTTCTGAAGAAGCTAGAAGATTCTATGCCCTTTCTGTTCAAGATTTAAAGAAGACGGGTTTTGAATTAAGAAAAGACTTTCCATATCAAGCAGAATATTTAGTATCAGAACAATTACAAGAGGTTAGCATGTTTTTTAAATTTTTATTTAATGGTTTCATTGAATGATGAAGACTTTAAAGTTTTTCAAGCCTCAGATTTCTGTGGTAATATTTTTTTTATGCAAAGCAAAATGTTTTTCTCATAGGAATTGTTTCTTTTTTGTTGCCAGAATTAGCTTGGGTCATTCTAATCACTCAGTCTCTTCCTAGTCACATATAGAAAAGAAAAGAAACGCATCAAGAAGACACTACTATTTAGTTACTTGTTCAATTCAGAGGTCATATCCAACAGGGTTGTTTAAAATCAGATCCAGAGCATTTCACATCCCTCTTATATGTCGTAGTTTGTGTCATACCACAAGAAATTTCTCAGCCATAAGCAGCATGGCTTCTTGCTGGTGCTATTATGCTTGCGGATTGTACTTTACTAATACTGCAAATAAAAATAGATATTTTTTAAAAACCTGATAACTTATGTTTAGGTCTGTTTCAGGAATTTTAGACATATTTTAAAAAGGCATTTGAGATTAAAAGTAGAAATAAATGGATTTTGTTCATACTTTTTTATATTTTGAATGTACTATGTAGTTTGATTTGAATGCAACCAATATGGGCAGTTAATTATTGAATTGTCTTTATTTTTAACTTTTTTAATTGCTGATTGTCTTTTAGCATCTTAGTTTTAGTTCTTTATTTACAGATGCTTGTAGCAGATGCAGTCAATACCATTGATTTGTCTGAAGAAGTTGGTAGGTTTGTGGAACTTATATGGACCGAAGCAGTTGGATGCCTGGATGATCTGCTAGATACACACGTAACAATCAGCCTCAATGATGTATGCAACTTTGCTTGGAAATTTTAGTTCTTCTAGAGCAGACATGTCAAACACAAGGCCCGGGGGCCGGATGCGGCCCGCGAAGTGGTTTCATGTGGCTCGCGAAGCCATCCTGGAAACAGTGAGGGAACGGCCCCCACTGCCTTGGCCCTGGCCCAGAGACCCTCGTTCTGCCAGAGACCCTCAGATCTGTCCCACTCCTGCCCAGGCCCCCATAGGCACCCTTGATGTGAACGATGTAGAGCTGGCCACGCCCACCCAGTAGGCCATACACACTCTAGCCACGCCCACCCAGTAGGCCACGCCCACCCAGGCCACGCCCACCCGGCCCCCTGAGGGCAACCGCAATGCTGATGCGGCCCTCAATGAAATTGAGTTTGACACCCCTGTTCTAGAGTGTGTGAAGAGAAATGAAATGTTAGGCAAAGATATTTTTTATCTAAGTTATGACAAGGTTCTCCACAGTTGGGATTAGTATGTCATGAAACATGCATATCATGTAATTGCATTAATTATTATTTGTCTATTCCTTATTGAAGCACACATATTATTGTATGGAAATTACTAAATTATGTGGCTGTGGAATGTGTGCAGATACTACATTCAAATGTTTTGTTTTACTTATTATTTTGTGAATCTTAACAACCAACTGTTCATTGGGAGCTCAAGGCAAGATACTTGAGGATTTATTCTCCCTTTTTTATTCCAACAGTTAAAGAGAATGACTGCTTGAAAATTATCCATTGAATTTTGTGGTCAAATGGGGATTTGGACCCAGGTCTTTCCAGTCCTGTAACCTCTCCACTCCTTTTGTTCATTATAGGTTCTATCAGCTTTTCCCAGCCTCTCTACTCTCAGCTTCTAGAACCCCAAGCAATGATTGTGCTGCTACTGAATTTTAGAGCTGAAATCCAAGGAACTGGCTGGTGTCCCACAACCAACTTACATGTCTAAAATAGCTACGTGGGCTTAGTTCACCCGCGACATTGCACCAGACATATTTGAAACGGATATCGAGTGGTCTAAACAATATTCTGTTGGCTAATGATAGAATTATGTTTTAGTATTCTAAAAGATTAAGTTAGAATGTGACTAACCATTACTAGTAATAAAAAAAAAATTCTCTCACAACATACCGGTTAGGTGCATAAATGTTCGCGCGTCTGTGAGAGGCTTTGTGAAGGGAAGTTCAGAAGATGGCAGGCGATTTCCCCAGTTTGTTCTTCCTATATGTCATAATGTTTCTTTCTTTAAAGAAAGCCTTTTAATACAACATTTCCTTAAAAGGTGAGCAGAGCTGAAGGCATTCTTCTTCAGGCAAAAAAGTCTTGGGATGAATCGGGATCTCTAACAGAGCTGTCCGCAGTCATGTCAGAATTCTATAAAATCATACCCCACAAAAATGTTTCGGATGATGATGTTAGCAAAGAACTGATATATACTAAACGGGATCTCTGTCAGGTAACAGTATCAGATTTTGTTTAACACTTCAATGCCTTCTATGTATAAGCAGAATCATTAATATAGATTCCACAGCAGTTCAATAAACTTGAAAGATGCTCCAAATTGCTATCTCTTAGTCAAAATCACAGAAAGAAAAAAAATCACTTGAGGTATAGAGGTCATGAGCTGAATTACAACTCTCAAAAATATTTATTGGTTGATTTTTATATTGGTCCATGGCATAACCAGTGGCTAAGAATTGTAGGAGTTGCAGTTTCATTTATCTAGAATATATATGAAGTTGAGGAAGTTTGGCTCTTAAGGAGACATTCCTTTGTGCCTTATATTGAAATTGAAATTGCAGATGGTGAGTTTAGGCTTTCAAGTTAAGATACCTGATGGAACCTCAGCCAGGGCCAGGATTTCCTGATCTCTTTGTAAAGTTGATTTTAATCTGTAATTGAATAGTTTAGAAATAACACCCCAAACAAAATCTTATAAAAATAAAAGAATTATAAACAGCAAGTTACAGAAACAGGATTAAATCAAGAAAGAAACAAAAATATCTATGTTCAGTAGAACAAGTTAAAATTTGACTGCATGGAATCATATTACTCAGATTTTTCAAGACATTGGTTTTTAAAAATTAATAGGTAAAAATACAAACATGTCTGGAGTTCAGGGTTTTCAGTCAAGTCCCATAGGACATTTTCAGTAGAAATGAGACAATTAAAGCTTCTGTACACATCAGCGATGTCCTAGGAGATTAAAAAAAATCTCAGGATGCTGACTTGCAACAATGTGATTCAAGCCCCTTCCTTTATATTCAACACTCTAAAAGAAGTGAGTTTTTATTCATATTTATATTTTGATTAGTTCCAAATTTTATAGATGTAATTTAACATTACATTCACATTGCTAACCCTTATTTTTCCAATACCTTAATATTTTAAAATGATTCATAGAGCTGTCCATCTCAAGCAATTCTGGGTGCTTTACATTCTTATTAACATTAACCTAAAATGATGTCATTGCAGGAATATACCCAAAACATAAGTCATATATTCCCTTATATTACACTTCCAACACAACACAAGT
The DNA here is from genome assembly GCF_964194415.1 of Vipera berus. Lineage (NCBI taxonomy): Eukaryota > Metazoa > Chordata > Lepidosauria > Squamata > Viperidae > Vipera > Vipera berus. The sequence goes on from NC_138206.1 coordinate 20,710,317, forward strand.
TGAAACCAAGCTCTTACAATACATTCCATGGGACATCGGGTAGAGACAAAAATACTTTATAGTGAGTTACTCATACCTTTACAAAGTGGGCCATTAATTTAGCATTCTTTAAGATTCTAATTTGTTAAAATAAACCTATTTCATTACTTCTGCCTATATCACAGATCTATAAAATCATAATTGTAAGGGTCCTTTGTTGATACTGTTCTGAAGACTCCCAGCAGCGGCGCTGCCTTATTTCATACTTTTTGGTCTTCTGGCAAAGAGTGGAATAAATAATCAATTGATAAGTGGACTTTTTTTGTCATAGAAATATAACAACTGTCAATTCCATCTTTTACAGCTGATTAGAGATATGCTGAATATTAATGAAATAAACATGTATGTTCTTAACCCATCATCCCTTTCTAAGTATCGGGCTTTGAGATGCAGGATTGATGTTCTAGATGTGGAAAGTGAAGAGTTTAACAATGTCAAACGCTTGCTAGAACAAAACTCCAGGTAATTTTTCATTTTGGTATGAGATTTTAGGATTTGTATTATGCAGGTTCCATTTTTTTTCTTTATGAGTCATGATTGTGCAGTGGTTAGAATGTAGCACTGCAGGCTACTTCTGTTGATTGCCGGCTGCCAGCAATTCGGCAGTTCGATTCTCACCGGCTCAAAGTTGATTCAGCCTTCCATTCTCCCGAAGTCAGTAAAATGAGGACCCAGATTGTTGGGGGGCAACATACTGACTCTGTAAACTGCTTAGAGAGGGCTGTAAAGCACTGTGAAGCATATATAAGTCTAAGTGCTATTACTAAGTGCTATATACAAACTAGCAAAAAAAAAAAGCAAAATGCCACACTTGGAGACTGTGAAATGGGGAAAGTAGTTAAGCAACTGGAGGAATGGAAACAGATTTTCTGCCAGCTGGGTCCAAAACTGAATTGTGTCAGTAACCTGTATGCAGCCTAAAGCTTTTGGGTTTTGGAAATGCCCAACAGCTTTTACTAAATAGAAATTGTTATTGGGAGAGAAGAACGAAATGAGATTTACCGAAAAATGAAATGAGATTTACCGCTTGTCCTGGCCTCAGCACCCTATTTTGGAAGGTGGCCCTTGTCCAGGCACTCAGAGGCCATGTGTGTCCCTTGCTGTTTGAAAGGATTATGCTCCTGTCATGGCTATTGACTTACTGAAATCTCTCTATATTCTGCAAGAGATGGATCCTCAATGGCATTAGGGATTCTGCAATTGAAATTACTATGGCCTGGCTATACATTTTAATAGAAAATTAATGGAATATTTATTTTCATTTTACTTTTTCTTGCAGTGAAAATCTAATACAGGTTTTGAATATATATAAAGTCAGCAGAGCAACTGAAGGAAGGGTGTTTGAGGGAAATCTTGGCAATGTTCAATCTTTATTCCATGGATCGTCTGTTTGCAACTTTGTGGGAATCCTCTCAAGGTAACAGCTTGAATTACATTCTATCTGTTGAAACTTGGTAGGTTGCTTTGTTTTGCTTTACTTTAAATGGGGCATAGCTATAAGGCAACTGGACAAAATAACAGTGTTATGAAAAACAACCCTCAGTCTTATATGTTAGACCAGCTCAGAGATACCTAGTACACATCTTCGGCTAAGCTTGGGCTAAGATAGAGAGGATGACAACATCACCAACCAGCTTCTAGTTGAATTGTGATTTCCTGGGAAAAGGAATGATTGCTAACAATTGAAACAGAAGGAACATTTCTTTCCCAGGGTTCTCTAGTGTCTGTTAGAATAGGAACCAATGTTTTAGCCAAGAATCTCATTTAAAAATTTTAAATTCCTTTTATCTTGGTGACAGTTGTCTCTAATTTTCCTGTATAAGTTTAAAAAAGCATTTTGTTTATTGAGAATCTTCAGGGAATTTATATTAGCCCTCTCTGATTTTTTTATAGTTTTGTTAAATAATTTGGAGCAGATCATTGGCCTCTTAGGCGCTGCTGAAATCCTTGTATCTATTTTTATATTGGATTCTTTTCCTGTTTCATCCATTTGCTGTTTCTCCATCCCCAAATGAGAAGGGCATTGTAATTTATATTTTTTTAGTATTAAATACTATCAAATTCTCTATTTAAGGTCAGAAGAAGCTTTAAAATTGTATCTTTCCTGTTCATGCAGTTTAACTGTCTATAAAAGTCTGCAGTTTGCCAGATTGGTTTATCTCCCATGGAGTGGAATAGTCAATAGCTCCAAGCCCATGCCTTGACTCTATACAGCTAAGAGGTAGCTATAGATTTTTTTTTGTTTTTAGTTTTTCCTAATTGCCAGAAAGGTAGCAGGTTGGCAAACTCCTATCTCTCTGGAACTGGAAGAGTTTACACCAGGCGGGGCACTCTCTAGATAGAAGATGACTGGTGACATTGATTAATACAAAGCTATTTTCCCAAGGGTCAGAAATGATCGGAGTCTGTAGACTCAGAGTTATTCTAATAGATTTCATACAACCCTCCTATTCTGAGCCAAGCTATATTCCTTTATACAATTTACTTAAACACGTGATGACTCAATCCATTGAGTTCAATGGATGTTTTTTTTATCTCTCCTGAATATGTTAGGTTTAATGAATATTTTCTCTTAAAAAATGGAAAGGCAGCTGTATATTATGCATTTAGCACATGTGGTTTGAGCTTCAGATGACGATGATGATGATGAGTGATAAAGGTAAATGTGAAGGAGAAGATTGGGAAAAATTTTAGAGCATGTATGTGCTGTTAGTTCCTTCTTCCTTAGTCGCCCAGTTCCAAAAGAAGAGCTGTTCAAAATTAATTTGCTAATAGAGAAACATTAACTTCAGGGTATCATGTGTTTTACCATGCTAATCTTTTTATTTTTTAGAGGACTTCTTTTGCCAAAGGTAGCTGAACAATGTGCCTTAGAAAGAACAGATTTTGGGTATTTAGGCAATGGCATTTATTTCAGCAACTCTGTAAGGTAAGATTTGAAGATTTTTTTTTCAGAACAGCAGTATTGTGTGTGTGTGTGTGTGACTTTTTTATAATATGGTGGACTAAAATGCAGTGAATTTGTATATTTTCCTACATAAATACTTCAGGGGAACAATGAACTTCAGGGTGGTGCAATGAACAGAGAATTGGCATTGGACTAGAGCAGATTTTCCCAATCTAATGCCTTTGAGATGGGCTGGAACCACAGTTCTTTGCATTTCAAAACAAGAAAAAATTCTAGGAGTTGTAAATCCCAATGCATTTAGAAATAAAGAATTGATTCAGATCAATTTTAATGAACTTTGACCAATTTGGCCTGATTTCAAAGCAAGTATGATTCTTGGTATAAGCCCATTTCCTTCTGCTGGGGTCACCCTCACTTTGCTTCAGCTTCACATTTGACTTGAGGCCAATGGAGAGCAGATAATCAATTGTCTATTGAAGAGAATAATTAATTTTAAAGATTATTTAAGATGTGTGTGAGAGACAACAGTGTGATACACCTAACAAATATTAACCAGGTAAGTTTTTCTCTTTCTACCAGTCCCAACACATTCCCCCCCCCAAACTACATGTAACTCTGGTGATTAAAAAGTTGCATATCCCTGCTTTAGAAACTGTTATGTAAGAAATGACAATCCAAACAGAACCAGTAAGGCTCAGACTGAGGTGGTCAGGACAGCAAGGCCAATTGGCAAGCTAATTTGCCTTTTTCTTTAACTAAAATAGTTAATCTAAAACATGGCTATGAAAAAAAAGCATTTGGAATAAGCAGGCATTTCTCTCTTTTTAACAGAACAAGCATGAAATACTCCCAGCCATGTGAAACAGATGGAACTCGACTGTTGCTCATTTGTGATGTAGCACTTGGAAAATGTTGGAAGACTGAGCAATACTGCTACTGTTCAAGGGAAGGACCACCATTCGGTCATAGTAGTGTGCATGGAATCCGTAGAACAGAAAAAAATCAAACTATTTTTGAGGTATTTGGTCCAGTTGGTTGTGAATAATCTAGAATAGAAGGGGGGAAAGGCAAGCTAATTGTAGCTAATAGTAAAAATGTTAAAAATGAACATAGAGCCAGTGGCTAAAAGTAAAAGCTGTTAGCTTAGTTTAACAATTATTATTTTTAAAATCCCTATTTCCTCTCTGATGTAATCCATTTTCCATGGAAGCATGATTTTTTCCATTTTAGCAGCAAATTTCAGATGTTAATATTACTGCTTTATGTATTTCCCCAAAGAGGATCACACTTTGCATACATTCCATTCTTTCAGATATGCTTAAGATGCTCTGCATTCTTCCCCAATATGTGTTATTTCTAACCAGAGTTCTATGAGTGAATAGGTCTTGGGAAGGGAAGAGATTTGTTTACGGTCCTCTGTAGCCAACAAACTTTCAATTAATTGTTTTTTATTTTATAATAATTTTATTAAACATTACAATTAAACAATAACAACTAATCCAAACTGAAAAGCAATAGAAGAGTATAAAAATAGAAAGTGCAGAAATGAAAGAATAGAAAATTAAAAAATAAAATAATAAAAATAAAAAGAAATAACTTCTCCCTTTTTAAAAAGTATGAACATTTATAGTAACTAATCACCTTCTTTTAAAATGCAACAAATGATCTTTTCTTCCCATATCTCATATCTTATCTATAAACAATTTTTTCAGTCCTGTTGTCAAGTCCATTAAGGATTACAACAGATAGCAACATACCTATTTTACCCTTGATCAAATAAACTAACTTTAAATTTCTTCTTTGTACTTTTAGCAATCTAAAAGTACCGAGGGGTCGTGCCGAGGAGTTTAACCAACATCTGTCGGACAAAATCGCTCGGATTCGGACTGGTCTGGACTCTGACTAGGCAGAGTCTGACGATCAGGACACGGGCGGTCTTGTCGATATCACCTGGGAGGAGTTTGATTCTGTGACTCCGGAGGAAGTGGACAGGATTATGGGAAGGCTGAGCTCCACCACATGTTTATTGGACCCGTGCCCTTCCTGGCTGGTCTATGCAGCCCGGGAGAGGACACGCAGCTGGTTCCAGGCAGTTATATCGGCTTCTTTGAATGAGGGTAGCTTCCCTGCCATCTTGAAAGAGGCGGTGGTGAGGCCCCTCCTCAAGAAGCCTGCCTTGGACCCAGCTGTATTGAACAACTTTTGTCCGGTCTCCAACCTTCGCTTTCTTGCGAAGGTTGTTGAGAGTGTGGTGGCGCATCAGCTCCCTCTGGTCCTGGATGAAGCGGATTATCTAGACCCGTACCAATCGGGTTTCAGGCCCGGGTACAGCACGGAGACGGCATTGGTCGCGCTGGTGAATGATCTCTGGAGGGCTCGGGACAGGGGACATTCCTCTGTTCTAGTCCTATTAGACCTCTCAGCGGCTTTCGATACCATCGACCATGGTATCTTGCTGCGGCGTCTCAGGGGATTGGGAGTGGGAGGCACGGTTTTACAGTGGTTCTCCTCCTATCTCCAGGGACGTTCGCAGTCGGTGTTGACAGGAGGGCAGAGGTCGACCGCGAGGTCTCTCGTTTGTGGAGTTCCTCAGGGGTCGGTCCTCTCGCCTCTCCTGTTCAACATCTACATGAAACTGCTGGGTGAGATCATTCGTGGCTTTGGAGTTGGGTATCATCAGTACGCTGATGATACGCAGCTTTTTCTTTCGACCCCAAACCACCCCAGTGATGCCCTCGACGTGATGTCCCGTTGCCTGGAGGCGGTTCGGGTCTGAATGGGGAGGAACAGACTTCAACTCAACCCCGACAAGACTGAGTGGCTTTGCATACCTTCATCCCGGACCAATTTGGATATTCCATCTCTCTCCATGGGGGGTGAACTATTACCCCCCGTAGATAGGGCTCGCAACTTGGGAGTCCTCCTAGACTCACGGCTTACTTTGGAAGATCATATAGTGGCTGTGACTAGGGGGGCTTTCGCCCAGGTTCACCTGGTGCGCCAGTTGCGGCCCTATCTAGGCCGGGATGACTTATGCACGGTCACTCACGCGCTCGTGACCTCTCGTCTGGACTACTGCAACGCTCTCTACATGGGGCTGCCCTTGAGGACCACCCGGAGGCTACAACTGGTACAGAATGCAGCCGCGAGAGTTGTGTTGGGAGTCTCCCGATACTCCCACGTTACACCTCTGCTCCGTGAGCTGCATTGGTTACCAGTTGTCTTCCGGGTGAGATTCAAGGTACTAGTAATGGTGTTTAAGGCCCTACATGGCAGGGGTCCGGAGTACCTCAGGGAACACCTGCTGCCGGCATCAACTTCCCTGCGCCCTGTGCGTTCCCACAGAGAGGGACTCCTCAGGGTGCCACCGATCAGAGAATGTCGATTGGTGGCCCCCAGGGGGAGATCCTTCTCTGTGGGCGCTCCGGAGCTATGGAATCAGTTACCGGTGGAGCTCCGGATGGCACCCGATCTTCGCTCCTTTTGCCGCGATCTGAAAACATTTCTATTCGAACAAGCCAGCCTGGCCTGATGGGGGATTGCTGGGGTTTTTTATTGCTGTATTTTGGGGTTTTTATAAACGTATTGTATTAATTGTTTTTAATGGGCAATATTTGTAACTTTCTATTTTATTCTTGCCCTGTTCACCGCCCTGAGTCCTTCGGGAGAAGGGCGGTATAGAAATATTAACAAACTAAACTAAAAAACTAAATTAATCTTTAATCCCTTCAAATGTTGTCCTAGAAGTTGATTTCTTCCTTTCTTTGTGTGTCCTCACATAATTCTACAAAACTAGACTTTAAAAAAAAATCCAATACAATGGTACTGTGGTACTCAACTCAGTGGTGGGATTCAGCCAGTTCGCACCACTTTGGCAGAACCGGTAGTTAATTTTTTTGTTGCCCAGGCCCAGAATGGACTTCCGGAAGTAGCATCCCACCACTGACTCAACTGGTTTGAAACTCACTGAATTTAGTACTCGGCACATTTTGATATGAACATTTTGTTCTAGTACTCATTGTTCGTTTGGTACTCAGTGCACAAGCTAGAACTTGTCATTGTTGGCTGCCTTGTGACCCACTACATTATTCCTTATGGGAAAAAACTGTTTGGTACTCATTGTCATTGTCACCTCCCGGAGTCAATTAACAATGAGTGCAGAGGTACCACTGTATTGAAAAGTTATGTCAGTCACTCTTTTGGTTTATTATTTGTATATCCCTTTTAATTATTAAAGTTAAAATCTTATTTGAAATCGATCTGAACTTTAGTCCATTTGTAACTTTCCATAATCTATATTTTAATCACCCGGTTGCTGTTTATTCCAAGAGAAAATAATATTTTTAAAAATCCTTAGAACAGTTTTTAAAACTTTTTAAAAAACTTCTTTCACTAAGAATTAAAGGATATCAACCCTGTATTTTAAAACACCATTACAAATGTTCCTAATAGTTAAAAAGTGATGAAGAAGCAATTTCTGAAAGTGATTAAGAAATGAGGCTTGGCAAATCTTGTGCTGTTATAGGCTACATTACAGCTGTGTACTTAGACAGAATCTCTTAATTTCCAGCTGCTCAACTCATGAGCCACTTACAAAAACGTCGGTTCCTGCCAGTTCCTTACAAGAAGCAGCTGACCAGCAGCTGTGGGTAATTTTTCTATCTCTCCTATTTCCAAAGAGATTTCACTAACCAGAATCCATTCTCTAGTGGTTGATGTCTGCCATAATGAATTTGCAGTGTAGAGCTGTGGTGGCGCAGTGGTTAGAATGCAGGATTGCAGGCTAATTCTGCCAACCGCCAGCAGTTCATTGCTGACCGGCTCAAGCCTTTCAACCTTCTGAGGTTGGTAAAATGAGGACCCAGATTGTTGGGGGCAATATGCTGACTCTGTAAACTGCTTAGAGAGGGCTGTAAAGCACTGTAAAGCGATCTATAAATCTAAGTGCTATTGCTGTAATGTAGTGTTTTGAGACATCAACTTTGCCATGAATCCTCACTGGAAGTCCTCAAATGACTGTTTAGAAGCAGTTCAGCAAAGTTCATAAGGAAAGCAATAGTTTGCTAAATTTATTTATTTATTTATTTTATTATTTAAATTTATATACCGCCCTATTCCCGTAGGACTCAGGGCGGTTTACAGGGAAAATTAAAATACATAATATAAATTGATATAATATTTCAGTATTCTGAACTTTTCTCTAACTAACCTGACTTTTTGCAACTGTGGGTAGGACTTCAGGGTCAGCTTATATATGGTTAGGTTCCTAAAATATATGTTTTATTTTGTTTTCTTCCAATAAGGATGATGAATTTGCAGTGTACAGAACTAGTCAGGTCAAGATCAAATATGTGGTTCAATATTCATGTGTTAATGACAAAATTAAAGAATTCCAGCCAATAATTCAAACTGAATTAGAAGACCAGACGCTTTTGTTTGAGCATCATGACCAGTCTAAGGGTGAGAAATAATTTTTGAAATTACCCACAATAACAGTTGTCTGTTTTATTGGTATTTTCTGAAACGGATTTTTCTTTTTTGAGTCTTGATAAAAATACATCTGCACTAATTTGACACAAATATGCAAAAAAAACCAATATGACAATGTGAATGATTAATATCAATTTTTAATTCTTGTCCAATTCACAAATAAAGTCATAAGTATATTTTATAAGTCCATCTCTAAAACCTCTTCTTTTCTTCTACATTTTTAAAATAGGGAAAGTAATTATGTAGAACTAAATGGAATGTAGGTATTCTCTAAACTGCTTTTCTCTGAATATGAATTTTTTTCTTATATACAGAGAGCTTTTTCACCAGAATCACAATGAGATGTCTGTAGGCTATTTATGGCTTCCTGTCTTTATGTTGCTACCTTCACAGAATACCAGGATTCATACTGAAGTTTACCACCAGGCTGCCAATCCTGAGAAATATAACTTTTGAACTTGCATTTTGTTTTTGTTTTCTGCAATCTCAAACTTAAAAAGTATAGGTGTTATACTTCTATAAGTCTTAGTACATCTATTTTTAATTTCTCTGAACAAGGAAAAAAAGGCTGAAAACAAGGTCCCAATCCTTGCAGCCACTTGAACAATAAAAATAGAGAAAAAGAGAACACCGATTTTAACTGCAAGAAGGGTGCTTATCCCTATACTAAGAGGATTAATTGCTCCTCTGCCAGGGGGGTCAGGGCAATAGCAATAGCACTAATTTTTCATCATAATTCCCAGCACTTACAGTGCGGTGGTTTTAACTCTATATTGCCCTTGAAGAAATCCTTTGGGAGAACTAGTTAATTTATTGTTCTTATACTTGTTTTTATAAACATTCTTCATGCCTCTTGAGATATTGAAAGATGTTTTTCTTTCTTTTTACGATTAAAAGTTAAGGTCCAAAGATTTGAGATCTATTTTTATGTAAATGTAATGTTGAGAAGCACTTTGAACAATAATGCCTCCAAAGCTTGTTCAGGACCCACAATTCAGAAGGCACCCCATCACACACACACACACACACATTTAAATTACAAGGTCCTTGGGAGAAAGGAAGGCAAAGGGAATTGGGAGAGGAGAAAGGGGAGAAGGAAGGACAGTTGAAGGGGGAAACTTTTCAGGGAAAATAAAATTAAATGCCCAGGAAAAGCAGGGAGAATATTCTCAAAAGAGATCACTAGTTTGAGATTCTGATTACAGTATGCGTGTACCTTTGACTTGTCTCATTTAGCTTATACAGTACCAAGATGTGATCTATTGAATGATATTTCTGCTGGCCTACTGGACAGAGCTGGAAATCCAATTCCCCTTAAAGATATTCAAATCAAAGGAAGAATAATAGACTTTATAGCAGAGGTAAAATGCTTTTTGTTTTTCCAAGAAGTGCTTCAAAATTCTTCAAAATTGTATTTTTAATTCTTCAAAAATTGTAATTTTAATTCTTTAAACATCTTTTACTACCATATTTTTAATTCAGTATAACATCAGAAAATCAGAGCAGAAATTAAATATTTTGAGCCAAGAACAGGAATGGGAAAAAAATCCAGAGAATTTGCCTTCATATAATATCCAGCCAAGATACAGTTTTCTGCCACAACTGGTTGACTTATTATTGTTCTGAGTTCTCTTTCTTTGGGCTATATTCAATTATGTTGAAAGTTTTAATCCTGGTATGGAAGAATCTTTTTATTGAAAACCTCTGTGTTGTCCAAAGTAATGCATAAAATGTATTGCATTATATTTCAGGTTGTGGTGTTTCAGTCCTATGAAAATGAAACAGAGAGTCCCATTGAGGCAAAATATGTCTTCCCTTTGGATGACACAGCTGCTGTATGTGGATTTGAAGCATTCATTAAAGGAAAGCATATAATAGGAGAGGTAAGCTGATGCAGTGGCAGAAAGCTAGATGACTTTAGGTAAACATTTCCCAACTTGGGATTTCTTGAGGACAACCCCCTTTACTCCTAGCCTGTCATGACAACTGTGTTAAGATTCTCCAAGCCAGCAATCTATTACTTCCACAATGAAAGCACACAACTGACTGCTTTGGTTAATGCTTGATTCCCTTTAGCAGTTGTTTATACATATCTTGTATTAGTCTTCCTATTGCTACAGATATGGTGGATAAATAGCCAGACAGAATATTGAGTTGGGGAATTCTTTGATCATCTTAGTGGTCCAGATAATGGCCCGACTCTGTCCGGCCCTGATATTGCTTGAAGGAGCAATGAAAGGAAAATTCTCTTTGGATGTATTGATTTTGCTAGCTTGAACTGCACTCCTGCAAAGAACAGTCCGGTATTTTAAGAGGAAATGTTGCAGTGGTAGAACAAGATAGTTTGGGATCCTAGATATAGTAATGGCAGAGCCTCTAACTTTGTAGTAAGCTACATTTTTATATAAGAACAAGAACTATAATGTTCTAGAAAAACTTAATATTTCAAAGTAAAAAATAATTCAGTATCCATAACAATGTATACGCACAGCTTGCTCCCTCTTGACTGTGAAATGTTTAAAGAATAAGAAGGAAGGATGCTACATTGATCATCATCTGCTACATGTGGGGCTTGACTTTATTTTGAGTTGTGGGGCTCTGGACTTTATTTGGAGATTGTCTCCTCCTACTTTCAGCAGGACGTCATTTCTGATAGAATCATCTAAATTGGATTCGAAAGAGTTTACTATGTCTTTGTTGCCAATAAATTAAAATGAAATCATTCTCTAAATAGCAAATTATTTTGAGGTGCAAGTAACCACTTAATAAGTTGGCTGTCTACATTAGCCCACCAACTTCCCATATCTTGCTTCCCGAGATTTATTATGGAATGTGTCATAGTGATGTATGTTGCTTTATTTTTATTTTCTTTCAAACCCAAGATAAATATTGTATGTAATTTAATGTTAATAGGTTAAAGAAAAAGCACATCAAGAGTACAGAGAGGCCATTAGTCGAGGCGATGGAGCTTATATGATGGATCAGGATGCACCTGTAAGTGATAAATAGATTTATTGTACAATTTATGACAATACATGTTGGACTCCATTTTCTGAAGTTACGCTAGTCTCTAAACTAGAAATATTTACATGCATACATACATTCAGGGCTTTTTTTCTCATAGAACGCTCAGAACGGAGTTCCGGCACCTTTTTTGGATGGAACCTTGTAGGGTAGGCAAGGCAGGTTGTATGACATGTGTGAGTTCCGGCACCTTTTTCTTTTACAAAAAAAGCACTGCATTCTCTAGATATAGAGTTCAGGGGAAGAGGCATCATGGGACAACTGTATACATTTAGTTCCACTCAGTAGACACTTATTAAGACAGAAGGGTATCTAAGTCGAGAAAGATAAACTCTTCTACCTGTTTTTTGTTTTTTTTAGCTTATGGCAAATAATCAGCAGAAGAACCAGCACAATTGCTTATGCCAAAGAATCAGCAGAAAGCAACACTGGTTTTTGGAATGGGCAGAATTTTTTTTTATTGCCAGCTTAGGGAAATAATATGAGAATCTTCCTCATGCTCTGTACAGTCTCCTTAAATAAGTAACTCTATACTATTGGGAGATCTACTTGCTCAACGTGTATCCCCAGAAGAATATGCCTACACGTTCAGAAGAAGTTCTGGGATATCCAATTTTTTAAAAAAGTATTTGGCATTTTCACAGGCACTTTATTTTGAAATACAGTTTTCACACATCCCACAGGAAAAAGTTTTCATAGAAGTCTTTCCCTTTGTGTTTTGTTCTCTATGGTTCTTAAACAGCTCACAATGCACTACAATGTATCTGGCCATTCACTGTATGTTGTGCGGTTAATGTGCCTTTGTTACAGTATATGCTGATTGTTTGTTTTCTGAGAATGTACTTATGATTCGAACACTGAGTAAGTGTATTGTTCTCTGCTTAAGGGCATCTGCTCAATGGCACTGGACGTATTTTGGAAGCAAATGTGGATTGCCATCAGAGTTATAGTATATAGGCTCAGTTATATGAACATTTTGTACATTTCATGTTTATAAATAGATCTGACATTATGTAAATGTAGACTCAATCATCCAGGCCAAAAGCATGCAAAAGGTTAAATCATGGCCACTAGACCAAAGTTTATTAAACTGAGACATTTTGTTACTCATCCAAGTAACTACTTCTATCAAAATGCAAGAGTTAGTTCATTCCAACAACTCTCTGACTCTATGCCTAACCAGAAATTGTTATTTTGACTGAAGAAGTTACTTGGATGAGTAATGAAACATTTCAGTTTAATAAACTTTGCTCCAGGTGCCATTATTTAACCTTTTACATGCATAGATTCAACATTCAAATAATAGAGCAGATTCCTCAGAAAGGGCTGGAAGTCACAGCCCTGCTTCTCTACATGAGCTTGAACCTCTGCATAGATCTAAAATAAGATATAAGTCATTCCTGGTAATCTTTCTCTTTGCTATTAAATAGATTTCAGGGTTAAAACTGAGGAAGCTGCCTTATATCAAATCAAAAAAATGTATGGTTTGATCTTTTTTGGTTGATGGCCTGTGCAATGTGTAAACCCATCCAGTAAATGTTTGTTGTAAGGCATGATTAAGCAAACTGTGCAACATGGGATTTCAGGTAAAATGTTGGTTTTTCTAGGTTATCAGTGGCCAACTAATACTGGTAGCAGCAGCTCTGCAGCTTTTCAGAAAGAGCTCTTCATCTGCTCTACATTAAGATGTCAGGGATCAAACCTAAAAGCCTTTGACTTGCAAAGTTATACTTAACTACATTTCATTAATAGCATTTACTATCCAGTACTATTGCTTGTACTATTGTTTGTAAAACCATAATTTTTACAAGCAACTGAAACATCGTTTCACAGGACGTTTTTACTGTTTCTGTTGGAAACTTGCCGCCTTCAACGAAAGTGCTCATCAAGATCACCTACATCACAGAGCTCAGTTACGAGAATGGAAATCTTTGCTTTCACTTGCCAACTGCTGTAGCTCCTTGGCAACAGGACAAAGCATTAAATGAAATCACGCAAGTCAGTATGCTTTTACTAAGACTTTGCTAATTGATGTTACTCATAAGCTTCCAGTTTAATGAAATGCATGTGAACTGATTTATTCTTCTTTGAAGACAACTGAAGGAGACATAGTTGACTGCTATAAAATGTCAAAACTATATGGTCAGGACGATACTGTGCTTAAGGAAATGGTTTGCATTTATAACCAGCAAACCAAGCAAATTATCTTTATAATAGTTCACTTTGTTATGGACTTAATGTGCTTAACAGGAGGAATGTGACTTTGAAAAAGCCCTAAATTAATGTAAGCCTCTATTGAATATCAACTTTTCTGGTAACTCTCTTGTATTGGAAAATCCAAAGTGATCAATAAAAGAAAGAATAAGTTTTACTAATATACCCTTGCCAAGATAAATGTTATCTTCCAGAGCATGATGTTTTGTAACTTAATATTTTATCTTTTGACTAGGACTCAGTAAGGAAAATTTGCATTAGACAAACAGAAGCAAAAAGGTGAGTTGGTGAACTGCCACAGTTTTCTTATTTGCAGGTTAAAACGTAGATAGAGGTAGTCATCAAAGTTACTAGAGACCTGGGGGAAAAATAAAGTTATGATTGCTACACCACTCCTGCACATGATCACATTTTAGGTGCTTGGCAACCTCTTCATACCTGTGACCGGTTACCAAGCATTCTATAATCATGTAATTTCCATTTGTAATCTTCTCCGCTGGCTTCTCCAGAAAGTCAGTGGGGAAGCCAGCAGGAAAGGTTGCAAGCTGCTGCCTCCTGCAAAACGATTTTCCAACTCCTCCGTGTACTTGGGGAGAGAGGACTTGTGGGGGCTCGGGAAAGGAAGATCTTCAGAATGCAAGCTTTTCTCCAGTCCAATACTGGAGTTCCCCACCACCCCTTGCGCAGAAGAGAACTCCAGCAGTGAGCTGAAGAAAAGAACCTCTCATTCTGAAGATTTGAGCTTCTTTCCAGCCTTTCTACCATTCAGAAACATCGTGAGAGGTGACACTTATCTCACGATTGTTCTGAAGGCTAGGTTAGTGGGTAGCTAAATAGGTAGATAGATAGACTGTTTGACTGAATGATTGAAGAATGCTTTTTTTCCTAAGAGGAAAAAATCCAAATGAAAATGACACCCTGCTATTAAAAATATAATAATAAATATCAAAAATTTGACTTTCATTGTGACCCAAATTCTGTTTCTCTGAATGGGATATCTTAATCTGCTTAATTATTTACCTGAGCATCTCAGTTATTTATCAACCTTCTGTATCTTCCCTAAAATCCCTTACCATCCATTAAGCTTCCTTGGTATATGGGAGCATCTGCTGCCGGCATCAACTTCCCTTCGTCCAATGCGCTCCCACAGAGAGGGCCTCCTTAGGGTGCCGTCGGTCAAAGAGTGTCAACTGGCGGCCCCCAGGGGGAGGGCGTTCTCTGTGGGCGCGCCAGACCTTTGGAACCGTTTACCGGTGGAGCTCCGGATGGCTCCCGACCTTCACTCCTTCCGACGTGACCTAAAAACATATTTATTTGAACAAGACGGCCTGGTCTGATGGGTTTAGGGGTATTTTAACATTTTGTATTAATTTATTTAATTGGGCTACTGTATTTAATATTTCTTTTAATTTTTATATATTGTATTTTATTGTATTGCCCTGTACACCGCCCTGAGTCCTTCGGGAGAAGGGCGGTATAAAAATTATATTATTATTATTATTATTATTATTATTATTATTATTATTATTATTATTATTATTATTATTATTATTATTATTATTATTATTATTATTATAGAAGTAGTTTACCGTTGTCATCCTTCTAGACTAGCCAGCAGCCCATAGTTTCTCTCAAAAGGTTAAACAACACATGAGCTGACTTCTCACCTTTCATTTTTTTTGGAGATTTTATTAGTTTTTTATTTCCTTACATACGTATGTTAGTTTTTCAACCAGCGTGTAGTCTTGGTTCAAAAGCGCTAATACATAGTCACGTCCTAATCTTTGGTTCTTTCCTCTAGCCATTTGTAGAATGACTCCCAGGTTTGGTAGTATTCTGTTTCTTCTTTATCTTTCAATCTCATAGTTAATCTGTCCATCTCTGTGCATTCCAATATTCTTTTAATTACTTCTTCCTCTGGTGGTATTCCTTCATTTTTCCAGTATTGCGCGAAGGTTGTTCTTGCTGCTGTTGTAATGTGTAGAACCAAATATAAACTTTGTTTATTAATCTTTTCTGGTATTATACCTAATAGAAAAAGTTCAGGATTAAATTCTACATGTTCTCCCAACATTTTTTCTAACCAAGCATGTATTTTTTTCCAATAAGCCTTTGCTTTACCACATGTCCACCAGATATGATAATACTTGCCTGAATTAGGTTTACATTTCCAACATCTATCTGACATATTTTTAACATTTTTGCTAATCTTACTGGTGGCAAGTGCCATCTATAAAACATTTTATATAGATTTTCTTTATACAAAGTTGACATTGTCAATTTACAATTTCTCTCCCATAATTTTTGCCATTTTTCTAGTTCTATATTATAACCAAAGTTTTTCGCCCACCTTGTCATTGTTTCTTTAGTTTGTTCACTTTCCATCTCCAAAATTAACAAAAAATTATACTTTTTAAATTAGTTTCTCATCATAGGTTAACAATATCTTATCAAATACAGTTAGTTCTTTATAAAACCCATACAGTTTCACATCTTTTTCATATCTATTTTGCATTTGTAGCTGTGCCCACCATGACAGGTTGATACCCTGATTTTCCAATTCTTGTCTTGATTTTAATGTCCCACCAGTATTTAGAATATCTCTATATGTCCAAATTTTTTCAAAGTCTACCAAGTTTGGATGTGAGAAAGCTTCTGTCGTTGATAGCCACCCTGGAATTTTTACATATATTTTAGTTTTAATTTAAAGCATTTCTAATATAGCGATTTTGGAAATACCTATGAATTTTATTTTTCCCGTACCAAAAAAAGCATGCCACCCCAATTGTAAATCGTGTCACTCCAAATATAACAACCTTTTATTCCTGAGAGTTATCCATTCTTTCACCCATGTTAATACAGATGCTTGATAGTACAAAGCCCACTCATGTAGCCCCAAACCTCCATTTTCCTTAGCATCTTGCAACGTTTTCATCTTTATTCTAGCTTTCTTTCTTTGCCAAACAAACTTCAAAATTAATGAATTTAAATCTTGGAAGAATTTTTTCTCACGTTCAGAATTGTTTGAAATAAAAATACAACCTTCCGCAATATATTCATTTTAACTGTACCAATTCTTCCTAGTATTGACAGTTGCAAATTCTTCCACTTTTCCAAGTCCAATTTTATTTGTTTCAATAGCCTTATATAGTTGTCTTCTTTTATTTTGAGCATTTGGCTGATAAGTATATAATCAAATATTTAACCTTTTTCACTATCTATACCTCTATTGATTCTGACAATCGTTGTTTTTTTTGCTTATCTGTAAGATTCTTTACTATTATCATCGTTTTTTCTCACCTTTCATATCTGGGTCCTCTAATGCAGAGTTCTCCAAACTTTCGAGGTTGGCTGCCCAGAGCGGGGAGAGTGGGGTTGCGAGTGATCGTGGTGACGCTCGTGCGAGTGGGGCCGCAAATGGTTGTGGTGACACTTACGCAAGTGGGGCCTCAAACACCCACAATGCTTGTGACAATGCTTGCGAGAGTGGTGCTGCAAACACCCAAGACACTCATGGGAATGCTCACACAAGAGGGGCTGCGAATGCCTGTGACGTTCGTGGTGATGCTTGCGCGAGTGGAGTTGTGTGCACATACACATGAGTACCATCTAGCCACTCACGTGGGCCAGTGGCCAGTGGAGACCCCTGCTTTAATGGATTATTTTTTTTAAAAAAAATCTGCCTACTTATCTAAATTTGTATTATATCTTAGCTGCACCCTAAACTATATGTGGATTCTCTTTATCTTATGACAGAGAGTTCAGTTTAGAAATGTCCATTGAAATGCCTTTCAAAATCAATAACATTAGTAGTTGGACACATCAGCTTAAAATAAAGGTAAGTAAATTGCTTAATACAACATTAACATATAAATAGCTTTAAAAACTATGAAGGTTACTAAATCAGGCTGTGCACAATTTCATCAAAATAAATTCGTGTGTGGCACTATTGCACAGTATTTTATGTTAGGCCGCCTTGCCAGAATAATTCCTTTTACTTCCAAAGTTAGACTGTGAATGTTGTTGCTAAATTATTATCATCTTTTCACAAGAAAGATATTGATAGGCTTGTGTGGCACTCTAGGGCAGAGGCTTTCAAACTTTTTCAAGCTGCAGAACCTGTTATTAAATTTCTTAGAATCAATAATCAATAATCAATCAATAATCAAAAGGGTAGTGATCAGCTCTAGTGATGGAAAATTGGCTGTGTTCAAGTCAATATTTTTCTTAGTTGCTCTTATTTTGTCATGGAACCCCATCAAATTAATCAACTAGACACAGTTTGAAAAACATTGCTCTAGTGTTTGTAGAATTTTAAAAAATTAAATGAAAATCTAAAGAGAGATAATCCCTAGGTGGGTGGAGTAGTATAAAGAGAGAATAGAAGGCAAGATTTCAAGGTTGTAAAGTCCTATTTTGCAAGTTTTTGTTCTCACACACTTTTATCAGTGCCTGTGGCTAGACAGATATGTCTGAAAAGATCAGGTTGCAATAATTCAGGTTGTCTTACAGCACTTTTTTCTTTTTCTTTCTTGCATATTTCCTTAATTTAGAAAACTGATTGCAAAGCAATGGTTTCTACTACTAAAGGCAGTTTCCTGGACACCAGTGGCTTTTCAATGGAAATCCTGATTGGTGATGTATATTTGCCCAGAATGTGGGTCGAAAAACATCCAGATGGAAATAGCGAGGTGATTTTTAAATTTTTTAAACATACACTGTGATATATAATTGTGTCTACTTATAGGACCCAACTAGACGTTTTATTCAGTAAGTCTTTGCATTTAAAAGATTGCATGTCTTTGAAGGCTGCATTTGAGAGGATGATAATTAGTGAGACCAAAGAGGAATGAGCCCTTTCTTTGTTGGTTGCATCCCTGATGAAAATCTGTCTTCTGAAGCTGATAGTCCTCGACTTACAACAGTTCATTTAGTGACTGTTTGAAGTTACAACGGCACTAAAAAAAATGACTTACAACGATTTTTCACACTTAGGATCATTGCAGCATCCTGATGGCCATGTGATATATGTTTGGATGTTGAATAACTAATTCATATTTGTGACAGTTCCAATGTCCTGGGGTCACGTGAGCATCTTTTGCAACCTTCTGATAAGCAAAGTCCGTTGGGAAGTCAGATTCACTTAACAACAGTGTCATTAATTTAATGACTACAGTGATTCACTTAACAAATGTGGCAAGAAAAGTTGTAAAATGGGACAAAACTCTCTTAAAAATTTCTCACTTAGCAACATAAATTCGGGACTCAATCATGGTCATAAGTTAAGGAACACCTGCATTGGGATACAATTGCTTTTTACTGATTAGAAAAAAAAACTGTAAGTCCAGCTTGGATATTGTGCCATCTGCAAAAAGCTCTAGGGTCTTGCGAGAATTCCTAGGCAACTGGTTCACAACAATAAGTGGGATAACATTAGTTAGTAGCATTAAGCCACTAGTCCTCCATGTACTCCCTATTTCAATTGCCTACAAGTAGTCCTTGATTTATAACTGTTCATTAAGTGGCCATTTGGACTTAGCTTTAAAAAGGCTCTTTATGGCTTGTAAAGCATTTCCAGCTATCATAAAATGAGTTCATGTGAGTGCATTACGGGTGCTTGGCAACCAGCTCACATTAACAACCAGTTGCAGCAAACCATGGTTAAATAATTGTGATTTGTAATTCCTTTTCCTGATTTTCAGCATTTTTTGCTGATTTCTGGCAAAACAACAACAGACATTTGGGAGAGGGGATTCAGATTTACAACCCATGATTCACTTAACAACCATGGTAAAAGCAGTCAAAAACTCAAGTTCAGTCATCTGGTGCCTCAATTTACAACCACTATGACTTACAACTGAAATTCCAGTCCAAATTGTGGTTGTAAGTTGAGGACTTCCTGAATTCAGACAGATTTTTCAGGATGCTGAATTTGTGACACTCCAGGTGAAAGTTCTGATAAATCACTTGTCTATGTCTGAACCACTGCAAATGCCAGATTTTGTGACCTGTGATGAGTCTTCTGCCTTAGCTGGCATCTGCCTGTCATTTCAGATGGATGCTTTTGGTTAATTTCTCTTCCTCCCCCCCCCCCCATTTCCTTCCTTTTAGGCCTGTATGCTTGTATTTCAACCAGAGTTTGAAGTTCCATTTGATCATTTAAGCATCCATGGTGAAGCTGTTATTTGCCTAGATTGCTCCAATTCCATGGCAGGTTCAGCAATCCAGCAAGCCAAGGAGATTGCGCTACATGCTCTAAACTCATGTCATTTGACAAGAAAAATAAGTGTACTCAAATTTGGGACAAGTAAGACCCATTATGTCATCTTTTCTATTCTTCGTTTTAGTACAGGTAGTCTTCGACTTACAGCCATTCATTTAGTGACCGCTCAAAAGCTACCACAGCCCTGAGAAAAGTGACTTTTTTCATGCTTATGATCATTGCAGTATCCCCATGGTCACGTGATCAAAATTCAGACACTTGGAAACTGGCATGTATTTATGATGGTTTCAGGCCCCCAGGGTCATGTGATCCCCTTTTGCAACCTTCTGACAAGCAAAGTCAACGGGGAAGCCAGATTCACTTAACAACCGTGTGGCTAACTTAACAACTGCAGTGATTCACTTAACCACTAGGGCAAAAAGGGTCATTAAATGGGGCAAAACTCACTTAACAACTGTCTTGCTTAATTACAGAAATTTTGGGCTAAATTGTGGTCGTAAGTTGAAGACTATCCATATATTCTTTAGAATTATGTCCAGTTTCCATGCAGATTTGTTTGAATCCCCATTTGATAAACCTACAGTTAACCAGGACCAAGCTCTATGTTATCAGTGAAACTTATTTCTGAACTATATGATTATGCTCTGAATTTTGCAACTATAATTATAACTTACCATATTTTTCTGTGCATAAGACACTATTTTTTTCCTACAGACACCCTGTTCTAAAATCAGGTGCGTCTTATACAACTGCAGCTTCTTGTACTTGGAAAAATAATGGTAACATCCGCAGCCCAGGGCATGCCTGTGTGGGTTCTTTAAAGCCGCTGCCATGGCACCTGGTGCAGGTGTCAAGCCCCTGTGGGCTTGCCACTAACAGGAGGGGGGAGGGGGAAAGATCATCGGCTGACTAAACTTCTGGATTTGCCAGCGGAGCGCCAAACAGCTGATCAGTGCAGAGAAACAGCGGGGAGTTTAAAATCTGCCTTCGCTTCCCTTGTCTTGCTGTCATGCCGATGCTCACACCGCTTTGTTTACCAGGGCCGGAAGGCTGCTGCTGCGAACTGACTATGTATGCTCATTGTGCCGGATGCTGGTTAGGTGGGTGGGGCCGGCCAGGAGGCATCTATTTAAAGCGCTGGGAGGCAGTTGCTCCCAGCACTGACTTTGTTTGCTGTAAGCTTGGAACTCGCATGCCAGAGCATCTTATACAAGGGTGCGTCTTATAGATGGAAAAATACAGTACATCTAATAAAGATATATCCTTTATATATCAATATATATAACACTTTTTGCCCCTCTAGATTTTGTAGAAGTTTGTTCCAATCTTGATGATTCTCCAATGGATTTCACAGCTTTGAAAGAATTTATCACAGTAAGTGTATTATTAGAGAAGGATGCTTTGAATACCAGTTTTCTAGTATCCCTAGGCTGGGATATAGTTCCATAAAAGTACAATCCTAATGTTACAATTTTGGTGAGTTATGGGACCTGAGGTTTGACACATCTGGGAGAGAATGGTCTTAATTTAGCTTTTATTTTTTTATTTTTAGTCAGCCACAGCTACAATGGGAGAGTCAAACTTATGGAAGGTACTGCGTTATCTGGGTTTGCTTTACCCTAGTAAAAGCAAGCGCAATGTTATTCTTATATCTGATGGACATATTCAGAATGAAGGCATGACCCTGCAGGTTGTGAAGAAAAATGCACTGCACACCAGAATATTCACATGTGGAGTGGGGTAAGTGCACAATCAGTGAAAACTGACATTCAAACAGAAATACAAAGCATATTTGACTTGGCAAATTATAGGGCAGTTTTTTCTACCTAAGTAGTATTAAGGTGTGGAATTCAGCTGCCAGACAGCATCCCCTAACCCAGGGGTCGGCAACCCGAAAAAGGAAAAGAGCCACTGGGAACCGGTTCCATCACACACACAAAAAAGTGGGAGCCGCATGCGTGCGTCCATGCACGCGCATGCGCAAAAAACGTCTTGCGCATGCGCAAAATGTTTTTTTCTTGCGCATGTGCGGACGCCCGCGGTTGCCACCTTCCTGTGTGTGTGATGGAACCGGTTCCCAGTGGCAGCGGCGCCGCCGCCTTCGGCAGCCTGTAAACGTGCCGCGGCAGCTCTCCCAAAGAGAGGAGGGCGGCGGCCTGCAAACGGGCCGCGGCGGCTTTCCTCCTCTTTGGGGGAGCTGCCGCGGCACGTTTGCAGGCTGCCGAAGGCGGCAGCTCTGCAGGCGGGCCGCGGCAGCTGTTGCGGCCTATGGGCGCGACATTCGGCAGGGCCCCTCTTCGCAGCACGGCACGAGGCCCTCACCCCCCACGGACGTGCCCTCCTCGCCACAGGAGCCACCCCCACCTCGCCTTGGGGGCCTGCCCTCCGCACGCCGGCTGCATCCTCCGATCGACCGACACCGCCAGGGAGACTGCCCGGTGTCGGGCTCGACACGCCCGACACCCAGTGAGGCCACGGAGGGACTCACCGGGCCCCGTGACCAGCTGCCGGCGTCTGTATGCAGCCCCCACGTTACTGCGGCCTTCCACCGAGCCGGGGAAGAGCGCGGCCGCCGGGACGACCCAGCAGCCACCGGCGCCTCTCTCGATGCCCCAGCAGCCACCGGGGCCTTCCGGCAGGCCGGGGACCAGCCATGGAAACGCGCAGCCGGCTGACATGACCCAGCGCCGACGCAGTGGGCCGAGGAAGAGCGCAGGGGTGGGGCAGGAGCGAGCGTGCCTGTCCTGCTCCTTTTCTCTTCCAAGCGGCGCTGCTCAGCGGAGACGGCGGCGACGACATCTCGCTTTCCCCCCCCTCTTCCTCCCTCTCTCGTGCTTTACATACACACACACACACACACACACACACACACACACAAAAGCACAGAGTTCCCCTTCCCCCTTGTACAGGAGTGAAAGGCCCCCCAAAGGAAGCCTGGCCTCTTCACCGCACCGATCCGCTGAGGAGGTTCTTTCAAGCGGGAGACGGGCAGAGCAAGATAGCCAAAGAAGAGACTCTTCAGACGGCGCCGTCTTTTTCTTCCCCTCCAGCTGCTGGCTCTGGGAGACAGAAACCCAGGGCTTCAGGATTCTCTATTTTTTTCCCTACAACCATAAGGAGCATCCCTGGAGTCCCTACAGTTTGTTTCTTGACCTTGAAGGGTAGGCATCCGCCTTGACAGGCTGCACGAACACCCAAAGCCGCTTTCATCAAGTTGAAGGCAAAGGCAGAAAAGGTAGCAAGCCTCTTGTTACTTTGGGCTGCTGAAGCTAGCCAGGCAATTCCCAAAACTGGACAGTCAAACATTGTTCTTTGCTCATATATGCCGGCACCGTCTGAAGGCATTTATTCCTATGAAAGGCACCAGGGTTACCTCCCCTATCCTCCGCCCAGGATTATCCAAGTTATTCTTTGGCTTGTTTCTCCACTTTACAGCCAGGGGCGACCGTCTTAGCCTGCTCCCCGCCCCCCCCGCCCCGATCTCACCCAGCAGGGAGGATCCAAACGGACCTTGTTTCTGTCCCATCTTCGCTTCCATAGCGCGCTCGAGGCCGCCAACGTGCCCGGCGCGCCTCCCTCCCTCCGCCTGCTCCCCCCCGAGAACGGCAACCCTGCCAGGCGGGCTGGGCGGAGGGAGGGCCGGCCCGAAGACCCCCAGCCGCCTCCCTTCACCCCCTCCCAGAGGCCCCGCCGCCCGGGCGCTTCACTTCTCGGCCAGGCCCTTCCCGCAAGCCCGCCGCCGCCTCCGGCAAATGTCCCGCGGACGCCCCTGGGACTGGCGAGGCTCCAGGCGCCCCCCCCGCCGCCGCTCACAGGGGCACGGCTGGTCCCGGCACGCCGGCTCCCAGTGCCGGACATAGGCGGCGGCTCTTTCCCCGTCCTCCTCTTCTTCTTCCCCGAGCGGGAGCCGCTGCATGATCCCGCCAAGGAAGGCAGCGGCGAGCGGCAGCGGGGCGGCTCTCGAGGGTTCCTCTGGCGGAGAGGGCAGCGGCGGCAGGTTTGGGGAGGTGCGCGCGCACCTCTCGGAATGGGTAGCGGCCCCGCTTGTTGCGAAAGCTGCCGTGGCCCATCTGCAAAGCTGCCGCTTTCGGCAGCTTTGCAGACGGGCCGCGGCAGCTTTCGCAACAAGCGGGCCCGCTGCCCGTTCGCGCGGAGGTACGGAGACCTGCCGACGTTTGGGGAGGTGCGCGCGCACCTCCCCAAACCTCCCCAAACGTCGGCAGGTCTCCGGACGGCGGCGGCTTGGGAGAGGTGCGCGCGCACTCTCCAAACCGCCGCCATCCCATTTGCACAGCTGCCGTTCACGGCAGGTCTCCGGACGAGATGGCGGTGGCTTGGAGAGGTGCGCGCGCACCTTCGCCCTTCGGAAAGGTGCGCGCGCACCGGGCAGCTGGGAGCTGCAGGAGACGGCTCAAAGAGCCGCATGCGGCTCCGGAGCCGCGGGTTGCCGACCCGTGCCCTAACCATTCTGAGTATTAAGGTCTACACATCTACACATCTACACAGGTGGCACACAGAGCCCTCTCTGTGGGCACACATGCCATCGCCCCAGTCCCAGGCCTTCAGCTGGGTTTTATAAAACCTTTTCGCTTTAGGTCTCCGCCACCATGTGCAAATTTCAAGTTCTCGCAAAGTTGGAATTGATTGATTGAACTTTAGTCCCACCCAGTCTGCCGTTACTACTGCAGCCACGCCCACCCAATGGGCCACGCCCACCCAAAGGGCCACGCCCACCCGGCACCTGATGATACATAAGTGGGTTTGGGGTTGCAGTTTGGGCACTCGGTCTCTGAAAGGTTCGCCATCACTGCTATAGGGCAATAGAGATCTTACTGCTAGGCAAAAACACCCTTTTACCAGAAGACAAATTGGTGAGGTTATATTAGCCCTGTCAGGTTGTCCAGACAGAAGCACAACCAGGACTACTAGCTGTATCTTTATTATAAGGTTACACTAACAATATGTTGCAAGATTGAAAGTATTTCTCTTCCCCCTCTCCTTTTACTCCCCAGAAAACTAGGCAGGGTCCCTTTTGAAATTCTTCCCACATCATCTCTCTCTGTAGGCTGAGAACTCTTTTACTTGCTAGTTGTCCAGTCTGTGGCTCTTCCTCCTGTTTTCAAAATCATTCTCACATACCATTACTCCTTGCTGTTTTTTCTAACCTTCCTATCCCCAATCCATGGATGCCCAACTTATACTAGTAAAATTTATTAGTATGTGTATTCATATTTATTAGTATTTATTTGATGTAATAATAATAATAATAGTAAGTTGGAAGGGAGCTTGGAGGTCATCTAGTCCAACCCCCTGCTAAGGCAGGAAACCCTATACCATTTCAGACAAATGGCTGTCCAGTCTCTTCTTAAAAACTTCTGGAGGCAGGTTGTTCCACTGGTTAGTTGTTCTAACTGTCAGGAAGTTTCTCCTTAGTTCTAGGTTGCTTCTCTCCTTGACTAGTTTCCATCCGTTGCTTCTTGTCCTGCTTTCAGGTGCTTTGGAGAATAGCTTGGCTCCCTCTTCTTTGTGGCAGCCCCTGAGATATTGGAACACTGCTATCATTTCACCCCTCACCGTTCTCTTCATTAAACTACACTTACCCAATTCCAGCAACCGTTCCCTATATTTTAGCTTCCAGTCTAAATGGACTAATGTAATAATAATAATAATAATAATAATAATAATAATAATAATAATAATAATAATAATAATAATAATAATAATAATAATAATAAGTTGGAAGGGACCTTGGAGGTCATCTAGTCCAACCCCCTGCTAAGGCAGGAAACCCTATACCATTTCAGACAAATGGCTGGCCAGTCTCTTCTTAAAAACTTCCAATGTAACTATAAAGGAGTCCCTGTGGATTTTACTCCGCTAGTCATGACCAACTTTAGGGAGTGGTGTTCCTCTTCATTACAAAGCCATTGAGCTAGTAGCTGTCTAAAGGCATTTCCACAATCATTTGGCCAGTATGACATCATGCTGCAGGGCATGATGTTCTCAATCTGTGGTCCATGGACTCCTGGAGGGCTGCAATGTCACAGGCAGTTTGTGAAGGCTTGAAGAAATGTTATGATTTAAATCTTAAGTCTTGGTAGTCTGCGGCCACAAAAGGTATTTCAAGGGGGTCCCTGGTGTGAAGGTTGAGAACCACTGGCATATAACATTCATGTTTTCCTGCTCAGATTGATTCTCTGTTCCAGATTTTTATATATTGTAAATCATCTTAGTCCTACAGCAAATTGTCACATGCTGAGATCTTTATCCCACTATGGAGCTGGAGCTTTTGAATATTTCGATGGGAAGTCAAAATATAACTGGGAGAGAAAGGCAAGTATATTTTAGTATTTTTATAAGCACAGCAATCAGCTGGGGAACGGGTTTCATTATTTAATATACATTAGTTATTTTTCAGGATACTTCCATACTACAACATTCCCCTTCCCTAGCCCCCCAGACCAATTTGAAGGCAGTTTACTATCATTTTTTGAGGGCAAACTGCTATCCTTTTAATGTCAGTCCTTGAAAGTCAGAGAACAGGCGGGAACATCATAAGCCAAATCTTGCTGTTCTTCCAGCCAATCAGCTGGAATAGTCCCATCTAGAATAGCACAACTCTGGAATGCAACAATATAAAAAAATGAAATAAATTGCAAGCCTAATTTTATATTTCTACATTGTTAAGTATATTTGCATGGTTGTTTGAAAATAGTATTGGCATTTCTTATTCAAAAAAATAATTGCAAAGCACCAAGGCATTATTACTCTATTGTAGTTCAGCCCAGCCTCTGTCACACAGTTGTTTGTGGGTATAAGATGACAGGAGAACCCCATATGTACTATCTGAAGCTACCACAAAAAAGGGTACAAACGAATAAACATCTCTTGATGGGGAAACAGCGGCATTCTGACGTTTTTTGCTAGCAGGGTTTTTCCCAATATAGGTAGTTCTTCCTTAACGATCACCACTGGGATGGGCAAATTGTTCACTAAGCAACAAGGTCATTAAGTGAGACATGAGTGACCATGACTTGTGATTTTACTGATATTTCCATGGAGTCTGTTTGTCAGAAGCCAATTGTGAAATGTACAAATGGCAAACACCAGCTAGCAGACAGAAGACATGATGAAAACTCCTTAATTTCACAACACATAGACAGACTTAACTGTAGTTTCAGCTGGGAAACTGAGAGATGAAGCTAAATCCAAAAATACTACAGAATTTCCTGGAAGTTTGGCAAATCAGCCATCAACAGTCCCAAAGGTGTTTTTTCAGGAGGCAACTAGATTTTCTTGTTTTTCTTGACCTGGATGACTGAGAATATCCATAGACATTCATCCATCAACAGGTAGATAGAGATAAACAACACTTACACAACATTCAAAAGAGACAATAAAAAAAACCTTAACAGGAAAAAAAATCAGAGCTCCTCACCATCAATACTCAGATAACTAGAGGTTTCACCAGACCATCAAACAGAAAACAATAATTGAGGAACTACCAAGGAGACAATCAAGCAGACAAATATTGCCCCAATTAAGGAACTATCAAGAGGAAAACCACATTCCCATTAACACTGAGTGGGCAAGCTATTCTTATAATAACAAGAAGCAATCTCCACTCCCTTCTAGCGCTGAAATGTTATCTAGTCAGTAACAAAATATCTGCAACCGACCAAACTAAAAGAGCATCAAAGAGCTCTCTGGAAAAAAATAATTTTAGCCTTTGCATTTTTTGCAATTCATTTTCTCATGTACAAGACTTTAGACTAATTATTTTTTTAAAAATGGATGTGATTAAATCACTTGATAAAATGCCCTGTAAGACAGCATTTCTTCATATTTGTACGATTGTGCTGTGTTTTTACTGCTCTGTGTAACATGATTTAACCAAAGCAAGAGATACTAATTTTCTATTTCCATCTCTGTGCAGGTAAAAAGCCAGACAACTAGAATGTTTTCTCCACAGTGCAGTTCTATTCTGATTGAATGGCAGACTTATGATACAGAAAATCCTAAACTTAGTTGTACCCCTGCTCAGATACAGGCTCTGTTTAACCACGAGCGTCTTCTAGTCTATGGATTTATCCTCAATTGTACACAGGTAAAAAGCTGTTCAAAGAAACATGCTATTACATGTTGTGTATGCCATCATTCTTAAAATTTAAAATTAAGACAAATATTCTGTTTTTTCCCCTTTCAGGCCATTTTAAAGGCACAAGTAGATAATCAAAAATTGTATACACTGGTGTCTACAACTGAACTGCAGAAGACCACAGGGACTGTGAGTTAGGCATTGATTGCTCAAACCATAAACTTGCCTCAAGCTCTTGATTTAATATTTAAAATAGAATACTTGGATCCCTAGCGTCTGTTGATGAATATTTTTTTCTAGTTACAGTGCAGTCATAAAAGACATTTAAAAGAGTAAGCCCCACTGGACATAGGCAATGGACATAAGAATAACACAGTAACAGAGTTAGAAGGGACCTTGAAGGTCTTTTAGTCCAGCCCCCTGCTCATGCAGGAAACCCTATACCATTTCAGACAAATGGTTGTCCAGTCTCGTCTTAAAAACTTCCAGTGTTGGAGCATTCGCAACTTCTGGAGGCAGGTTGTTCCACTGGTTATTTTTTCTAACTGTCAGGAAATTTCTCCTTAGTTTTAGGTTGCTACTCTCTTTGGTTAGTTTCCATATGCTGCTTCTTGTCCTGCCTTCAGGTGGTTTGGAGAATAGCTTGACCCCCTTTTTTTGTGGCAGCTCCTTAGATATTGGAACACTGCTATCATTTCACCCCTAGTCCCTTTTTTTCATTAAACTAGACATACCCAACTCCAGCAGCCATAAGTTATTTTATGTATCGGATGTGTGAACACTAGCTCACTGTCAGTGCTGCTCTACCTGTTGAAGAATTCTCTATGCCCTGTCTTACATCACAAATAGGAAAAAGCAGATAGGAATGAACCTAGAGCAGAAGACCATAGTAACAGGTTGGGTTAAGAGGAATCAGTCAATTGAAGCTTTCTGTTATACACAGATTTGGTCATCTAGAAATATAAATATAAGTTTTCTGAGATCAGATATGGTTCCAGCACTGGGCTGTTCTTACTTGTAATGTTTTTGCTCCAACAGCTAGATTATTTGCATCCAGCAGAATTACTTGGATGTGGGACTTTTTCCTCAGTAATCCTTTTATTCTTAAAGAAACCGTAAATCAAATCAAATCTGTATTATCTTAATAGACTGGCCTAGCAAAGGGGAAATATAAACAGTTAAGAATTTTAAAAGCTAAAAATATGTAAAATAGACAAAATGAAAAAAACCACCAACATTAGGAAAACTATATAAAGAGATTAAAATATTAAGTAAGTATGTAAAAAACTATAAGAGTTTACATAAGTATTGAGCCTAACTGCTATTTATTTTATTTATTTATTTATTTAGATTTATATACCGCCCTTTCCCGAAGGACTCAGGGCGGTTTACAGGATATTTAAAAGAAAATCAATACAAAAGTTAAAAACAAATTTAAAAAGATTAAATGAAACCCTGAGAAAAATAAAAACCCAGTTAAAATTAAAAATTAATTGTTTTTGACCTCAGGTGCTTTACAGGAGCCTTATGTTGAAAGGGCGAGTCTACATTCTAATACTGCCAGCCCACCAAAGAGCTTTTCAGCAGACCTGGAAAGTTTGGAGAATAAGAAAGAATATCTTGATGGAGATATGCTGGAACTGTTACCTAAGCAACAGCATCAGCATATTTGCATCAAGATCATTTTCCTCACTCTCTACAGAAAGGAAGGTACACCAAATCTGTGATCCTTTGAGAGTGCATGGGTCCTTCAGCCAAGGACAATTTAGCCCAGGGATTGAGGATGAAATGAAGACAATGCTGTTGAGATGTGACATTTACCATGTTTAGATGCAATTGGACAGTTACATGGGATCTATCAACACCATGATGTCTATTTTTCTCCTGCTGCAGTCTTTGACTCTGAACTGGGCGTAGGAGCTTTGAAAGCTTTACATGGCCAAGACATGAGAAAAGCAGTGACAGATCCAATTGCAACAGTGATGTTGCCAGTCCAGAGGCAGATGATGCTTTGATACAGAGGCAAAAAGATGCTTTAAAACATTTGTCAGCACAAATGCAGCCTCATTCTGCACTTCCTTAAAGTAGCCTCATCTTTGGCAGTGGAATCATGTTTATTTAAGGAGGTGTAAACAGATGTCACTTATGTGTGTCTGAGTATTCTGAAGTGCTTATTGTCTTAGAATCCAAAGCCCTAACTAGTTGTTGGAAACTAGCCTAGCATTGCAAAGCCCTTCCAATTTTCACCACAACTTGTTAAAATGTTGATTGGTTTGTAGTTATATAATAAAATATTTCTTCCTGAAATAGGAAGGCTATTAAGCTAACCCATATATAATGTGAAAAGATAGGATTTTAATATTAGGAATAGATATGCCCACTTATGATTAGCTGAGGTGAATTAATTGTTTTCTCTGATGATGTAGACATAATAATTACTTTCCAATACACTATTTACATTTGGAGGCAAACTGCTCAATATACATTTAACAAGGGCAAACTATTATAATTGCTTTAATATAACGATTGCAATGTCTTCTTTTGTACTTTGTACAGTTACTCCACAAACTTGCAGCAAGAGCCTTTATTAGAGAGTATGAACGAGGAATGCTCGATGAGAATGAAACAGAACATGAGGTGCGCACTCAAGAAAATAAAAACTGTGTAACACTATATTTATTAACCATTTTTATTATGATCGCCACCTATAAAATTGCATGATACAGATTGCATCCTGCTTTTGTTTCTGTAACCTTCTCAAGAGACATTAGGTTGCTCATTTAAGAAAACAGGATGCTGGACTAGACTTTGGGCTTTTTATGTATTCTTAGTTTCGGATTAAATTACTCATTTAGGACTATGATTCTCTTACAGAATTAAATTAAGTGTTCTCCTGTAAGCCTGGGGTTTTTCATGTTTTTATTTTTATTTATGTTGAGTGTTTCTTGCATTGTCACATACTTTTCATTGTCGTTATGTTTGTAAGCCATCCAGAGGTTGTTTTGTTTGATGGATGACTATCTAGATTTGCTAAATAAATAAATAGAATAAGTTTGGAACAAGATTCATAGTGCTGAGGCTCCTTCCCCTCACAATGGCTGTGATGATCTGAGATTGGCTCTGTATTGCTATGTCCCTAAGATGCTATGAGATTTATGGATGTATTTGCTAGTTAAGCTGACTAATGTCTGGTTGAGAAAATACTGGGAAGACATTTACAGAGTTTTCTCTAGGATTGTACAGAGGGATAGTTGGCAGGAATTCCTACCTCATTCCATCTTCAGAGGACCTCCTCTTCCTATCTGCAGAGGGGTGCTGTTGTGCCTTGCCAACCTCTCTCGTCCTTCCCAGTCAGTCTGAAGGGCAGATCTTTTATATGGTGGCCAATTTCTTTGCTTTGGAAACATGTATGGCAAGAGGAAAAGAGGGATGCAGTTTGCTGATTGCATCTCTACTTTTCGTACTCAAGGAGTTTATTCAACAGCAAGTTAAGGACACTCATATGATGACAGAAGAGTGATTGTGTGGGTTGGGGGGAAAGTGCCCTTGATAAATTCCCTTTCTGTCACCATAAAACATTGCTGATAGGGTGGCTAGCTGCTCCAAGAATTGCAAAGATACAATAAAGTGAGTGTCAAGTCTTATTTATTTGATTTACATCCTGCACTTTGTAGAGGAACTCAAGGTAGTGTACATAGTTCTTCCTTCTCGTATTTTTATCAGCAGCAACTTGTGAGATACGTAGAGCTGAGAGAAATTCATAGTCCAAGGCCACCCAAGAGTTTCTATAACTGAGAGTGGATTAGGATAGGACCTAATATCTTACCACTCCTATGCCACACTTTAACCACTACACCATACTGGTTCTCAGTTTACGCTATAATCTGAATTAACACATGAACTAACAGCTTTGTGCATTTAATAATAGCTTTTAATTGTGGAAGGATTCACACACTGTGCTAAACAAAAACCTTATCAAACACTTGGCTGGCATTGATGTAATAATCTATTCATAACTTATGTTTCCACTTCCTTCTTAATGTTATAACTGATAATGATAGTTTTCTTTTTGTGGATTCTCACATTTTAAGAGCACACAAAGAATGAAATTCTATGTTTTATTTTATTTTGTTTTGTTTTATAGTATTGTGCTTTAATGAACAAAATATATTTGACTATAAAATAGTAATGGCAATATGATTTAACACATGCTTGAAAATATATATTAAAAACTATAAATGAACTATTGAAGATCTGCCACTTCAGGAACTAAACCAACTTGTATAGAAGTTACTACCATGGCAAAAAACTGGATGAAATACTCCACTAGCCTGGCTCCCTGCTGGAGGTACCAGGTTGAAAGGATTAGCCAGTGACATCACTTTTGCCCAGGTGATGCCTGTGAGGGCTCCTTTCACCTTCCCATTAAGGAGCTGGAGCGAATGACAGGAGCTCACCCTGCCATGAAGCAGCACTTGGGTCTTGAACACAGCTTGCTAACCTCCAACTCAGCATCATAACAATGTGAGCCACTGCACACCTGCAAGCCCAGCTGTATATCACTGATAAAGATTATAAGCAAAGCAGGAAGCAACAGGATGTCCTTTAGATATTTTGGAGAATAATTCCTGAAGTCCTATCAATGTTGCCCACTTGCTATGGTGGCTGGAGCTTACAAGATTTGTAATCCAAAACATCTGGTAGATATCAGGTTGCTTGTCCCTGCAGACAACTAGACTCTTTAACATTTGCCTGGGCCTTACTATTTAGATGAAAAGAGCACAGCTGAAGTCCGACATCATTGAGCTCAGCCTGAAGAACTCCATTGTGACCCAGTTTACAAGCTTTGTGGCAATTGAAAAAAGGGTATGTATGTTTATCTTCAAACAGTTCTTCCCTATTTTTCCCAAAGTAGTGCTGAATTATGAAATCTGAAAGACATCAGAACAGGTAGTCTAAATTATCTTAATTTCAATGAAAATTAGTCAGTGAAGATTGACTGTGCACTAGAATATTAATGAGTAGATTCGTTAAAGTGATAAGTGATTAATCCTTGCTTTGTTGCACTTGATGTTTCATCAAGAATCAGTAAAACTCTAGAATAGTGGTGGAATGGATGGCAGCCATGTTAACTAGTACTGCCAGAAGACAAAGCATTGAAGAAGTGGCAAGAAGTGCCACCTATCAGAGACACATATTGAAGAAAATGATACCTCAGATTATGAATGGGGGAGTAATGCAAATTAAAAAGAGTAAAGGATGATAGAGAATAGTATGTGTCCATGATGAATGTTAAGAAGAAAAGTAAGTATTCTTCTTTTGTGGGCTTGGAAATATACAATCCAGAGAAAAATGTAATACATTGAAATATAAAATAACAATAACACAACATCAACAATAATAATAATAATTTATAAATTATAAACCCTGAGTTTAGTGGTGATGAATAAAATTCCAGTAGGCCAAAGTCAATGCTAGGACATACTCGGCTCTGAACAACTACGATGATAAATTCGTTCTGAGCAATCTGATCAACAAATGAGAAATTGTATTCTGCTTTTTTAAACAGGAAAGCATTTTTCTGTTGAACTTGAGGAATATGTTTTGTTCCTAACTATTCATTTTCAAAGTAATAAAGTAAGCCATGTTTCTGAACAGGCTGCAGATTAGTTGCACTAGAGAGAGAATTATTTCAGAAATCATTATTTTATTTCAGGTTAGTTGTATACTGCATCACTTTTTCATTCAAAGAAGAAACCTATAACAGTTATTGTTTACTACTCTTTAGTAAACAAAGTATATGAACAATTAGCTGAGCAAAGTAAGCCCTTTATATCCAATAGTTAATGAAAGAATAATTCAGTTAATAAGCAGTCTAAAATAGTCTAACACAGTATAAAACTTGTAATTTCTATAAATAGTTGAGGAATAATTAAATATTATTTTCATTTACATCTTGTACAATTATATAGAGGTAGTTCTCGACTTACAACAGTTCATTTATGACTTTTCAAAGTTACCACTGCACTGAACAAAAGTGACTCATGACCATTTTTCATACTTATGACCATTGCAGCATCCCAATGGTCATGTGATCAAATTTCATACACTTGGCAATTGATTTATATCTATGACGGTTGTAATGCCCTGGGGTTATGTGTTCACCTTTTGCGACCTTCTAACAAACAAAGTCAATGGGGAAGCCAGATTTACTTAATCGTGTTACTAAGTTAAAAACTGCAATGATTTACTTAACAACTGTGGGAAGAAAGGTCATAAAAATTGACTTAACAAATGTCAGCAACAAAACTGTTGGGCTCAATTGTGGTTGTTAAGTCGAGAACTACCTGTACGGGTAGTTCTACCAATAGAACAACCTTTCAGAGTTTCTCAACCAATGAGTCACTTGAAGCCTTGAAGTACATACATGTGGATGGAGCTCAGATTAGGGAAAGGCCTATCATCTCATCTCTGGCATCCAGAGCTAGTGGGACCAGCAAAGTTAAGGAATCTGAGAGTTGTAACTTCAACAGAGCTGAGGAGTGGGATGGAGGAGCTGGTTCTAAGGGAACTATTTTTAGCTTTCAGATTAATTCCAAGGCATATTTATAATTTACTATTATTCTTGGCTTTGAATATTTAACAATATTTATTCCTTCTCCTGTATTATTTTGGTTCTTCTTGGTTAGGAGGCAGATGAAGATCAAAGTGGTGACATTTTACATCACCTGGAGCCCATAGCTAAACATGATGTCGATATTTTATCCTGCATAGAATATTCAATAGGAGAACCTCTGCACAATGACAGTATGGTATGTATATTGTCCCCCCCTTAATGTTATCTGATCAGCCCCCATCATTTTACTTCGTGTCATCCCTTTCGTGGGAAAAAAGGAACTTCGAATCTTTATGGTTATTGCCTTCTTCCTCTACAGATTTAAATGAAGACACAGGCCAGATGCCTCTTCTCTAACCTTCCCTTTTGTTCCCCCAGTTCAAAAGGTTTCCCTTGGTCTTTGAAATAACCTAAGGCAGGCTGAATCCACATGCGCTCCTCCTTCCTCGGGAGATGGCAGAATCCATGGGGGGGGGGATAATGTTTTAAACATACATTTATGAATGTGATATAAATGGATTCTGACAACCAGCTTACATTTCAGTCAAAGTGACAATCTGTTCACAAACTTGGTTTTGGTTTTCAGGAAGTCTTGTGGGCATCAGAAAGAAAAGAAATTGGTTTTGGACAAGCTCACAGACCCCCTGTTTGTAAAACTGTTTCACACACAAAAAAGAAACCTGTTTCTAAGCAACTGCTTACCTTTCAATCAGAAGGAGAAATATTAAAACCTGCAAAAATAGTGAGGAGTTCTGCTTTTTGTAAAAGAAAAAAATTAAAGGCTTATTATGCAGCTAAATCTTCAGAAGAGAATTTATGCCAGGTAAATTGTAATATAAATTTAATACGTTATTTCTAATATGGATGCTTTGTTTATATGAGGGCTGAATGAAAAGTAATGTGTCCACCTCCATAATTCAAGTTTAAATAGGGATATTTTAATAAATGAAACAGGAATTCTTGAAATGAACTGTATTGCTACTGTATTTATTTCTCCACATAATTACCACCATTTGCTGCACACATTTGTCAATGATGGACAAACCTCTTAATATCCTCATGAAAGAATCCCATTCTTTATACCCTCATCCAACTCCTGACAGTCCTTTCCACCAGTCAAACAGTTGTCCAAAGATTCCTTCAATTTTGGGGAAGGGTGTAAATCATAATGCACCAGGTTTTGGAGTGTATGATGGATGGGATAAGATAGTAAGATCCAACTTCACAATTTGCCTTTTGGATGGCTTGTGTGGTGTGAAACTTGTCACTGTTAGAATGCATCAAAATTTCCTCCTTATGCTTCCAAATTCTCCAAACAATAATTATTGTTTCAAGGATTTCAATGTGGCAGTGTAGCTCACTGAATGGATAGTGGTGCCAGATTCAAGAAACATTATGTGAGTAACAGCATCTGGGACCCCAAAACCTGCAACCATGAGTTTTCCTGCTAAGAGCCTTGGTGGAGCAGTGGGCTAATGCCTCCTTAAGTAACACCAGCTGCCTGCAATTATTGCAGGTTCGCATC
This sequence comes from Vipera berus, assembly GCF_964194415.1. Classification (NCBI taxonomy): domain Eukaryota; kingdom Metazoa; phylum Chordata; class Lepidosauria; order Squamata; family Viperidae; genus Vipera; species Vipera berus. The sequence goes on from NC_138206.1 coordinate 20,746,454, forward strand.
CCACCAGGCTCAGGGTTGACTCAGCCTTCCATCCTTCCGAGGTAGGTAAAATGACCCAGATTGTTGGGGGCAATAAGCTGACTTTGAAATAATGCCGCTGGGGGGGGGGGGGCGAAAGCCCTAATAAGCAGGCATATACATAGAATGAAGGCTATTGCTAAGCACATTTGATTTGTGCTTAGATTGTAAGCCACCCTGAGTCTTCGGAGAAGGGCTGGATATAAATGGGATTAAAATAAATAAAATAAATAAATGAAATAAAGCCTATGCTTTCAGCACTGGGTTTTCAGGCAAAATTTTGTGATGATGTTCCATGTACTGACATTTCATTTATTGATCATAATGATACACCTATGGTGTGTTGAATGTTATTATACTGTGAAAGCTTCCATATAAAGTTTCATTTCAGAAACAAAAACAACACGGCCCGTTCTCACAACCACCTTCCACCAACTGAATTGAAAGAACAGATGCTAAAGAACATATCAGGGTTTCTAGTACATTAGTATTATCATCTGTGGGCTTATAACATTGGAGGCATTGCTTTTCACTCACCCATTCTATTTTTATTTCCCAAAGTGATTCATGCTTTTTTTCGTAGTATATAATCATTTGACAACAAAATAAATTTGTTCTTGATCAAAAGTGAACCATGAAATCCTTACTGAAAATAGCATTGATCTTATAATTATGATTGAGAAGTACTAATTTATAATGTCAGGCTAAACCTCTTAGAGAACCTATAATCTCATCTCTGGCAACCAGAGCTAGTGGGACCAGCAAAGTTAAGCAATCTGAGAGTTGTAACTTCAACAGAGCTGAGGAGTGGGATGGAGGAGCTGGTTCTAAGGGAACTATTTTTAGCTTTCAGATTAATTCCAAGGCATATGTATAATTTACTATTATTCTTGGCTTTGAATATTTACCAATATTTATTCCTTCTCCTGTATTCTTTTGGTACTTCTTGGTTAGGAGGCAGATGAAGGTCTACGTGGTGGTATTTTACATCACCTGGAGTCCGGACCTAAACATGATGTCGATATTTTACCCTGCATAGAATATTCAACAGGAGAACCTCTGGACAATGACAGTATGGTATGTATACTGTCCCCCCCTTAATGTAATCTGATTTAATGTGACTACTTTGGTAAAGATAAGACACTTTCCATGTATGCTGGGACTCAAATTCTCAACATTTTTAAAAGGACTTGTGGCACTACAATTTCAACACTTGCATATGGCAGCCTTTTAGAGAAGAAAAGCTAAGTTTCTTTCACATTTCTTTTCCTCAGAAGATACAGAGATTGCATGAAAGTTTTTAATTTATTGGAGTTGAAACCAGACCCATCCAGAATAAGAGCAGAATGGTCATGATCTGTTCCTTTGGCTGGGTGGCAGAGTAGCAGAAACAAAATTAATTTGCCTCAGCTACACATACCTTTGTAATGTATCACTGACTAATTAATTTAAATTAAAACATTTTTAACTCTATAGATATATGTCCCGTGCACCATGCCTGCCAATTACTGTTATTCTGCGGATGATACTTTAGACACTGATTTTCAAGTGCAGGTAAGTGCTGAAAAAAAATCCCCCAGTGGGCCATCAGACATAACCAGCTTACATTTCAGTCAAAGTGACAATCTGTTCACAAACTTGGTTTTGGTTTTCAGGAAGTCTTGTGCGCATCAGACAGGGAAGAAATTGCTTTTGAACAAGCTCACAGACCCCCTGTTTGTAAAACTGTTTCGCACAAAAAAAAGAAACCAGTTTCTAAGCAACTGCTTACCTTTCAATCAGAAGGAGAAATATTAAAACCTACAAGAAAAGTGAAGCGTTCTGCTTTTGGTAAAGCTCTTTATAAAGCTTCTGAAACAAAATTAAAGACGACTTATTATGCAGCTAAATCTTCAGAAGAGAATTCATGCCAGGTAAATTGTAATATACATTTAATACAGTTATTTATAATATGGATGTCCTTGTATCCTTTGTTTATATGAGGGCTGAATGAAAAGTAATGTGTCCACCTCCATAATTCAAGTTTAAATAGGGATATTTTAATAAATGAAACAGGAATTCTTGAAATGAACTGTTTTGCTACTGTATTTATTTCTCCACATAATTACCACCATTTGCTGCACACATTTGTCAATGATGGACAAACCTCTTAATATCCTCATGAAAGAATCCCATTCTTTATATCCTCATCCAACTCCTGACAGTCCTTTCCACCAGTCAAACAGTTGTCCAAAGATTCCTTCAATTTTGGGGAAGGGTGTAAATCATAATGCACCAGGTTTTGGAGTGTATGATGGATGGGATAAGATAGTAAGATCCAACTTCACAATTTGCCTTTTGGATGGCTTGTGTGGTGTGAAACTTGTCACTGTTAGAATGCATCAAAATTTCCTCCTTATGCTTCCAAATTCTTCAAACAATAATTATTGTTTCAAGGATTTCAGTGTGGCAGTGTAGCTCACTGAATGGATAGTGGTACCAGATTCAAGAAACGTTATGTAACACCATCTGGGTCCCCAAAACCTGCAACCATGAGTTTTCCTGCTAAAGCCTATGCTTTCAGCACTGGGCTTTCAGGCAAATTTTTGTGATGATGTTCCATGTACTGACATTTCATTCATTGATCATGATGATAAGCCTAGGGTGTGTTGAGTGTCGTTATACTGTGAGAGCTTCCATATAAGCTTTCATTTCAGAAACAAAAAGAACATGGCCTGTTCTCACAACCACCTTCCACCAATTGAAGTGAAAGAACAGATGCTAAAGAACATATCAGGGTTTCTAGTACATTAGTATTATCATCTGTGGGCTTATAACATTTTCACTCATCCATTCTAATTTTATTTCCCAAAGGATTCATGCTTTTTTCGTAGTATATAATCAGTTGACAACAAAATAAATTTGTTCTTGATCAAAAGTGAACCATGAAATCCTTACTGAAAATAGCATTGATCTTATAATTATGATTGAGGAGTACTAATTTATAATTTCAGGCTAAACCTCTTAGAGAGCACAGAACTATAGCTAGCAGCAATCTTTCCTCTGCCAAATCCAGCATGTTTTATTTTTGACAAGAATGCTGTGGATTGCTCCTTTGCCTCTCTTCCCACTTGGTATGAAGGACTTAGCAAATTATGCATATTCCTCTGACCTCTTGAAGATCATTTTGCAAAATTGATTATGTCAAATATTTTTAATTCTCTTCCTTCAAAATCTGTTGTTGCTTTGACTTCCTACCTTCTTATGAATTTGCAGGACAGAGCTCCCAGATCATTTAGGGTGCCCTTAAGTTCTGTTGACTGGCCTCAGCTCTTCAAGCTTCAAAATCAGGTACTACTGTCTATATTTAACGGGGGGGGGGGAATAGGGCTCAGTTTTGAATAAGCAATATATGTTTACATTTGGTTCAATTTCCAAGCGTAACCTACTTTGTCAATTTGTAATGATAAAAAAGTGGGGAGATGGGAATTTATATTTTAAATTTTTATTTGGTGGTTGTTTTTATACTTTCTCCATGTGTAAGCATGTGCATGTGAAATTCCATTTTTTTTCTCTAGGAACTTTGAATTACTGGATTATTTCCCATTTTCCTTGCCTAGTGAGAAAGGTTCTCCTGTTATCATTATTACAGATTTTAAAATTGTTTAAGTGGTATGTTATTAAAGCAGAAATCACAGAAAGGAATGAATTTGGAATGTCTCTCATATTGCCATGATTTAAATGGTGTTCAGTGGCAAAAGATGCCTTGCTTTGTAGAGCATCCACTTGAATAAAGTTTCCTTATTTAGTTGTAAGATTGTATGACAAAAATGAAAGGACAAAAATATTATTAACTTTTTTTCATAAAACATAAGCACATTTCTTTCAAATTTTGAGAATCGTATTTTATTTTATAGGATGGATTTTGGCAACTTACCTCTGAGGTTGGGATGCTTTTGGATCTTGATGTGCATCATTTAATTAATGTTTCACTTGCAAAAAATGGAATTCAGTCACTTGGTAAGGACATTTCCAATCATTTTAACCATGTACTTTCCAATATATCCAGGAAAAATAGGCTACTCAGATTCTCTGAGAAGATAGCATTGCTTGTTAAATTTGATACCAATTATTACTTTTGCCTAGTGTGAAATGTTAGCTATGGTGCACTGTTTGTAATGGACAGTTAACTTGCTCTGAATTGAAGCCATAATAATTAAAATGGAATCATTGGAAAATTCCCTGATGCTGGGAAAGATTGAAGGCAAAAGGAGAAAGGGATGGCAGAGGATGAGATGGTTAGTCAGCATCATTTGACACAATGGGCATGAGTTTGGACAGACTTCAGGAGACAGTGGAGAACAGGAGACCTGGTATGCTATGGTCTGTGGGGATTCAGACATGACTTAGAAACTGAATAACAAAAAACAATAATGCTAGGAAATGAATTTAGTTTGCTGGAAAAAAAACATATCTATTTTTATGATAAATCTTTAGGTTTGTTTTTTTTAAAAAAAAAAATCTCTATTCCAGGCCAGATTAATAATTGTCAGTATTACATCTTTGCAGAGATACGGAGTAGTAACTGCATGTCAGTACACTAAGAATTGTAAAAGTTATCGGAACACCCCAAAAAATGTATTGCCATTCTTTTACTTTATATAGATTCTTGCAAATCCTGCATTAAATTGAGTCTGTGTACTTAAATTTCATGTCTTCTAAAATGATGATCAGCAGACATTGAATTCTTTTTTTCAAAATTGGAACTTCTGGCTTATAAGAGGTATTTTCACCTCTTCTTAAAATAACGTCAACAAGATGAGAGCACGCTTGATTTGGTCTTAGCACAGAGGTGGTGTTTCCATGGGATGCCATTAGCACTGAAAGATGACTATGGCAAACCGCTTCTGTATGGTTGCTAAACAAAATTGTAGGCATGTCCGTGTAGTTATCCAGAGCCAATCTTGATTTGAGAGTATCTTTTCCTTTTTATATCTCTAGGAAGTGAGGGATGTATATAATCAAAACCTTTGGACATTCAGCATTCAGATAAGGCTATTTTAACAAGTGTGATCAAGAATTAACTGTTTAAAATGAAAAAGGCACGAGTCCATTCTTTCTTTTTTTCCCCCTCTAGGTCCAAAAGGAAAAGAGAGGCTGTTGCAGCTGATTGCCACCCTTCTAGTGCTCCAAGCTATATGTTTCAAACAACTGGAAGGTCTTATCTTCAAATCTCTAACGAGACTGAAAGACTCTCCTCCATCATGGTATACTTGGGAACAAAAAACAAAATAATATTCAGGCTGTTTTAGAAACATGACTTTTAATTAGTTATACCATTCTGTAGTTCCTGTATATATCCATTCAAAAGCAATATAAAAAGGACAACTAAATTCATAACTTCCCCTAAAATTAAAAACTGGTGGATTTTAAGAAATCCCTCGTTTGGCACCAAGTTCTTTGCTCCATATTTAATTTATTTAAAGAGTGGGAAGCTGGCAGCGTACAGACTAAAGGCCTAATCTGCAATGGCATTTTTCTGTCTGAGAAAATCTCACAACTTCTTTGATGACCAGTGTTTTAAGAAAATCCACAGTTGGTTCCTACAGCCCAGGGGTAGGCAACCTCGGCTCTTTTATGACTCATGGACTTCAACTCCCAGAATTCCTGAGTCAGCATAGCTGACTCAGGAATTCTGGGAGCTGAAGTCCATGAGTCATAAAAGAGCCGAGGTTGCCTACCCCTGCTGCAGCCTAAAGCTTTGTTTGCAAGTGTGTTTACCTTTTAAGAAAAAGACAACGATCAGCTGGGGTACTAATGGCATTCATGTGGACCAGAAGTAGGTAGCATGAAGCAAGTGTATCAGTTACCTTATCAGTTACTGGTAAAAGCATGCTGTGTGACTGAATATGCTCATTGTGGCAGCTAGTCTGCGAACAGATACTCCTGCCTAATCTCACCCACACCTCCAAAACACAATAGCCAATACTTAAAATACAAGTGTGCCTATTAGCCTGCAAAAATTAGCTATTCCTGATGTGGGTTGATAGGTGGAAAGTGGTTTTTCAGATAAACTAGTCCTAAGTCAGTCAATCCTTTGAATGTTTAAAGCATTGAATTATTATTTTTTAATTCCATTTATATCCCGCCCTTCTCCGAAGACTCAGGGCGGCTTACAAGCTTAGCAGTAGCCTTCATTCTATGTATATGCCTGCTTATTAGGGCTTTCACATACCCCCAAGCGGCATTATTACAAAGTCAGCTTAATTGCCCCCAACAATCTGGGTCCTCATTTTACCTACCTCGGAAGGATGGAAGGTTGAGTCAACCTTGAGCCTGGTGGGATGCGAACCTGCACTAATTGCAGGCAGCTGGTGTTACTTAAGGAGGCATTAGCCCACTGCTCCACCACTGCTCCACCAAATTGGATACCAAAATGTTCTGTATCCGCTATATCGGGCATTTCTTTACTTTGATTTAAATGTGAAACCTGTTTGGAGACATACAAGCATCAGAATAATTTTTAATACAATCTGACATCATGCTTTTCATTACAGGTAGTCCTCGACTTACAACCATTCGTTTAGTGACTGAAGTTAACAATGACACAAAAAAGTGACTTATGAGCATTTTTCACATTTACGACCTTTGCAGCATCCCCGTAGTCACATGATCAAAATTCAGACACTTGACAACTGGCATGTATTTATGACAGCTGCAGTGCCCCAGTGTCATATGATCCCCTTTTGCAACCTTCTGACGAGCAAAGTCAGTAAGGAAGCCTAATTAATTTAACAACCACGTTACTAACATAAAATGGGGAAAAATTCACTTAACAACTACCTTGCTTAGCAATGGACATTTAGGGCTCAGTTGTGGTCATAACTCACCTGTATTCCAGATTGGAGTAATTGAATACATATACAGTAGTCTGTTTTGCTGTTGCTGTTTTGCAATGATTGTTCTTAATATTTTTCTTTCTTTCATCACTGTTTACAGGGCACTTAGTCCAGTAAGGAAAGCAATTGAGTGGGCAAACAGAACTAACCGTGAATTTCCAGGTATTTGCCAGTGTCTTCAGCTTGGAAAAGACTGGGATGACGCCACTAAAAAACTCCTGGGCATTTAAATAATGAACACAACATACTTCATGGTTCTCATTCTGTTAATAATTGAACACTGCTAAGTTTGCTCTTCTCTTAGTAATGAAAATACTCACAGTAAAAGCACACTATCATTGATTTCCTTATTTAAGATTATAATTATGCTGAGGTTCAACTTAGTATTTTTTTTGTTCTCTTTATATATTTCATTATGTGTGTAGGTTGTAATCAAGAATACTGTTGTTTTAACCAGTCACGTTGGTGACTTTATAAGCACGTGCTCACAGCTTCTTTCAATTGTTGGATGTTTATCTTTGTATAGTTCTGTTATCAAGCCAGCGTGTTCTTTGTCCCTTTGTTCCATCCTAGCATCAGTGACTTCTCCAATGAATTAAGGTTAGAGTTAGCCATAGTAAATCAGACATTGTCCTGTGATTTTCTAATGATGTGTCTGACTTTATATGAGCAATAAAGAATATACTTGTATAAATAATATGCATGCATTCTAGAAACATTATCTAAACAACACTATTTTTCTTTTTCTTCTCACCCTCTAAATACAGTTATTTTGTATAGTTTCGGAAATACTGCTTCCTTTGTCAAAAAAAAGAGTTTGAAATTTTGGTTTCTTTTAAGCACAATTGATTTAATAAAAATCAAATGATTGATACAATTGAAAAAGAAATTATTGAAGACTTGCCCATTCTTATCTTCAATTGTATTTAAGGGAAAACTGAAGCATAGAAAAGCAACAAAATACAAATGAGAAAAACATATTTTTAGTCAGAGAAAAGAAAGTGCAACTACCGTGTTTCCCTGAAAATAAAACCCGGTCTTGTCAATTTTTTTGCCTCCAAAAGAAACACTAAATCTTATTTTCAGGGGATGTCTTACCCACTTATCTTAGGATCGCTGCAGCCAGGCCTCCCAGGCCTCGACACCTATCGCACTACCACCCGACTTCTTCTGCAGCTGCTTGCTGCAATCCATGTGGCGTGTTGCGCTAGTGCCACCACTTGTGGCAGGAGGACATATGGCGCATTGTGCTGGTGCTGCCACTCGCAGCAAGATGTTATGTGCGTTACACCATGGTGTGAGCGGCAGCACTGGCATGGCATGTCACATGGTGTCTTGCCGCAAGCGGCAGCACCAGCACAATGCTCTGCAGCATCCTGCTGTGAGCAATGGTACCAGTGCAACGTGACATGCGATGTCCTGTGAGAGGCGTCCCCCCGCCACACAGCCTCCTGCCGCGAGCGGTGGCACCAGTGCAACATGCCACATGGCATTCTGCGAGCGGCTGCAAGCAGCCACAGGCAGCAGTATGACAGCTGTCAGCGTGTAGGAGGCCTGGCTGTGGTGGTGAAAAGCCAAAGTCGGGATAAAATTCCAAAGGTTGGGCACCTTAGCAGAAAAGGATCATCTATTGCAGACATGTCAAACACAAGGCCCGGGGGCCAGATCTGGCCCGTGAAGTGGTTTCATGCGGCCCGCGAAGCCATCCTGGAAACAGTGAGGGAACGACCCCCACTGCCCTAGCCCTGGCCCAGAGACCCTCCTCCTGCCAGAGACCCTCAGTTCTGTCCCACTCCTGCCCAGGCCCCCATAGGCACCCTTGATCATGCCCACCCAGTAGGCCATACACACTCTAGCCACACACCCCCAGTAGGCCATGCCCACCCAGGCCACACCCACCCGGCCTCCTGAGGGCAACCGCAATGCTGATGCGGCCCTCAATGAAATTGAGTTTGACACCCCTGATCTATTGGATCCAGATGACATTCTTTTGTGGACGAAATCTGCAATGTGCCCTTCCTGCCAAACCTGATGAGACGGTAAATAGAATTGGGAGGGACAATCCCTCAAATAACTTGGCCCCATACCATGTGAATTTGGAAGTCAAACATATATTTTACAAGCAATACAGTATATTATTTTAGAGAGTTTGGCCAATCTCCCTGATCAGAAAATGGCATTCTGCTCCAGCTTGCCGACTTCCTGCAGCTAATTTCAGCCTTTTGAAAGCATGCTTCTTCCTCATTCAGATGCAGATGGACTTCAGTACAGGTATAGGTAGTCTTCGACTTACAGCCACAATTGAGCCCAAAATTTCTGTTGCTAAGTAATACATTTGTTAAGTGAGTTTTGGCCCATTTTACCACCTTTCTTGCCACAGTTATTAAGTGAATCACTGCAGTTAGCAACCCAGTCGTTAAGTGAATCTGGTTTCCCCATTGACTGCTTGTCAGGTTGCAAAAGATGATCACGTGATCCTGGGACACTGCAACCATCATAAATATGAACCACTTGCCAAGCATCTGAATTTTGATTACATGATCAAAGGGATGCAGCAAAGGTCATAACTGAAAAACTGTCATGTCACTTTTTCAGTGCTATTGTATAACTGAATGGTCACTAAATGAACTGTTGTAAGTCGAGGACTACCTGTATGAGTGGGAAATTCGCTTAAGCCCCAAGGATAGAGAAAACTGCACCGTAAAGCCCTCAGCTACCTGAAACTCAAGGCATGCCGTTCTTGTGTGTTGCAGCAGAAATGGAAAAATCCAAGTTCTGTACTCGGATAGAAAATCACAAGGTATAAACTAGATTGTGATTTTTTTAAAAAAAAAAGCAGCCCAAAGAGCACACGCGCACGCCAAGCAAAACTCCAAGGTAGCTTTCACTGAGCTCTCCCGCCCCGCCTCCTTTCCCGTCGCGTTTTCTGGTTGGCTACCTTCCGCCCTAGGTACGACTGCACGTTTCCGACCCTTGCTCTGATTGGCGGCCGTTCTGCTTACCTCACTGTCATCGCGGGGAAGGGATTTGTAGCGAAGGCCAGCGCCGCTCTCTCAGCAGCCTATCAGGGCCTTCGGCTGCCTCCACACGCGGGGAGGGGAAACGAGATGTTGTCGTTAAAGATTCGCCTCCAGCATGGCGGCGGCCGTGAGCGCGGCTGAAGAGGAGGAGGAGGCGATGGCGGCGAAATCGCCGGCGGGTGGCCGGGCGGAAGAAAGCCGAATGGAATCGGAGACGGCGACCTCGGCAGCGGGAGCCGGTGGAGGCGGCGGCGGCGGCGGCGGCGGCGGCGAGAGTGAAGACGAGGAGGAGGAGAACGTCTACGAGGTGGAGAAGATCTTGGATATGAAAACGGAAGATGTAAGTCCGGCGGAGGCGGGCTTCGTAAGGGCAGAACGGAGCTGGCCTCGCAGGATCTTTCTCTCGCCCTTCCCGGGAGAGGCGAGGAAATTGGGACAAGACGACCCAGGGCGAAGGGAGAGAAAAAGAGGGAATGCGATGAGGAATGAAAAGGCTTTCCTGTCGTTTCACGCCTCGGTCTTTTTCTCTCTTTTTGCAGCTAGTACAAAAGTGAAGGAAATGCGGCTGAGATCGGAACTTGGACCTTCCGTCTCTAAATTCGGAAGGCGGCTTCCTTCCCTCCCCCTCCCCCCCAAAAGGGAGGAAAGTTGACTAAAACATGAGACGAAAGGTTGCAGGCATTGGATATGGCTAATCTAGAGAAAAGGGATAATTGTGTCCTCTTCAAGGTTCAGCAAAGTTGCTCTTGCAGCTCATCAGTGTATGCACAGGCAGCCCATTCCCTGGGACTGCTCCTCAAAGATGAAGCAGCCTCAGTGTTTTGTGGCAAATCATTTGGTTCACATTTCGGAAAGTGACCTTTCAAATTCTTTGCGTAGTCCTAGTAGTGCTTTTGAAGGGACGTGGTGGCTCAGTGGGTTAGGATGCTGAGCTTGTCGATCAGAAGGTCGGCAGTTTGGCGGGTCGAATCCCAAGTAACATAGAGTGAGCGCCTGTTACTTGTCCCAGCTTCTGCCAACCTAGCAGTTCGAAAGCACGTAAAAATGCAAGTAGAAAAATAGGTGCCACTACGGTGGGAAGGTAACAGCGTTCCGTGCGCCTTTGGCATCTAGTCATGCTGGCCACATGACCACGGAGACGTCCTTGGACAAGCGCTGGCTCTTCGGCCTTGAAATGGACGACTAGCACGCATGTGCGGGGGAACCTTTACCTAATCTAGAGAAAAGAAGGACTAGGGGTGACGTGATAGAGGTATTCTAATATTTGAGGGGCTGCCACAAAAGAGAGGGTCAATTTGAGAGGGTAGAATTTGTTCTACCAGCAGCAAGATCTGACTGCTGGCCCAGTGATGGATTGTATTGCAAATCAGGGCTGTTTCCAGAGGAGGAGAGGACCTGAAGCTTATGGAGCGAAGGAACTGGATGAGGCTGTCGGCAGGCCCAGAGGAAGAAAGAGAGGCTTTTGGAGGAGTTGGTGGCAGCGGCAGCGTGCTCCAGGGGCGAAAAGAAGCAAGGCCTCTTTAAGGAAAAGGTGGAAGAGTCAGGATCAGAAAAAGGAAAGAAGGCGAGGTTGTCAGAATACAAGCGAATTTGAGGGCTGATCCACATGGAGCCCCATTTCCATCTGTCCTGTTTGCCATCGTTCACTCCCTAGAGATTAAAATGGACAATGTGAAATTTGAGCGGGCCACGAACAAGGAGTATATATCGGAGGTGGTGACCCTTTGAGAGCCGTATGCAATGAAATTTCATTTTGATGTATGCCGATTGGTGCACATACAAAGTGACAATAAAGTTATCATCAACTTCTTTTCCAAAGCACCTGAAGGCAGAACAAAAAGCAATGGATGGAAATTAATCGAGGAGAGAAGCAACCTGGAATTAAGGAGAAACTTCCTAACAGTGAGGATGATTAACTAGTGGAACAGCTGGCCTTCAGAAATCGTGGGCACGCCATCACTGGAGGTTTTTAAGAAGAGACTGGACAGCCACCCGTCTGAAATGATAGCAGGGGGTTAGACTAGACTAGAAGCCCTCCAAGGTCCGGTCCAGCTCTATTGTGATCGATTGCAGTTTTCATGAGAAACCAAAAAACGGGGCTGGGGGCCAGTTCAGTTTGTCTGCCTTCAGAGAGAATTGTCTAGCCCAGGGGTAGGCAACCTTGGCTCTTTTATGACGCATGGACGTCAACTCCCAGAATTCCCAAGCCAGCTATGCTGACTCAGGAATTCTGGGAGTTGAAGTCCATGAGTCATAAAAGAGCCAAGGTTGCCTATCCCTGGGCTACCCTTTCCGAAGTTCAAGCATCTTGAACTGAAATGGACAAGTGACCTGTCTAGTTCCCTCAGCATTAGACACTTTTGCCTAGTGTCTCAGACTGAAAGTTTTGCAGAAGTTGGGCTTCCTGGAGATTCCAGTGAGTTGGCATGCAGAGCTGTTCACCTGAGCTGTATTATTGTGAAGGTTTGGGAACTTGCCAAGCCTTTCCTTTATCAGTATCTTTGTCAAACTACAGTATAGGCCAGGGGTAGGCAACCTCGGCTCTTTTATGACTCATGGACTTCAACTTCAGCTATGCTGACTCAGGAATTCTGGGAGTTGAAGTCCATGAGTCATAAAAGAGCCCAGGTTGCCTACCCCTGGTATAGGCAATCCTCACCTTATGACCGCAGTTGAGCCCAAAATTTATGTTAAGTGAATGTTGCCTCATTTTACAACTTTTCTTGCCACTTTTGTTAAGGGAATCACTGCAGTTCTTAAATTAGTAACACAGTTTTTCTGATTTTCCCATTAACTGCTTGTCATCAGCTCTCAAAAGAGGATCACATGACTCCAGGATACTGTAACTGTCATAAATGTGAATTAGTTGTCAAGCATCTGAATTTTGATCACGTGACCATGGGAATGCTGCAATGATTATAAGTGTAAAAAATGGCCATAAGTCATTTTTTTCAGTGCTGTTGTAACTTCAAAGCGTCAGTAAATGAACTGAGGTAAATCAAGGACTGTGTGTATGATAGAGGAAGTCCTCACCTACCAATTAACTGTATGTTCAGTGACTATAGTTATAACAACACTGAAAAATTAGATTTACAATGGTTTCTCAAACTTGTAGCATCTATCTGGTCATGTGATCATGATTGAGATGCTTCAGAAGTGGCACGTGCTTTCAATGATCGTAACATTCCATTTTCAACCTTCCCTGCTGGCTTCTAACAAGCAAACTCAAGGCAGGATATCACAAGTCTGGGTCATGTAATGCCTTCCTTAATGACCTATTGTAATTTGCTTAACAACCATACTAGAGCTGACATTGGTCCAGTGCAGTCACATGATGTTTTGCTTTATGACTGTGTTTTCTAGTGAGGACTCCTGTATTGCATTTTTTTTCCAGGAATTAAATTGATGTACAACTTCCCCACCCTCTAGGGTACTGTAATAACAAAATACTGTTTTCTGATATAAAACTTGAGTTGAAAATAGAACATTTCCTCACATAACTCTTGTTACTGATATTGAAAAATAATTTCAGCATGTTTAAAATTTCAAGAAGTTGCTCCAATCTTTCTGGAAGTTATGATTGTTCTGGGCATGATCAAACTTTGAAACAGTTTTTTTCCTCATTCAAATCAAAACTTAATCACAACTTTTCTTTAATAATTTTCCATAATAATGGAACAAATACATTTAATTTGAGCCATTCTGAATTGAAATCTTCACCCAGGCTGAACCAACCTATGGTATGGAATGTTTTTCTGTTGTTAAATATTTTGTTTGCTATTTATTACCCATTTCCCTCTCCATTGCCAGGATTAAGTAATCAAAATATTTATATGGACATCCATCTTAAAACACAAATCTGGGCCAGTTTCAACAACAGTAAAATCCAGAACTATAAAAATCATAAAACCAAATTAAAAGCCACCTCCTTAGTCATTCCTTTGGGATGCCCCACAACCAACTCCAAACATCCTTACTAAGTTTAGCCTATCATTTGCACAAAAAGCACTAACTTGATGCCCATCCAAAAGGCTGAATGGGTGAGGGACTGCAGGATCATCGAGGGGAGGGTGTTCCATAAGGTAGGGGCAGCCATGGAAACAGGCCTGCTTCCAAGATCCGACTAAATGCCAGGATTTAAGGGGAGGGACCTGAATGAATCTATGTGTACATTGGGGGCCTACTGCTAATTATTTATTCCACTCAGTGGGATATCATGGTTATTAGGCATAGATATAACTATTTTCTTTCTGCCAGGGAGAAGTGAAATATAAAGTACGATGGAAAGGCTATGCGCCAGATGATGACACATGGGAACCCGAGGAACATTTGAAAGACTGTAAAGAAGTTCTTCTTGAATTTCGAAAGAAAATGCTGGATAATAAATCTAAGCCTGTTAAAAAAGAGTTCCAGGTATGTGGTTTCATACCATTCACTCCATTCGTTTTGACCCGTTTTTCATAATGGTGGATCCTAGCCTTTGCAAAGTGTCATGACCTCCTCCCGCTGCCCATCCTTGAAGCACTTCCCTCCCTTTTACTTTTCTTCTGAGGTATATCTCATAACCGGGTGGATAGTCCTCCTTTACCAATCACTTGTTCAGTCATCGTTCACAGTTCTGAAGGCGTTGAATGAGTAGTGTTAAGAACCGGTCGTGGAGGTTCCAGCCATCCCTGCACCTCTGTGGTTATGTGATTGTGACCCAGGTAATTGGCAACCAGTTTGCATGTAGATGGGTTGCAGCAATCCCAGAGTCATAGAATCACTATTTGCAATCTTCCCTGATGTCTTCCCACAAGCAAAAGGTTGAAAGTGGCTCCGATAGCTCAGCCCTGCTCCTACTGCTTTTTCCCCCAAAGAAGAGAAAAGCAACAAGGCAAGTGTGGCCACAGCCCAGCCTGGCTACACTCAAGCCACACCCTCCGCCCTTTCTGCATTTATGCCATGAGCCCCTGGCCTCCCCACGCTTGCACTCCTTACCTACTAGCACTGCTGCATTTGGCCCTCCCCATGCTGTGCATCCCTTGGCCTTGCTGCACTCCCTCCACACCACAGTACCCCCTCCCTCCCCACTTGGTAGAACTTCCTTGCTTGTTGCCTGCTTGTGAGCTGCGAAAGGAAAAACTTGTCATGACCAGGATCTGTGACTTCCTGCCAGCTTCCTCACTGATTTTGCTTGTTGCTAACTGGCAGGAAATCACAAGTTCCAGGGTCCTTGCATAACAACCTGTGATTCTTGCTTAACAATGGAAATTGGGATTGCCAGGATTGGCATCACTAAATGATGCATTTATAACCGCATTGCTTAGCAAAAGAAATTCTGCGCCTAATTACCATTGTTCAGCAAGGACAATGACAGCTCTGTTCTTAAACCATTTAAAAATATCTTTAGGCTTTACAGTTTGATCTCCCTTGATACTTAGGAAAAAAGCTGTCTCGGAATGATGGGTTTGAATTTGCTTGTAAAAATCTTTGTATTGGAACCAAAATTTTACAAAATTAAATTGATAAAATGATTTTCAGTAATGGAAAAGCTACCCGTGCTACCTTAAATTCTTAGGTGTTTATCTGTAAAACACTGTTGGTCTCTCATTGGGATTCAGGATTCAGACAAAATTTCACACATCATTTCTTTGGACCTGTGAAGAGGAGAATTCATTTGGTCATCTTGATTTATTTTTTGCTTGATTTAATCTGCAGGTTTTCTTCTGTGTACTGAAGCAGCCTCTTTTCATTTTAAAGAGGATTGGATAGGGTTTTGCCCATAATTATTTATTAATTTAAAAACAAGTAACACACTAAAAGGCAAACTAATTGAAATCAAACAGAAAACAGTAACGTAATCAAGGAACTACCAAGGAGAAAACCACAACCCCACCAGCACTATCAGGGTTTGAATTGTATTGTACATAAACAGGGAGAAAACTCCACACTCACTAGCAAGGATGATATCACCTAATCAGATAGTAAACCTCTGCAAGTAAACAACCTAACTCAAAGAGCATCAAGGACTCCATAATTGAAATCTTATCAGATTGCTAGATATTCTAGCAATGTTATACCAATTTTATACCATCTACTTTGGCTGCTTTGGTTTTCATATCTAGTTTGAAATGCCGATATTGAGTAAAATGTCTTTATTGTTTAGAGTCAACTGCTTAAGGGCCAGCCTACATTCTTAAATGCCTGCCTACTCACACACTAAATGGACTACGAAGACCCTGGTTGTATAGATGGTGGTGCTAGATCAGGGGTCCCCAACCCCCGGTCCTTGGGCTGGCACTGGGCTGCAGCATGCCAGCAACTGGGCCGCACAAACAAGCAAAGCCCCATCCATGGGATGCAGGCAGCACACAAAACCACGCACCCTCTGGTCCGCGGAAAAACCTCTCTCCTTGGAACTGGTCCCGGGTGCCCAAAAGGTTGGGGACCTCTGCGCTAGATAAAATAACAGGCAGAGCTTTTTGCTGGTGCCCCCTACTGGCAGAATTTTATCCCTGCTGTTTTCCTTTTGAAAGGTATAACAGTCAAAACTGCTTCTAATTAAGAAAATAACTTTATTGCTTTATTTTTAATATGCTGCAATTATGGACTTGAAATGATTTGATTGCTTTTTTCTAATATTTTTTGAGTTATAATATTGATAATTTTAAATGCAATATTTATGATGTTCTGCAAAAATATTAATGTTTCAATCTCAAAACTACATAAACAGATGGATGGAGTTTGGACTTTTCACTTGAGTTAATTGAATGGTAACTCTGTCAGCTATATGGCAACTCTCATAAAACAGAGGAAGCCTTCAGAAATGTACATATGATTGGTCAAAGGAAAAAAGTTTTTTTTAATAAAATCTTGGTGAAAATAGATAATTTGTTCTCAGATCCTTGGTTTTATCTTCCTCCATATAAAGATCAAATATGAAAGCATTTTTAATGTACTAATGTTACTGTGAGATGCTGTGCTGTCCTGTCCTATCCTGTCCTATCCTATCCTATCCTTTTAATCTATTCTATATTCTATATTAAATGTTTTTAAGTGTCCCTTCTTTCTCTCCCTTTTGTAGAAACTGCCTTTAAATGATGATCTTTTTGAAGCAGATTCTGAAGCAGATAGTGATTGGCAAAGTGATACAAAAGGGGACCGATCACCAAAGAAGAAAAAGAAAAAATCTAAAGACAAAGAAGATAAAAACCAAGATGAAATACAAAAGAAAAAAGCTAAACTAGCCAAAGTGAAAGAAAAACCAGTTCTAGAATGTGAAAATTCTTCTGACAGTCTGGCTTCAGATTCCAAACCAAAGAAAAGGACTTCGGAGTCAAAGGAAGATGTTAAAGATTCCAAAAAGCAAAGGCGGGAGGATATCAAAGATCACAGTAAAAAGAAAGAAAGCAAAGATGGAAAGAAAAAAATGAAAGAGGAAAGCAAAGAAAGTAAACACGTGCAAAAGGGGAAACACGGGATTAATCATTTAGACGGTGAATCTAGCATGCAAGGGGATTCTTTTTCTCAGGCTGCAAATTTTGAAAGTGAAGATTCAGACAGTGATAGCAGCGAGGAAAAACATAAGGCGCCTTCTGGCAAATACCGGTTAGAAGAGGTTGCAGTTCACCAGCCTGATAGCACTTCAAGCACAGACGATAGTTCTGAAATGAGGGTTAAAAAGAAGAAGAAGAAACACAAGAAGGCTGCAGAATTAGACGAACATAGAAAAGTAGATAAAAGTTCGGAGAAGAAGAGCGCTCATAAAAAGCAGAAGATTCCAGAGAAAACAAAAGTTTCTCCCGAACTCGAAAATAAGAGGCCATTTCTATCTGCTCCAACACAGAAGCCTTTGAAATTGTCTGTTGATGAACGAG
This sequence comes from Vipera berus, assembly GCF_964194415.1. NCBI lineage: Eukaryota > Metazoa > Chordata > Lepidosauria > Squamata > Viperidae > Vipera > Vipera berus. Next base: position 20,764,229 of record NC_138206.1, read on the forward strand.
GATGCAGGCTCAGTGATACAGGAGGAGAAGGGAGCAGCCTGAAACTGAAAAGCAAAGAGCCAAAGCCAGTTCAATCTTATGGCGGGAATGTCTTTCAAAAGGCAGCCGTTCCTGAAAGCAAAGAAAAGAATATAAATTGGAGAAGTGAGGAGGAGAAAATAAAATCTCCGTATTCCTTAAAGGAGAATCTTTTTGAAAAATTTACAATGGAGATTGAATGCAGTAAAGGAGGGAGCACGGTTGGCAAGAAGAATCTCTCCAAAAGTGAGCTGAATGTTGACGAAACCCCAAAGGAAAAAGGCATTTTTTCTAAGGTAATCAGTATTGGATGACACAAAATTAGGATTTATTTACCAGATCTCGTTTTCTTTATTCCAAATCGTCATTTAATCATGTGTACCTGCAACTTTGGGTTTTTTCCCCCTAGGCGTTGCCATTCATCTTTTTCTCCCCCTTTTAGTTTTTTTAAAGAATTAAAATAAATCATTTCGAGGCAGTTTGAATTGAAATAGCACTTAAATTTCCTATCTTATCTGTTTTGTGTATTCTACTATATTACACTATTTCCACTCCCCAGATTATGTAAGTAATCTCAAAGCAATATGATGCAAGATAATCAGACTGCTGCTGTGTAAGACTTGGTTGAAATGGTTCTGCTATTTTCACTCAAGTAAAGCGTTATCTAAGGGCTATTAGATAGCATTAACCTACTGTTTTATCCTTTATGAGTAAAAGGGTTCAGATATCAGCTTGTGTGATTTACCTGTGAGTAAGTTCACATTTTTATGACATCCAGTGATTATATAGTACTAGAACTCACGTGTCTGTAAAATGGGTTCAACAGGACGGCATGAGGCAGCAGTTACTGAACCAAGGTAACTTCAATGGGCTAATTTAATAATATGCTGTGATCCATGACTCCCATGGAAATGAAAGTTGGGGGCGTTGCAGTGCTTCAGAGCCCCCAGTCATGTAAGCCTCATTTTCAACAATCCCTGACAGCTGCTCAGATGTTATTGAGGAAACTGGCAGGAACTTTAAAGTGGATCATGGTTGCTGAGGCTTCCTGCCACCTTCCCGTTAGTAAAGTTTTTGTTTGTGGGAAGCTTGCGGGGAGAAAGTCAATGGGGAAGCTGGCAGGGAGAATTGCAAGTTGCTTAGGTAAGCCGGCCCACCTGTGCAGCCTCCCTCAGTTCTTGTTCACTCATGCCAGCCATTGTGCACCCACCCACTCTCTCCCTCCACCACCTAGTAGCAGCCATTTACCTGCCTGCTGGGAATGGGAGCGGGGGAGGAAGGGAGGGAAGGGAATAGGAAAAAGGAAGGAAAGGAGAAAGCCGATTTGGAAGTTGCTCCTGCTCCCACTTTTCTTTTTTGCCCACCTGTGGTCATCCTGTTTAGATAAAGAAATATCTCTAAAAGGATGATCCATCAGGTCACAGGTTGTCTTGTTTGTTTGTTTGTTTGTTTGTTTGTTTATTTATTTATTTATTTGATTTATATACCACCCTTCTCCCTAAGGACTCAGGGCGGTGAACAGTGACATAAATATCAGAATGCACAAATACAGATATTGAAAACAAATTAAACCCTAATTTTGCCCAAATGCAGAAGATAAGTTACCTTAAAACAATAATTACAACAGAACCCGTCAGACCAGACCGGATTGCTCAAACAGATATGTTTTTAGGTCGCGTCGGAAGGAGCGAAGGTCGGGAGCCATCCGGAGCTCAACCGGTAAACGGTTCCATAGGTCAGGCGCGCCCACAGAGAACGCCCTCCCTCTGGGAGCCACTTTTGGTTACAGAACCAAAAGTACTTTAGACAAAATCCAGTGAAATATGTATGTGTCCAAAGGTTTGGGAAATGTAATTTTCTGAGAGTACTTCACCATTCCATTCCAAAGAGAGAAAGCTGCTTTTTTTAAAAAAAAATAAAGGTATGTACTTAAATGCTGAAAAAATACTGTTGCATATGTTGAATGCCTCTTACACATCAAAGTATTTTTTTTGGTATGTCCTGGACTTCACATTCATTTTAAATTGTGATTTAAATTGCCCTTATGTCCATGCATGTATACCGGTAGCTTTGCTCTATAACTGGTTAACCATTAGTTTCACTATGTTTTACTCTTCTTCAGGCTATATGGAAATTAATGCCAGTTCTTAATACTTTTGTAATAAATTGAACAGAAGAAGAAGTTTATATGTTTTAAGTTAGATTAGCTTTTGTTATCGTCCATATCCACAGCACTCTTGTTTATGTTTATTTTTCATTTTTAGGAAAAGGAAACCAAAAAAATTGAAATAAAGGAAAAACTCCAGAAGAAATTGGACTCTGAAAAGGAAGAAAAAAACAGAAAAGAACAAAGGCAGTTTAAAAGTAAGGCTGAAATAATAAATTATAAAATACTTCTTTTGGAATACTGATGTAATCTTGCTTCAGTCTTTACAGTACAGTATGTACTTTTGTGGAAAACCCGATAATTTTTTCATCATGATTCGTGTTTGATTTTCATGGGTTGAATCCAAAAATGTAGGTGAATGCAGAGCAGCAAGTGAGAGCTCTTACATCACAAAATGCTTCACGGTGGTTCAGAAGACTGTGTCGAATGAAAAAGATTGTGTGAATGTTACTGATAGAAAAGAAGTATGAATTTGACTTTAAAGACTTCCTACTAAAATATAGCTATGATGCTCACATTACACTAATAAATTTGTTTTTACACCTTGTGAAGAGATGAATATTTGCTCTTCAGATGAGGCTCTTAAGAGATAAGTTACATCTTAATTGCTGATAATGCATAAAGGCTGTTTTGGGCATAAATCCATGTAGATAAATCTGCTTTTACCTCTCCTGTTATATAAATTGAAATCTTGATTCATGCAATATATTCTTGTCTAATATTCTAAACTGATTAAGCTTAGTAATATTGTTGCATGGAATTTCAGTTCCAGTTCCTAGTATGCTGAAAAATTGATTATGAGGTTCGCTTGATGAAAACATCTTTGCAAGTAGTGTATTTGAGATGTTAAACGTTTTATAATTAAACCTATCCAGGAAGTAATTTGAAGAATTAAATCATCTGGAAATGATTTAAAATATTCTTAAGGTACTTTATGCTGACAGCAAAGCATTCCTAGGATACCTCAGATACTCTCGGCCATATGAAAAACCTATCTTGATTGCTTTCCTGAATGAAATATGGGAACATGCTTTCAGATCTCCAGAAGTAAGGGTTTCATGCACAGAGGTATGTCACAAAAAGAAGCATTTTCCGTCTGCCCCTTTCTTTCTTCTAGTCCAGGGGAAGGGAACCTTGGACTTCAACTCCCAGGATTCCTGAGTCAGCATGGCTGGTTGAAGAATTCTGGGTATTGAAGTCCACAAGTCATAAAAGAGCCAAGGTTGCCTACCCCTGTTCTAGTCTCACTAGGTGGTGGTGAATTTTAAATTTGCCTCTTTGAGCTGATCACACTGGATGACTTAATTCTCCTTAAAGTAAGCAGACTGAAGGTGCGGAGTTTGTGTGGAGTTTGCCCTATAAATCAACAATGCATATGGTAATTTATTTAAAATCAATAGAACAAAACGACCCCACTTGCTTAAAAAAGTGAACATGCTGTAACAAATGTTCCTATTAGAAATCTGTAAGGTGATGTTTTGCTAGTTTTTTCCCAGTTCTAAGGTATCATTGAAAGCCTTTAAAAAACTTACATTCCCTTGCCTCTGCAAGGCTTTTGTAGACGGGTATTGTAAAGAAAGGTGATTCTCACTTTAATGTACAAATTGAATTATATTAACCCTAAAAGTAATCATCATATCCCACTCATGCTATACTGTCCAAAAATAATTATTTTCTTGTTGTAGGTTTGAAAGAGATTAGGAGTGCATTTGATGTGTTTAGCATCTGTTCAGAAGAAAAACATGAATATTTGGAGAGTCGAAAAAAAGAGGACTCGGCACACGAGTCTAAATCCACAGACGAATTTAGATTAAAAGATAAGCAAGTACATAGCAGGACCAGCAGAGATGAGACTGATACTTGGGCATACATTGCAGCAGAGGGTGACCACGATATAACTGAGGACAGTTCTGGTAAGATAACAATAAGCCACTAAGGACAAAAGCTCATTTCAGATGGCTATATACTGTGATCCACAAATAGGTAAGGTCTTAACGTGACCTTTGAAGAATCCTTATCTGTCTAATTCTTGGAAGCTCAGTCTCCTTTCTTTTAGTATTTAACTATCTAACTATCTTTATCCACTCCCAAAGATGCTTTTTCACGAGGCAACTGGACTTCCTTGTTTTTCTTTGAAGAAGTTTCGCTTCTCATCCAAGAAGCTTCTTCAGCTCTGACTGGATAGTGGGGAATGAAAGGATTTATATTCCTTGCAGACAGCTGTTCATTTCATCATTCCCCATCATCCAGTCAGAGCTGAAGAAGCTTCTTGGATGAGAAGCGAAACAAAAACAAGAAAGTCCAGTTGCCTCGTGAAAAAGCATCTTTGGAATAACGATGACCTGGATGACTGAGAATCTCCATAGACATATCTTTATTCATTATCCATTGCATTAAGTATCGCTAGTAAGTCAAATGTTCCCTAGAACAGGTCACCAACACCCAGTCCAACTATTAGTGTGTTGAAATTCTATTGGACAAGTGTCTCACTGAATCATGTAACTTGATTAAGGATAGATGCAATTTCATGTGATTATGGAGGAAGGCACAAATTATCTCAATCGTGGATCACTAATGCTAAAAACGTTACGATCAATAAAAACTACGAATAAATATATCCATCCAGGTATATCCAAAAATAAATATGTCCTTTAGGAAATACAATCTACACTGATGTATCATTAATGTCTTACTAGCAGGCTTGAGCTATATTTATTTCACAGAGGATTCAAATACTGTGAATTTTGTAATTGAACTTGCAGAGATAATAAGCAGAATGTGAATTCACCTATAAAACACTTTTTTGTTCCGAACAGTGCTTTGAGTATGGGACAAGTGGCTGACGGTCTATTTCAATCGTTTAGGATGTATGTCAAATTCAAATTTTCAGAGGGTTTGAAATAGCTATTTATTTTATTTTATTTTATTTTAATTCCATTTATATCCCGCCCTTCTCCGAAGACTCAGGGCGGCTTACAAGCTTAGCAGCAGCCTTCATTCCATGTATATGCCTGCTTATTAGGGCTTTCACACACACCCCAGCGGCATTATTACAAAGTCAGCTTATTGCCCCCAACAATATTCTGCCCTCAGAATTCAAAGTGGTCCTTGTACATCAGTAAAGAGAAGGCAGGATGTCTACAGAAGTTATTAATTGGACAATGGGAAGATTTAACTTTTTCCTTTTCTTCTGAAAATCCAAACATAATAGATGCAAAGCAACAGACAATGAGTTTAGGTATGGACATGCAGCTAGAATGGCTATCCTTAGAGGACTTTCAGAAACATCTCGATGGAGAAGATGAAGAGCACTTGACAAATGACGGGATATCTTCAGGTCAGTAACATGCAGAGACTGAACAGCTGCATATCTCAATTTTTAAAACATACTAATTCCTGTTGAATGCTTCTTTTCTAGCTCAGCTGCGAGATGCTGTTAAAAATGGGAACTATACTATGGTGAAGATGGCACTTAATTCAAACGAAAAATATAATCTTGATCAGGAGGTATGTTTTAATAGAGTGCATCATTTATTTTTTATAATCATACACTAGGAATTTAATCTTCTGAAGTGTACTATTTAAAGACACTGGATCATGGATAATGTACTTCACATTTTTTAGATTATTATTTCTACAACACAAATCTATTTGTATTTACACTGCATAAAGTGGTCTTCAGTATGACTGCTTCACAATTTATTACTTTAACAAATTTGTATATCAGTTGTAATAATAAAAATTACTCATCTGAAAAAATGTACTGTTTTAGGATTCTAGTGGAATGACTCTGGTGATGCTGGCTGCTGCAGGTGGCCACGATGACATTCTTCGACTTCTTATCCGGAAAGGAGCTAAAGTTAATTGCAGACAAAAGAATGGCACAACGGCTTTGATTCATGCGGCTGAAAAGGTCCGTTTCTTGCCACTTTTTCTGTTTATTCATTCCTCTAAAATAATGCTAGTTGAATTTGGGCTTTTGGGGAAGACATTTTAATGGAAAGATAATTAACTATTTAGATCAGGGGTGTCAAACTGCCGGCCCGTGGGCCGGAGCATCACAAAGAAACCGCGCCCATCCCATCGCCGGCAATGGGAAAAAGTTCCGATACGTCGCATGACGTCGCGAGTTCGACATGTCTGATTTAGATTATTGGCTCAACTCTACTGTTAATCTCTTTTTTACTGCTTTTCCATAGTAAGTCAAACTCATAGGTGTTCTCAAGAATATTACCTTGTTTCAAGAAATAATACTATTTAAAGAGTCGTGCAAATATGTGGCAGGTTTCTCATATATAGGGATAGAGAGGGAAATTAAAACAGGCTACCAACAATTCATTCTAAGATCTAATTATAGCTCTAAGCAGAAATTCTTGAAATGAGTGGCATACATCTGCTTTGAAGGAAGTGAAAGTCATCTGTATGCGTAGTGTATGCTGATCTGGTAGTCTTGTATATATTGTTGCTTGGTGGGGCATTCCAGGATAGTTTTACTATTAAGTTGTATACTTTCTGCAATATTTACCTTTTTAACAGAATAACAGAGTTAGAAGGGATCTCTTCTAGTCCAACCCCTGTTCAAGCAGGATACTTTTCAGACAAGTGATTGTCCAATCTCTTCCTAAAAATCTCCAGTGATGGAGCACCCAAAACGTCTGAGGGCAAACCATTCCATTGATTAATTGTTCTAAGTTTTCTTAAATTTGACTGCTTTATCAAGAAACTACGTAGTACCATGCTACTTTACACTAAGAGCCCTGGTGGCGCAGTGGTTAGAATGCAGTACTGCAGGCTACTTCTGCTGACTCCTGACTTCCAGCAGTTTGGTAGCTCGAGTCTCACCGACTGAAGGTTAACACAGCCTTCCATCCTTCCGAGTTTGGTAAAATGTTGGGGGCAAATGCTGACTCCGTAAACGGCTTAGAGAGGGCTGTAAAGTGTAAAGTACTGAAGTGGTATATAGGTCTATGTTCTATTGCTATTGCTACTAAATCATGACTTTAAGAAGTGTGAAATATAAATAAATAATCATACCTTTCTGTACTGTTCATATTTGCTAGCAGCAGTTCCCTCTCTCCATTTTTAGACTACATTCTTTACCAATCCAAGTAGACCTGAATAAGAAGCTTGAGATTAAATTTGGGATCTTCTACATGCAACATCAGAGATTCATTAAATGACAGTGTTCTCTTCATCTTGAAAACATTAACATTGTATAGAAAATATAAAAATAAGGAGGTAGAGATTTACTTGATCTTTTTCAGCCAACATTTACTTTACCATAGTTGATCAGTAATTTATTTTACCAGCTAACAATACATTTTTGTATTATTTGAAGTACTTGCTACACAAATGCATGCTTATTCCTTGAATTGCTGATTCTAATATTTGCACATTTGTTTATTTTTTTAAGGAAAAACATTCCTTTTTAAAGAAATGAATGTTAGAACATATTTATTTATAGTACAAGTAGTCCTTGATTAATGACTGATCATTTAACAATTCAAAGCTACCGTGACCTGAGAAAGAGATTTATGATCTGTCCTCACAAGTTACATCCATCAAACCACCCTTACAGGGATCTTGAAGACCTTCTAGTCCAATCCCCTGCTCAGGCAGGAAATCCTATACCCTACCTTATTCAGACAAATAGTTATCCAATCTCTTCTTAAAAACTTCCAGTGTTGGAGCATTCAAAACTTCTGGAGGCAAGTTGTTCCACTGGTTAATTGTTCTAACTGTCAGAAAATTTCTCCTTAGTTCTAGGTTGCTTCTCTCCTTGATTAGTTTCCATCCATTGCCTCTTGTCCTGCCTTCAAGTACTTTGGAGAATAGCTTGACTCCCTCTTCACTGTGGCAACCCCTGAGATATTGGAACACAGCTATCATGTCACCCCTCTTCCTTCTCTTCATTAGACTTGACATACCCAATTCCAGCAACTGTTCTTTATATGTTTTAGCCTCCAGTCCCTTAATTATCTTTATGGCTCTTCTCTGCACTCTTTCTAGACTCTCAACATCTTTTTTCCATTGTGGTGACCAAAACTGGATGCATTATTCCAAGTGTGGTTTATCAAGGCATTGTAAAGTGGTCACGTGATCTTGATTCTGTCCCTCTGTTAATGCAGCCTAGCACTGTGTTGAGTTTTTTGGCAGCTTTAGCACACTGCTGGCTCATATTTAATTGATTGTCCACTAGGATGCCAAGACCCCTCTCGCAGTTGCTACTATTGAGCAAGGTACCACCTATACTATACCTATGCATTTGGTTTTTCTTGCCTAAATGTAGAACCTTACTTTTTTCACCATTGAACTTCACTTTGTCAAATAGCGCCCAATGTTCAAGTCTGTCAAGATCCTTCTGCATCTTATGCCTATCTTGTGGAGTCACACAATTATAATTCGTAAGGCTTGGCAACCAGCTGACATTTAAAACCAGTTGCATCATCCTGTGATAATGAGATCATAATTTTCAACCAGCCAGTATCAGACAAGAAATAGCAATTGGGGAAGCTGGATTCCCTTAACAACCATGCAATTCGCAAAACGGCTATGGTGATTTGCTCAACCACAATAAAAATAGTCATAAAATTGGGTCCAGTCATGTGATGACTTGCTTAGCAATCAAAATTCTGGTCCCAAATGTGGTCCTAAGTTGATGCCTACCTGTAGTTCTAGTGCTAAGCAATTTAGTAGATCAGCGGTCCCCAAACCTTATGGCTGGGGGAAAAGGGAAATTGGGATGCATGAGTGGCAGGCCAGCGGGCACTTGCAGCCCGACTTGCACAAGTAGCAGGCCAGCGCGTACATGCACAAGGGCCCACTGGTCAGCCATTCACATGGCCCAGGGGTTGGGGACCCTTTATCTAGATAGCATTGCTGCAAAGAAAGAGGTGCTCCTTTTACAAATAGGAAAGGAATTGCTGGTCACCTTGAGTTCTACTTTGAAAGAAAATGCATATATATATATATCTAACAATATTTTCAATATGTAATGACTGGCTTGCAATCCTAAATTATGTTTTTAAGTAACATACATGAGAATTCGTCACGGGTTTAGTATAATAAATAAAACTATATAGCAGCAAATCTGCTGACCTTGCATTTTTATTTATTTATTCTTGATGGAAAAATAAATAGAAAAGAAAATCAGAAGTCTTGTATCACCAATCATAGTATAAGTTTGCTTTAATCTTTATATCGATCTTCGATTATTTTCATTTTATCTATGTTCTCTTAGGTTTGAAATATTCATGTATGAATCATTTTGTTTTTGTAGAACAATCTAACTACGGCAGCCCTTCTCTTGGAAGCTGGTGCACATGTGAATGTGCAGCAAAAGAATGGTGAAACTGCATTAATGAAGGTATTTGTTGTTAACTTGAGTAAACTTGAACAATGGTAAATCAGGATATATTTTCTTCTAGACAAGTTATTTTCTGTAAAACTTCTAATACAGAAATCACGAATTAAATAAGATTTACGCCTACATACTGATTCATAAGTACAAGAAATATTCATATTTGGGGTAAAACAAATATGATAATGAACTATAATGTTATAAAACCATTATGTGTTGAAGATAACTCAGCATTTATTGCTAGATTACAGACTTGCATGCTATACTGAGTTAATGTTTAATAACTTAAGCTCAGATCTGAGGGAATTGATCCTGTATGTGATCTCACTTATGGACAGTTGAATGTGGGAGAAGGTGGTCCCTCAGAAAACCTGGTCTGGAAATGTATAGAGCAGGGGTCCCCAAACCCCAGTCTTTGGACCAGTACCAGGCCACAACGTGCCAGCAACCAGTCTGCATAAACAAGCAAAGCTCCATCTGCGGGATGCAGGCAGCACACAAAACCACACCCCCTCCGATCCACAGAAAAACCTCTCTCCACGTAACCGGTCCCTGGTTCCCAAAAGGTTGGGGTCCTCTGGTGTAGAGCCTTTTAAAGAAGACAACCAGCATGTTGTAGCACACCCAGAAGCCAATTGGCCACCAGGGCAGCTCCTAGAGCGAAGGGTTTGTCCCAGGTATATCAGGATGTAACCATTTTTGCCTAGGCCCCTGCATTTTGTATTACTGTAGCCACTGAATTATTTCCAGGCCCAGCACTACACAGTAAATCTATGAAATCCAGTGCTACTAGCATCTGCCCCAAAATATGTATGTCCTTTAACTGCGTTTTCATAATATCTCTTGGTAAACTCTCACATGTAGGCTTGTAAGAGAGGAAATTACGATATCGTCCGTCTAATGATTGAAAATGGAGCTGATTGCAATATTTCATCAAAGCATCAGAGCAATGCTCTTCACTTTGCCAAACAGTGTAATAATTTATCAGTGTCCGAACTCCTCAGGAGTCATTTGGCTACGTAAGTCCTTGCATTGGAGGTGGTTCAATTTCCTTAGTGAATAGGGGAATGTTGATGTCAGATTTTTTTAAATTGGAAAATTATATTTCTTAAACATTTTAATATAATACTTAATTAGATGACTCTTTGCATGCTTATTTTACTGTTAGCATTTAGGAGGATGTTGCCTTTATTAATAGTTTCATTCTGTGAGGGATTTTTAGGCCTCTAACATGAGTTCTTAGGATTCAAGTTGAAGGATTTTTAAAGTTGTTTTATGTAAGCCAAAACTTGGATTATATTTCAAACCCAGAAAATCCTAAAATTATTTTTTATTTTTTATTTATATTTGCTTTAGTACTTTTTTCTTGTGAATGAATATATTTTATGTATCTTCTTATAAATTTAATAAGTAATAATAAATATGTAATAAACTATTTTGATTTTTTATAATTACTGTTAGGACATTTTATCTAGGCTTTGCTCATTTATATGAATAACTTTTTTTTCATAAAGCCTATTTAATTTTTAAAATCTTGATTTAATTGGTATATTTATAGTGGTTAATATATTTACATAATGCAATGAGTGTTGGCACTTTACAAAATTAAAATACAATTATGCCAACTAAACAATAAATACAATACACTACAACAAAAATATCATATTAACAATATCTAAAATGAAAACTAACTCCATCCATGCATTCTCTGTGGAATTCAGCTTTGATAGGTTAAATCCAGAGCCTCAGTGGGCAGGGTAATTAGCAATCTGCTTAATCATGACATGATTCAGATATATTCAGTTGCTGGAAGACAAAGAATGGGCTTTGACATTGAAAAAACTAAGAGGGATATAAGGAATCTGCAGGGTGGGGGAAAAGAATTTTGCTTATCTGCTGTGTAGAGAAGAAGCTACTATGCAGAAAAAGTTCTTTAAAAATGAATTAGTGGGGCTGTTTGAGGGAGGCACATTTATTGTAGTCATCTTTATTTAATTTTAAATTTTTTTTGCTCATTGCTTTTGTGTATTTATATTTAATATTATTTTTATAACAGGTAAAATGAAAGAAACAGACTTGGCTTATAAAAATCTCTTATTTCCTCCCTTTGAATAGATAATCTATTTGTTTTCAGTGCAAGGTATCAACAAAATTAGAACAAGGCCTTTGAGGGCAGAAGTTTTAGAGTTTGGGGAAATAAACGTAATACAAATATTCACCACTATTGCTATGGAATTCAGTTCTAAATATTGAATCCAGAAGTAGATTGGATTTACAGTAGTGGTCTTGAGAGGTAGGAGGAAGGGCTGCTGCGCATTTTTTTTTTCTGACCTTTTACGTTCCTTCCATTTAATGATATTTTAGGGCCCTCTGTGAATAGAAGGTGGTCATCAACTGGCAAAATATTACTCATTGAAAATGAACTATGACCCCTTTTCTAATACAACAATTACACGTTTTAATTTTGCTTGATTTTAGGTTAACCCGAGTGGCAGAAGAGACAATCAGGGAATACTTTGAAGCCCGTCTTAATTTGATGGAGCCAATATTTGATATTGCATGTCATCTGCTTTGTGAGGGACCAGATTATTCTTCAGAATTCACCTATAAGGCCCCACAGAATGTGCCTGAAGGTTGTATTTGGAGACAAATTTGATCAGTGAAATGAAAATCCAGATATTTAAGGGTGTGATATCTACCCTATGAGCATCAACCAGTTCGGATATTTAAATAAATAAAACATGTCAAGCTAAAATATTCTACTAATGATAATAGATAGCATAGGTAAAGAAATAAAGTATTGAGATTGATAGATTTTATTGCTTTTTCTTTTTTTGAGAAAGTGAGACAATATAGTATATTTAATAGTTGTGTTAAGCTTATCTGAATCTTCCAAGTGCATAAAATTGCATTATGATAGAAAAAACAGGAAATAATTTTTCCAGAATTATAATCCTAAAAATTGGATTTACCAAAGTTAAAATATCTGACCGTATTTAACTTTACATTAAAATTGTATATTAATGAGTTCTTTATTTAATAATCCTACATACAGAATGTAAAAAGAAATTAGTCTTTTAAGATTCCCAAATCAGTTCATGTTTCTTTAAGCATTTACTTTCCAGATTATCTTTCTGAATCAAACGTAGGCATTTGTTATGAAAGAAGGGATCTGATTTGCAGCTGCATGGCTTAAGAAATTTGAAATACAATCAGTACAGCTGCTTTTTATTATTCAAGATATAATTCAAGCTGCCATCTATTTGTGTATTAGAAACTAGTTATAATTAATCACTTTTTTCATAGGGAGAGCGAGAGCTGTTCTTTATTCTTGTATGTTCTCACAAAGAAGTATTCATTGTTTTTGCCACAGGATCTGGGATTCTTTTATTCATTTTCCATGCAAACTTTTTGGGAAATGATGTCATTGCTCGACTCTGTGGACCATGCAGTGTGCAAGCTGTGGTTTTGAATGACAAATTCCAGCTGCCTGTGTTTTTGGTAATTTTTTCGTCTCTTTGGTTACTTATATCATCTTTAGAAATGTATAGTTTTTTATTTCTAAGAGTTAACAATTCATCCTTTTAACAGAGGAATGAAGCCTCATTTTAAACTGAATCTTATGTTATGGGGAATAGCTTCAGTTTTTTTGAAAATTTGGAAAAATCTGTGGTTGAGCTCATATTTTGCATACAAATATTCTCAGTTTCAATCCTTGATATCTCCTATTTGTTGTGAAGGATTTGCCTGTCTACTGCTTGGATATATAAATAGTTTAAACATGGTTTATTTCATATCTACAGTATCTTAAAATGGTTGTATCTACATTTATGGGCCCACTAATTGCTCAGCCATATTTCTTAAACAATAGAATAGCATCATATTCATTAGAGTTAATGTTTGAAAACTCTTGAGGCAGACCAAATATTCTTCAGCTCAAAGGCTACTCCATATTGTCCATGATAAAAAAGGCAACAGTGTACATTTTTAGCTATGAACTTTATTATTCCAAGAAGAATGTGTCAATCCTGCATTTTATATAGTACATCTTTCTTTGCTGAGGACCTAAAACAATATCAGAATGGGATATAGAAGATCATCAAAGTTAAATAATTGTACTTCTTATTGGTCAAAATATATAGTTGTATCTATACTTTTGGTAAATATTGGTGAGTTGCACTAGCAGCTCTTTTTCTCCCCATCAAATACCAAACACGCATATTTGTGCACATCTGCCCATCACTTAGATTCAATCTTTTTATACACAGCAATTATTTATTGTGTTTGTCCCAGCATTCCTTGCTACTTTTTTGCACATAACAGGCAGTAAGTAGCCCGTTATTTAACTATTACATAAGCCCTAGATTCCACCTTAAGGCTATAAGCTATAGCTTTCTTTCCAACTTCATACTTTATCATTGCTTCCCTTCTCATTTTCATTTAGTTTAATAGCTAGTAACAATTTTCAACATATTTGAAAGCTTGCATATTATTTAATTGACTAGAATAGATTTACTACCCCTTTTTTGCTGACTAGCTTAACTGTAAATGTTTCCTTCCTATTAATTAAAAAAAGGTCTCTAAAATACATAAAGAGTCTTTTGGTTTACCTTTAACAGGTCTTGCAGAGATGCTAGTGTGATAGTAGATGGCAGTTTCATTTAGCTAAGTACAGTTAAATATGCTATAAAATACTTGTGTGTGGAATAGACAGAATACACTTTAGAGCAGGGATGGGCAAACTGGCTCCTTGGGCAAATTTTGCCCTGCCTTTGGCCTAATTTCAGAATCTCTGTGCAAGAAAGTTCTGCTGTCTGTCCCTCTCCTGCAACTGGGAGACACAGAGGAGGAGGGAGAGGTCTGCAAGAGGAGGGTGATCAGAGAGCAAATGGGTATTCCCATTGCTCTTGGCTTTTGGCTCTGGCCCTGCTTACTGCTTGCTTCAGTCCCACCTACAATATGGCCTGCAAGAGGCGGGGTAGATTGCCCACTCCTGCTTTAGAAGCTTTGCAAGGGATTTGTGAATGAAAGATAAGCAAGAAACAGTCGAAAGAATGTTCTGCCTTCAGGCAGTACTTGAAGGTGCCTCTGGTACCTGTTATTTGGCTCCGAGTATAGAGAGGTACCCTTTGCCTTCATCTCATCCTTTCCCCTCCCTCCCAGCCCAACAGAGCCTGCCATCCTGCCCAGACAGAGCAGCTTATCCAGAAGATCTTACAGGTGAGTGGCTAGGCTAATACCTGTTAGGGCATTCATGCCAGTCTTATCCAGCCATATGCTCTCCTTACCCTTGGGCTTATTTTACTGGGAGTTACACGTACATTTCCTCTATTAGTCTCTGCCCATGCCAAACCTCACTTCCAACCATCTTAAGGTGGTTTCCAGTGATTAAAAATACTAAGACAAGGCTTACTGGATTATATTAAAAGTTCATGTAGACTAGTGCTTTAAAAACCTGTTTCAAGATTACTATATGCTTCTTTTCCTGTTCCTTATTTTTTATATCTGCCTCCTAGAAGTTGCATGTGCTTTTAGTTGTGCTGTAGTTTTTATGGTTGGCATTAGGTCTTTTGCCATGCAAGTCGGTAACAGGCTTAGTTGGTGAACAAGGGTTAACATGGATTAAAAGGGGTTGTTGTTTTTTTATATATATATTTTGCCTGGCTTAAGAGAGATGTTGTATCTGTGCAATGAATTCAGTTGTTTTTCCTCTTTATTTTAGGATAGTCATTTTATTTATTCCTTCAGTCCTATTCAAGGCCTTAACAAGCTCTTCATACGTTTAGCAGAAGTTCCAATGGCAAAGGTGAGCACTGCAAATGAAGGGCATTATTCAAATGAATATATTAAAATTCCAAGGCAATTTTGCGCTTACTAAAATGTTATGAAATGCCTAATGTAAGCCAAATTCTGACTCTTTTATAAAACACTTTATAAAGAGTGGCTTTTCTAAAATGTCTTTTCATATGAAAATGTGTACAAACATGCCTCTAAAATATATTGAATGTATGAAATGCTCTATTTTATGAGATACTATTACACTGTGAATTTATTAATATGCTCTTATGGATTTCACACTTTTGAGATGGAAAGATTTTGTCAGTGACTCTTTGTTCCTTACAGGTTAAACTGCTGATAGCTGCCTATAGAGTGCAATTACAATGACTTAATGAATGATGCAATTTTATTGGACTCTTTTCCTCATTTGAGTCTCAAGAAGTATGGAATTCCTGGTACATTCAGTGTTGTTTAATCTCACTTTGTTTTGTTTGAATGATATTTACATGTGAATCTTCCCGTATGTAGCAAATACACTGCTTTAAAAAATTGTGAGATTTATTTTGTAGACATAGCTGTATTTGTGTCAATGATTGTAATTCAGTTTGTAAGGCTCAGCCCAACATTTCCACAATGTGGAATGATAAACTTTTTAAGAGCAAGTATCTTGGTTGTGTATAAATGCTCACATTTTGCCCTGATTTTGATGTTTACATTCAAGTTTTTTTTAAAAAAAAGAAAAAACAGCTATAAATTTCTATTGTTACAAAAAAGGCATTTCTACTTAATAAAGAACTTCTGTGACTAATTTATCTGAGCAGAAGTTTAATATAAGAGAAATTTAGGATGGGTCATTTAGAAAGTATGGAACAAAATTTGTACCTAGAGATACCGTAATGTAATAATGGTAGTGTTTTCTTCTTTAGGTTTAATAGGTACAGGAAAAAATAGTTTTTCAGATACATTTGAGCTATTTTTTTAAGGTGGATTATATTTATAGATTTATGCTGAACTCCATCCACGCAATGCTCCCCAAATGATTAAACTATTACCCTGATCTAATCTACTACATTGGTTCTAAGATAAAACTGTAAGATGTGCATAAATCCCTTTTGTGTGTAAAAATTAAACTTTTGGTAGTCAAACTTCAGCTTACATCTGCTATTTATTTTTAGTGTCACAGCATCAAAATAGCTAATAGAAAGATTAAATTAAATACTAGTATATTTAATCTTAAACTGCTAAATGGCAACGTAACTGTTAAGGTCACTATTGGGCATATCAGCAGATCTCCATGTCACAAAGCACTTCAGGGGAAGAACAATGCCATTCTGAATACCAGGGTTATTTATTGAATTGCCACATTATTTACTGACAAATTGCAACTCCATCTCTGTAGTATTTGAGCTTGTTTGACCTTATCCAAACCTTCATAACTCCAAAGACAAAAGTTCAAGATTTCCAAATATTAGTTTTCCCAATGGTTTCATGCATTTATAAACATTAGGTGGGAACATTGACTCAATTGTAGTAGTCATGGATAAAAGCCGTCCTCTCCATATCCACTAAAGAACTATTGTCAGAACCCATTTCCTCAGGGGGTGGTGGTTGATAATGTCCCTTTCTGGGTTCTTTCTGTGGGTCCTGTCATTCTCCTAAGGGGGAGGCCTTTTGTGATGCCTTTCTCCTTTTGCTTATCTACAATGTATCCCCTCTGCCTTTTCTATCTGCTTGCTCTTTGAGTTGTTTTCCCTTGATGTCAACTTGGGGTGAGAAAGGAATGTGCCTCTGGCTTCTCTCTCACTGCAAAAGAAAAAGGTGTGAAGACCCAACAGCATCTTCCCAGGCAGGCATGGGAACAGACTTCGTTCCCACACTGGACTTAAAACCGGGGGATTGGCTCGTTTGAACTGACCGGATGAACTCTTGGGATGGGGTTTACTTGAGCCCCCATTTAACCTATTGATTTGAGCGGAAAACCCTCAGATCCTGCCTTCTATCTGCTTCTCCTAATAAAAGTTCCTTTTGGAATGAAACTCTTCCAAGAGTCCTGCTTTTTTGGGGTGAGGTTTTGAAGCGGGTCCTTACAACTATATAGAACCACTATTATTTAGCACCCTAACCTTTGCTGGTCGTCCAGAAAAAAAAATCTGTTTGATGGTACTGAGTGTCCTACCCACCAGCCCTCCACTCCACAGGTCCTGATGCTCATTCACAAGACTAACTAGAATTGTTTCAGTCCTACAACTGGGCCTAACTGGGACCAGTTGAAATAATCAAGTTTTCTACGAGATACTCTATAATTGGTTCCCTAAAAAGGAAAAGTTGGAGACTGGTTGAAAGTCATCTATCAGCTAAACCAAGAAAAGGCACACCACTGCTTCTTTCCCTCTGAATCCAACTGGTCACCAGCTAGTCACCCAAAAGAACCAGGAGAATGCAAACCAAGCCCACAGACGGGACTGCTTGAAGTAAATGAACATTATCCACTAATTTGGATTCTGCATATGAATTGTACATTATTGTTACTGTTGTATGGCTCCAAGTTTTTGTACATACAGTAACCAAAAGAAAAAAAATAACACCAGCACTGGCGGGGCAAGCTACTGAATTTAAACAGGGAGCAAATCCCACACAAGCACTGATTAGGTTACCTAGTTAAGTAATGAAACATCTGCAAGCAAATAACCAAGCACAGCACCAAGGAGAGATGGAGATCCTTGTACTAGCATAAACCTATTCCTTTAAGGCTGGCTCTTTGTTGGATACTGTAATTTTGGGAGCTAGGGACACACAAGGCAGTAATTTGTGACTAAAATGGAAAAAGTAATTACATTCTTCCAAGGCTACTCTTATAATGGGATTTGTAAAATGTGAGTTATATAGAAATCACAATTTTAATGCTGACATATAAAATAAGAAAAAATGAAAAAGTAGCAAGCAAAAACTAATTTTGGAACCATTTAATGACTGAAAGTTTACATAGTTTTCATATTCATGTTCAAGCAGTGTTCTTATGCAGATAGAGTTTTCCTCTTCAGTTTCACAGGAGCAATAGACTTAATCGAGGAGCTTGGGGCTCTTACGTTTCGCGACAGATTCTTCAAGCAAAAGGTGAATGAAGTTTTGAAGCTGTACTCCGACCTTTTAAAAAAAATAGTCCAAATAAAATATAACTACGAATAACCTCTAATTTGATTACCTCTTCAGTAATTTTGTTCTGATGAGTATGTACTTTGATTGAGTACTTGAAGTGGTTTGAGAAATATTTTGTGTGCAGTGCCTAGACATTTGTTTAGTCCATTACAACTTGCAGAAACATAAAGTGATTATTAATAAACGTAAAACTGTAATTGGAACATGTACTTTAGGGCTACTCTCTTTCATGTGGTTAGAGATGATATTCCAAAATGTATTATCTCTGATCTTGGAAATCTGAATCAATTAGAGAGCTTTCTGCGCATTTTTTTAAATTTTTCAGTAGGTTCCTGCCCCCCCCCCCCCCGAAAGATTTCATGAATTGCAGACAGCCTTTACTCTTAGGTAATTTAAAATATTCAATTATGGAGTACTACCCTGCTTCTAAGACCCAAAATTTCAAGTTACAAGGTTACCAAGGAACATGTTAAAAGAGGCAGAGGAAGACTGTTGTATAAATAACTCACAGTTGATGGGAGAGAGAAAAAATTATACAAGGGTTATAAAGCAGTAGAACAACAATGAAATTGCTGTTCTAGCATCTGGGTTCATCAGACCAGGGGTTCCTCCAATATTTATTCCTTCCTCAGCCTGGTTTGGCCACATTTCCCAATATCCCTATTCAAGTAGCAAATTTCTCCTTAAATGCCATACTTCTTTTAAACATTGTTACATGGAAAACCACTCTTAATGGGGAGAAAATGACTGGCATTTTTATGTTATAGAAATCTCATTCCAAACTGAATAGTTACTTTGAAATTTAAAATGGTGTCCTTGTTTTATTCCTGTCCCCTTTATGGTTACCGTTCTCAGAGGATTCTTCCTTTTTGTCAATACAATCCTGAGATCATAGTTGCTTGCTTAACTCTGCATGATGCAACTGTCCTGAAAAACATTCAAGATGTTACATTTCAACCATGATAACCTTTATAAATCTGATGGGATCTGGTCTTGTGGATGTTTGGCTGGGGGGCGGGGGGGGGGGAGAATAATTCCATTCCTTTTTATTTGGCTTAGTCCTGATGGTGCTGTTGGAAGGATTACTCTCTACTGTTAAAACTCAGAAATGCACACCAAAATTAATATTACATTAAAGCTTTCATCTTCTCCCTCATCTTGTTCATGAAACTGCTAAGGAATTAAGAACTTCCCAGGGAACGTCATCAGTACATTGAGATTCCTAAATCTACTGCACCATGTTATCTAACATCAAAAAAGTGACTGAATAGATTGAGATGAGGAAGAAGTTAAAATAAAATCTAGGCCAAATGGAGGTGATGTTATTAAATAGGAAACTATATTAAGTTGAAGTTTAGTTGCTTTGAAAGAGGCTTCAATGAAATATACTGATAGCTGAAGTATGCTCCTACATTCTCAGTATTCCAGTAAATATAAAAATAATTTAAAGGATTACAAACTTGCCCCAAATACTCCCTTATTTATTAAATTTCTATGCTGTCGATCTCCCCTACAAGATAACAGGGCTTCCTTCCAGGTGTATATGCAGGATATGGTTAAAAAAGTCAAGATGGAAGCAACAATGGTACAAGTGAAGCTATTCCTTATGGGTCACGTGAGTAACCCGTGTAAAAAAACAGTGCCATTTGCACCATTGGTGGTCATTTTGACTTTTCTGATGCCTTCCCTGTTTCCCAATGGACCCCAATAAATTATAATGGGTCTATTCTGTCATTCAGCTGTTCACCCTTACCTGTAAGGAGTAAATAGCAGCTTTCTACAGGAAAACAATTGCTTCTGGGCGTAAATTGAGCATCAAGAAGCTTCTATATACCATTGGTTATTAAGAGATTTAAAGAGAAGACAAAAGATACCTGAAATATTATAAAGAATTCATCTTTCCCAGGTGATTTTGCATCTTCAGCCATACTTCAGAATCTTAACAGCTTCCTAGAAAGAGATATTTAATTACAGCTGGTTAAATAAAGTATTCTCATCATACATTGTTGACTAAACACGCTTTACTGTAATCTTCAGTTATTTCTCAAAGTTCATCTAAGCACTATCTATTGCAAAGGAAATTAATTCTTCTGGGTGGAGGGGTATACAAATTTATGTAAAACTGAAAACCTATTTCTATCCCAAATAAAAATATAGTTTTTTCTCTTCTAAATACTAGGACTTCAACAGTGCAAAATAGGATTGCATTAAAATATTCAAAAATAGGATTATATAAAGTTGGAAGACAAATAAAAAGTAGCATTTTATATTGTAATAGTGCTCTTCTTCTAATAATAAATGGTTAGAAAATAAGATTACAGTTAAAACATCACACTGAATTTGGTTTAGTATGCTGAATATGGAAGCTGACTGGGAGTGACCAGGGCTGTAGGAAATACTGGAATTTCTAAAACAATAGTTGTGTAATGCTGCCAAGAAAATTGCCTAGTTGCAATTGTCAATAACTGAGCTCAACTCAAGGGTCTCTTTAAAAAGCTCTGTGTATTCTGTTCAAAGCCATATAGACTATAGAATTTAATAAGCTAGTTCTGCATTTTATTGCAAACAGAAGTTTGAAAATGTACGGGAAAGAATAGTGATCATTGGGCCAGAAAGCAGGACGCTGCCCAGATACAACACTAGCAAAAGCAGAATTCAGTAAAATAATTGAATATATATCTAATTTAAATGCAATCATCTATTAAGTACTGAATCCAACTTTTCTAACCACAGAATCAATGTTTAAGTAATACATATAGTCCCAATTCAAGTAATACTAGCTTCCTTCACTTTCGAGTCTTTCACTTCACTTCTTTTACAACCACAATCTTTGGATTTTAATTTCCAGTCCAGAGTACAATTAGGAATTTCACTTTCAAATAACATTCACAATTAAAGCAATGTTATTAGATTAAAAAAATTGAATAAACAGATTTTGTAATTTAAATAGAAAACTAAATTTGTTTTATGAAACTCTTAAAATTACTATTTTAGACTAAGTATAGTAAATATTTAGATTTTTAATTTAATATTAATTGGTAAAATTATGAACAAAGATCCGTTAGTCATTAAACAATTTTTAAGATTTTACTCTGAAACGTTGGGTACAGCCTATGATGTCAATATTTTAAAATACCAATCTAAACACAAATAAAGTAATCAAAGCTGTGAGCTCCACTTTAAAAAGCAGCAGGATCACTACACAGAAATCAAATCTGAGGTCTTTAATCTGCGTCAGTATCAAAGAGGGCTCTTTGGCTTCAGCAAATATTAGCCCCAGCTTAAGGATAAAGTGCAGTTACCATTAGCAAAGTAACTACAAATCTCAAGAGTCTGTTCATTCAGAGCAACACATGAGCTACTGCATTAAAAAGTATTCCCTCCCCCGACACTGTATGTGTTCATGAGTGCATGCTATGTACATATGTAACTGTGCAACTCCCAATATAACAGACGGATAAATTTTTCACTGTGATCTGGTGCCGGGACCAAATACCACTCACTGTCTGAAAAATGCTGTCACGTACTTAGTGTTGGATTTGTTCAGTTGAGTATCCAGCAAATCAAAGTAAGATAAACATGTCCTTGATTCATAACTGATAAGTTATGTAATCACATACTGCTCTATCTTTTTTCAGTTTAAAAATAATGCAACCCATTGTAATTGTAAGGAATTGGAGGCTGGAGGTAACGTCGAGTTATTTAATTTTGCTTACAATGGGGTTCCAACAATCCTATCCAATAAGCCTGGGAGACTCAGTTAAAAGAGGAAAACCAAGACAATAACCAATCTACAGTTCACAAAGTTTCTTCAATGCAATCTGTATAATGCTTAATTGCTAATCCAGATACAATATTAAATTAAGGCAAGTGCATTTTTAATTATTTCTGCTATTTTATATATTCAATTTTTTAAATTGCATTTATAATTTACAGGTTGTTTTTATTAAAATTTCATAAATAGCACTGATGATCTGATACTGCATTGGGGTTAGAAAACCCAGCTGAGGAATGCTTAATTCACATCTTTCCTTAACCATAAATGATAAAAACTATGACCAACTATAACAATCCCAGCTCCCTACATATGATATGCTAGTACATAGGTTCATAATGCAATCAGCAGAAAGCACATTTGGTGGTGTATTATATATTCAGCTTTTTTAAAAAAAGTTTGCAATATCACTCCATTTGATAGTGATCTCCAATATTCTAAATATACAGCCTCTTCCTCATGTCAGGATTCACATTTGGGAAGCTATCTGGCATCCTTTTGCATTCTTATATCAATCCATTAAAATTGTTACCTTTTACGTGTAGCATTTCAAGCAACTGTATCCCCATTATGTCCTTTCCCGTCCACACTTTCAACTTTATTTAAGGAGGATGGCGTATTTGACTTAAGTCAAAAGACTTGCTGAAAGAGAGATATAGTCTGTTGCATGGTATTCCCTTTTGGACCAAATCATTTGTTTTATGAAGAAAGGGAACAAAATTGATTGGACACATTTGTCATATTTCCACAATTTTCGAATACATGTAGATGACAATTTCTTTAATTTTATTGCAGCAGGTATTTTCACTTTCTGTCAAGGGTACTCTACAAAACATTCAAATTCTAACCCTTTTTTAAAAAAATAGTAAATGAGTATGCATAATATTACCTATTAAAGGTATTTCCATTCCAGTTCTACATAATATCCCCATCGCAGTACTCCCCTTTCAGGATTAGCAACAAGATTCAGAGATGCAAGATAGTGTTCAGAAACACCAAAAATGAGACGGAAGAGGAAATGAAACATATCTAAAACTAGCTTGCACCAATATCATTGATTTCTTGCAAACCAATGTAGTGTACTTCTACATGTCCGTACAATAGTTCTTATACTAACTTTGCTCTCACTTTTTCTATATTCCATTTTAGATTTCCCACAATTTTTTCCTCCTCTACTGAACCCTTTCACGCTTCCTTCTAGTATTTGTTTTCCAATTCAGTCCTCATTCAAATCTCTTTATATGCCCAACCATTGAGCATATTTCTCATATAATGGTTCATTTTTGTATTTTGTAAATACGTACATACCAGTTCCACACATGGTCATTCATTCTTGAGTCTTCAATGGCCTAATTACCTACTTTGTATTTCTTTTCTTGCCCCTACCCATCCATTCATATCGCCTAGCAGAACAATTTTTCTTTTGGATTGATTTTAGCGCAGAGTAAGTACATTTTTCTAACATTAACATGCAGCTATCACCAGTTTATGGATTCCTACTTGCATATATATATATATACAATTTGTTAATGTGTTAAAATGTGTTAAAATTTACACAAATATGAGCTGTCACCGGTGTGACTACTGCCTGTCGATGGCCTTCAGGTTAGGCTGACACAGGAAATAAAGATTGTTTGGGGCCTAGCAAGGTAATCTAAAAATAGTTAACAAGCATTTGACATATATCTCCCCTTGCTTATCAGCTAACAAAGCGAGAGAGAGCCTGTGGCCTAGAGGTGAAAACAACTGCCTAATGTGCAATCAGCCCAGGTTCGAATCTCAGAAGGGTATGGCTGACTGATGAAAACTAATAAGTTTGAAATGCATATCAGTCTCCCTTAATTCTTTGTTAGCAATTTAAAATTTACACACACACACACGTGTGTGTGTGTGTGTGTATGTATGTATGTATGTATGTATGTATGTATACGTTCACCACAATGTAAATCATATACATTCTTACTTTCTGACCTCCGGTTTAGCCTTTTCATTCATATTTAAACAGCACTTTACCCTTTGTAAGTATTACACCTTTTCTTTCACTTGCACTGATTTAAACACATTGCTTTTTCATTTATTTCTATGTTTGATTTTAGAACATCCCAAAGCAATTTACAGTAAACATAACAACTTTTTAAAAAAGATAAAAACAAAGTACCATATTTTCTGGCGTATAAGACGACTCGGCGTATAAGACGACCCCCGACTTTTGGGAAGATTTTCAAGATTTTTCATCTTATACACTGGAAAATACTTACATGCCAGTTGCCAAGTGTCCGACACAAGCCCGATTCAGACCCGTCTAATGCAGATGGTGCAAAGCCTCCCTTTTGAAGCCCAAAGGGGCTTTTCCTTCCACCCACCCTTTGGAATAAACGCAAGAGCTGCGTTCACATGACGCGCTCTTCCAGGCCAGACTCTGCAAACGGCACGCCAGAAGCCACAACCACCGCGGGAACTCCCCGCCTTTCGGCAGCCTGCACAGCTGAGTACAATCCGGCTTTGAGAGCACATTTGCAGACGGAGCAGCCGCACGTCTGGAGCCAAGCCCCGCCCAGGAGGCGGTCAGCCAGGCGGGACCAGAAGATGCACTGGAGAGCCGGGCTTGGGGCAGCCATGCCGAGGCCGGCTGGCGAGGGCCGCTGCGTGGTCTGCGGGTGAGAGGGGCGCCAGGCTGCCAGGTACCGCTGTCCAGACTGCTGGGAGAGATAACGGGTAGCAGGGCGCGCTCTGCTTATGCTCAGATGCCGCTTGGGGGAGGGGCTTCCTGCCGCTCCCAGGGTCTGGCATTTGCAAGGGGGAGGGGAAGGGGCTTAAGAGGCTCTTGGGGGTGGGAAGGGAGAGTCACGTTGGAGGGGGGACTGGACTAAGGAGGCTTGAAGTTGCTTTGCAAGAATGGGGACACTCAATTGATTTGTTTTTTTTCCCGGCGTATAAGACGACTGGGCGTATAAGACGACCCCCCCCAACTTTTGAGAAGAGTTTCAAGGGTTAAAAAGTCATCTTATACGCTGGAAAATACGGTAAAACAAAGTATCTCTGTATTGGTACCTTGTCATTTCACAATGCAGGCATCCTTCAAGACAGTCTAGTTGCATATAGTTGTGTATTATTGCCAGAAAGCAACAGGCAAGCTAATTCAAATTTGTATAATGTGTAATCAACTTATAACAGATGTTCAAGTTCAGAAGCAGGTTTTTGAATGTTTAACCAAAAGCAAGAAAAGCAAGTATGGCCCATGAGTCAGTATTATCTCCTTTCTTGGCCAATACACTGCATTAATCTTGCTTTGTAACACAGTTAACTTAGCAGATAATTTCAACTCAAGGTAACAGAACATATGCTGGACCAGTATTTTGCAACTAGAAGCTGGCTTTTATTTTGGACAGTTATTCTAATTAATTGAGTCAAAGGAAACACATGAATTTTATCTCAACATAATTTGTATTCTATAAGTAAAGAAGAACATAGTGGAATTCCAAATATTCAAAGCATCAGTAAAAATGTATGAGTAGCTAGTCAAAATTTCAGAAACAACATACACTAAACTCTTATTCCACAAAATGGCAGCTGCATTAGGCAAGGAGAAACATCTGACACAATGTTATATGAACCATAAATTACCTGAGATACCTGGATTAGGAGTTCCATTATAACAAGTACTTTATGCAGTCTCAAAGTTGTATTTGCAGATAACAGATTCAATTTAGTCACTGTTTAGTATTTCTAAATAAAGAAATGCTCTTTTACCATCAAGAACATTTCTATTTAAATAATTTATTTTTTTCTGCGATTTCTTTGAATTAAGTGGCCTTTATGTAGATTGGGGCAGTCTATCGATATTATTTATAATTAAATGTTAGTGTAAACACTTTTGTAAATTAGAAAATAATTTACTATTTTCAGTGTATATATAATCAAAAATAACATTGTTTTCATGTCATAAAGATGTATAAAACAAAGAAAACATTTTACCAATGCTTTACTGAAAACATGTATGAATACAAAAGCAGAGATTAGAAGTACCTATCTACAACTTAATAAAGCAAGGATATCCAGTAACAAAAATAGGACATAAGAAACTTCTGACTTAACAAGAACGTTTATGAGCCCAACCCACATGTTCAATAAGTACGGGTAGTCCTCAACTTACAACCACTATTGAACCCAAAATTTCTGTTGCTAAGCCAGACATTTAAGTGAGTTTTGCCCCATTTTACAATCTTTCTTGCCACAGTTAAATAACTCACTGCAGTTGTTAAGTTAGCAACACAGTTAAGTGCATCTGGCTTCCCCATTGACTCTGCTTGTCAAAAGGTTGCAAAAGGTGATCACATGACTCTGGGACACTGCAACTGTCATAAATATGAGTTGGTTGCCAAGCATCTGAATTTTGATCATGTGACCATGGGTGTGTGTGTGTGTGTGTGTGTGTGTGTGTGCTGCAACAGTAGTAAGTGTGAAAAACAATCATAAATCACTTTTTTCAATGTGGTTGTAACTTTGAACAGTCACTAAACAAATTGTTGTAAATCGAGGATTACCTGTAACAGGAAGACAGTTTAAGACCATAAGGCCGAATGGGAAATAAAATTCTACCCTAAACATTTCACTAATTCTATCTCCTGCCAGAACCACCTCCCCACCATTTTGCTCATTGTTCCTTAATGACACTCCAAATGAGCTTCTTTGGGACATGAAAATGAAGACAGCAGAAAACAGCATTACACAAATAGCAATCTCCAATTCTTGTCTCAATTCAGTGGGAAAATAAAAAACTTTCTGATATATCACACGTTTATAGCTATTGAATTTTTAAATAAAATAAAAGTGCTATTTATTCACAATACGTATTATGTACCATATGTGTTTTTCATGTTCAAATTTGTAAAAAAACACCATGAAATGTATTTTCTCTCCAAATGTGATAAATTGCATGTTGAAAGTAAACTGCATACTTTGGAAGAAAATCCCTCACATGGTGCCACTGGAATCAATCGCTTATCAGTAAAACACCTGATTTAGAAAATTAATTTAAACACATGATTTTTGCACTTCATGAACAACTGAAAGATCTAATTATATTTTGACATGAGCTAACACCTTCAGTACTGTATTTAAAATTATTGATATTGTATTTTATTTATAATATTTTGATAGATCTACATTTATAGAGCTGTAACAAAGGAATGAATCAAATGACACAATGCGCTAAGGGAACTTAATTTTCATACTCCCCTAAAAATGACCTTATATAATACAGGTGCAGTAGTTTTCCAACTGAGATGAGAATTAATTTAGAGATCAATCCTATAGGGTTATTATTGAAACAATTTGTAACAGTGCAAAGAAATGTCTCAGTCTTACAAAAATAGATAGGTGAATCCAACAATCCTTAATGACTTACAGAGAGGATAATTGTAGGGAAACAAATTATCTGACAGGGAAACAAAAAGCAAACTTTAAATCTTCCTATCAACATTTAAACAATTTTCCAAGCAGTAGAAATATTGGAAGTCTTTTTATGTCCATGGAATCTTACCTTTAATTTCAGCAGAAATTGGGATAAGCCTAATTCCACTTCCAAAACAGAGACAGCAGGTTTAAAAGTCTTTCTGGAGCTTTAACTTCTTAAGCCACGCCATACATGTGCAAGAATGTCAGGGAAAGGAGAGGCTGTTTGCCATTGCAGAGTTATGGATTAGTTTTTTTCATACTGTACTCCTATACTCTATAGTCCTCTGTTAAAAGAATATCTAATAAGAATAAATTTATGGTTTAATTCATAAGTATTTGAACATAGGATAATAGTATAAAAATATTGTATTTTGAGCTTTTCACTTAATATGCAAAGAAAGGAAAGTAACAGATTTGAGATACCAGTTTGAATACAAAGGATACATTAAAATATCTAATAAACTGATATGACAGAGAAACGTAAGTTATTGCACTGAGCTGTTTCGCCTGTGAAGCATTCTTGGCTAAACATTAAACATCCTTTGGACTGGACATGGTAAACTATTACTTTGACTAAAATAGCAAATATAATAGATTTAGTTAAGCTCTATAATCCACTCACAGTAAGATGATTTTTTTAATTTAATCATTTGCAGAACTATGTATGCTTAAATATGCATCATACTTATTAGTGCCTTATGAGATATTACTTGAGTTGTCAACTATGTTGACAAAACGAGTACATTTAATAGCTTTCTGGTCAATATATTCTATTGTCTATTTTTTAAATATATCAAAATGTTGAAACTCTTTTAGTCATCTAATGTTCTAAGGTGCAATTTTCAGTCTTTCAAAAAGTCTTTGTATAGTGGGAAAAGAAACTCTTCAGAACTCTTTATGATTTTGCAGTACCATGGTTTACAATATGGTATCAGCTCATTTAAAACCCCTTAATAGATCTGGTTAAACAGCAACATACAAAACAGGGTACTGTGTTGTCATTACAAGCCAACATTTAATGACTTTTGTTGGAAAAACATTAACCATAGCTTTAATTATATTAAATAATAATTCCATTAACTAATACTCCTGTCCATCAACTCACTGGTATTTCTAGATGGTCCTAGATAATTGGATAATTTAAAACTGTGAAACTTCTTATTCTACTCTAGCCATTCTATCATAGATTTGTGTGTTTCATGGCTATGATGCAACACCTATATTTCTTCAATGTGGGTCTGACATTCTCCTGTAGAATCTGTTCTTTTAGGAATAGGGGTTTGAGGTTGAAAAGCACCCTGAACCATGATATTTACACCATGCTTTACAGTAGACATAATGTCCTGTTGTTGGAACATAATCTTGTTCCCAAATACAGCATTTCTTACTTGTGGCAAAAAAAATTCACTTTACTCTCATCTGCTCAAGGAATATATTCCGATAGCCTGCTGAATCATGCATACATTTTGACAAATGTGAGGTGCATGACAATGTGCTTCCTGACTAGCAATGTTTTCATCAATATCCTCCCATACACATCACTCTCATTCAGTCATTACCTTGTATTGGACTTCTGACCAATGACATGAGTGGCCAGTAAATATTTGCCATTACCAAGTGGTATTTGGTGGATGGCCCCTCCTGGGAACTAAAACAATAATTGGGCATATCCTCCAACTACACACTATCAGACTGATGATGGATTGATGGAGGTCACAGAGCTTTTGGTGATTGTTCTGTTAGTACTTGCCACCATCATGCTTATGAAAGCCCCCTTTTCTGAGATCAGCAAAGATCCCCTTTGATTGTTAACATGATTTAGTTTCACAATCCTGTATCATGAACAGCATCAGACCACCAATGTATTTTTATGTGGATGGGCGCTCAATATCACCCGACTCAAGTTAATCCATTGAGAGTATCTTACAATTTCATAAATTTTCCAATAAAGAAATTAATACTAACTCAATTCATTTAATTAAGGCTTCTGTAGTATATGTTTCAGGTGTTTAATCAGAATCTCTTTACCTTTTAACAGGAATCAGATGAAGCTCAGATCATGGTGAATATCACAATACTTCAGGATTACAGATCACTCTAAATTTCTCTCACCAACTGTAACTTAGACATCCTGCTGCTTCATCAGATGCTGACATCTTTCAACCTTTTTATTTAGATCATAAACAGCCATAACTTCATATTTTAAAATTTAAAACAAAAATGACTGAATAAACTGAAATAAGAATTTGTGTAACTTCAGATCTATTTCAACACCTCAAAAAATCTATTCTTTATATTGAAGGTGGTATAAATACAACACATAGCCCTATGAGTTCATAGAAGCAGTATCTCCAATGTAACTTCTGAAATTTCAATGTTTTTCAGAAAGCTATCTTATGTAGAATCAGAGAACAGGCCATGTAACTTAATGATCTGATCTGATGATATGATCTGCTTTGGAACAGCTCTCCTGAATTTCCACAGGGATTCATTCCTGCTTCTAGATAGTGATGCCGAAAATTGAACCTTGTTATCTTTTACATGGAAAACATAAATCCAATTTGGCGTAGTAGCTAAGATGCTGGCCTAGAAAACATAAGACTGAGCTCTAGTTCTGCCTTAGGCATGAAAGCTGGCTAGATGACTTTGGGCCAGCCATTCTCTCTCAGTGCAACCAGTCTCACAGGGCTGTTGTTATGGGGAAAACAGGAGAGGGAAAGAGTATTATGTTTCCCACCTTTCTTATACTATAAAAAGATAGCGTAAAAATCTAATGAAGAAACAAATAGCTTTGCTTTTCTGAATCACCAATTTTGCTGAAACTAGATTTTTTCACCCACCTAAATTTCAAAGGCTTGCAAAAGCAACTAAAATTGCTCCAAAAGTTTTAAATCTATAGTTTACATGTTT
This sequence comes from Vipera berus, assembly GCF_964194415.1. Classification (NCBI taxonomy): domain Eukaryota; kingdom Metazoa; phylum Chordata; class Lepidosauria; order Squamata; family Viperidae; genus Vipera; species Vipera berus. Next base: position 20,794,850 of record NC_138206.1, read on the forward strand.
CTGTATAACAAAGATTATAAAATTAAACATAGCTTAATGTATGAACAATAAGATTATCACAGGGCTGACAACCTCTAGAAACCCATTATCAGGGCCTACTGTAGAGCTAAATGAAACAATGCAGATCAATATATGCAAGCAGTACTCATTAACCCACCACTTGGTTAGTGACCGATCAAAAATATTATGGTTATGAAAAGGAAAGTTATAGCTGGTACTCAAAAGTAGTCACATGATTATGATTCGTTTGCTTATGACACACATAAGTTTTTCAGTGTCCCAAAGTCATGTGATCACCATTTGTCACCCTCACTGTTGGATTCTAACCAGCAGGAAGTCACAAGTTTCAGTCAGGTGATATTGTACTCAGCAACCCACAGAGATTCACTTAACACATGCAGTCAGAACTGATATTTTAAAGCCAATCATGGTCACATAACTTCTCACTTTAGAACTGCATGCTTACTGAGTGTTGCTGGTCTCAGCTGCAATAGGTAAGTGAGGGCTACTTGTAAATAGCAATAGCACTTAGACTTATATACTGCTTTATATATAAAAACAAGGACCCAACAATCTGGGTCCTTGTTTTACCAACCTTCGGAAGGATGGGAGGCTGAATCAACCTTGAGCCAATCAGGATCGAACTCCAGGCCATGGGAAGAGTTGAGCCTGCAGTACTGCATTCTAAGCACTATACCACCAGAAAACAATCCCTGCTGCTTCCATTATTTTTGTAATTAGAGTTTATAGGACAATGTACAGTAAATAAAACAAATTCTATAGTTAACATTTTGTTAACAGGTATATAGGAAGTTTATTCAAAGATAAGAAGTCTGACACATCCATGCTTTAAGTGATCACAGAATATCCAACAATCACTCACAATTTTACAGAATAGCTAGGAAATATTTAATGTGGGAATCTTTTTTGTTGCAGCAAGTTTTGCCCCATTTTATGGCTTTTCTTGCCACAGTGATTGTGAATCTGGTTTCCCATTGACTTTGCTTGTCAGGTCACAAAGTGATCATATGACCTGGGACACTACAAATGCAAGTCAGTTGCCAAGTGTCTGAATTTTGATTATATGACCGAGATGCTGCAAAGGTTAAGTGTGAAAAACGATGAATTACTTATTTCAATGGTTATAAATTTGAATGGTCACTAAACGATGTGCTGCAAGTCAAAGACTACTGTAGTCCAATGTAATCCATCTATATATGATTTTACTTTTCATGAGTGCTGGATCTGTACCATAGATATTGGGGGGGGGGGTCATTTAAATTTGAGCAACCTTTTTCCTACAAAAAAATCTACAGGTTATTTTTATGACTATGAGAGCACCAATATTTTAAAGTTCACATATATCAGTTCATAAGGTACTCTATGAAACTGTTCTAAGTGATTTACATTGATAAAGTCAATTATCCAAGGCAAAAAATAAAACTTGAGCCAGGTAAATACTAATATTAATCTGGTTTTAAATATCCCAACTTTTTATTGCATATTCTTGTGTCCATCTAAAGCACTTAATAAACACAATTTTTGTTTTAATCTTACATTTTATCAATTTTTCTAATAGATGTGGATGTTTTGTACCAACATATGGATGTTCATACCATATACATATGCATATGCTCATTTTTCTCTATTATACTTAATCTGTATTGTTGCCAGAATCACACTGAAAAATATGAAAACGGATGTGTTTTCTTATTAGTCTATGTATATAAACCATTTTGATCCCAACTATCTAAACCAATCATTAAACCAATCATTATATCAGAATGAGAAATCATATTATGAATGCCTAGGTAAAGGTAAAGGTAAAGGTTCCCCTGCACATGCGTGCTAGTCATTTCCAACTCTAGGGGCCGGTGCTCATCTCCGTTTCAAAGCCGAAGAGCCAGCGCTTGTCCGAGGAAGTCTCCGTGGTCATGTGGCCGGCATGACTAGACACCAAAGGCGCACGGAACGCTGTTACCTTCCACCGTCGTGGTCCCTATTTTTCTACTTGCATTTTTACGTGCTTTCGAACTGCTAGGTTGGCCTACATGCCTACATGCTGTCAAATCCTGATGCTATTTAAACAATTTAATTGCTGGTTGGAATTATGAGAATTTTAAATTAACTCATGTGGACAATGCCAACTAATCTCTGAAAGAAGATTACGAACAGAACTAGATGAGTACTGGTTTTATAAACTCTTGTAAAATATAAATTTACTCCATGATAAATACATAAAAAATAAGCATAACAAATACTGACAATTTGCTTTAACTGAGAAGTAAAGTAAATGAGAAGTAAATCATGTTTCATTCAGTAGAACCTATTCCAAAAGCAAAAGTGATTATGTGGTTCCATAGCATAATGATGATAGCAGAAAGAAGGAACTTTCACTCAAAATAAAGTATGACACTTAAAGGTCATGATGTGAATGTGTCCATTCCATTAGAGTATAGCCTAAATTTATTCCTGAAATAATATATATATATATTTCTTTTCACTACCCATTTCTTCTATACAATGGTCAAAGAAATGAAAAGCAGAATAAAAGTATAACAGAGTTGGAAGGGACCTTGGAGGTCTTCTAGTCCCACTCCAATTTCTTCTTAAAAACCTCCAGTGTTGGAGTACCCACAACTTCTGGAGGCACATCATTCCACTGATTAATTGTTCTGTCAGGAAATTTCTCCTTAGTTCTAGGTTGCTTCTCTCCTTGATTAGTTTCCATCCATTGCTTCTTGTCCTGCTTTCAAGTGCTTTGGTTGACCCCCTCTTTTTTATAGCAGCCCCACAGATATTGAAACACTGCTAACATGTCACGCCTAGTCCTCCTTTTCTTTAGACTAGACATACCCAATTCCTGCAACCATTTTTCACGTTTTGGCCTCCAGTCCCCTAAGCATCTTTGTTGTTCTTCTCTGCAATCTTTCTAGAGTCTCAATATCTTTTTTTATATAGTGGTGACCAAAACTGAATGCAATATCCCAAGTGTGGTTTTACCAAGGCATTATAAAGTGAATATTAACACTTCATGAGAAAATAAACCTGGAATCGGCTAAAAAAAAGTCAGCTTACTTGTTTCATTTTTTTCTGGTTTAACAAACCATTCCCCAAAGAAATCTTGGTTTATTGTTATATGAAAACATGCACTGATAATCCAATTATCACTATTAAAATTGGTGTTTGGGGTAAATAGCTAATAGATGTTTTAGAAATCTGGAATTTAAAAAAAATAAAGAAAAAGGTCAAAAGAATTAATAGTATATCAATGTATTTTCATTTTAAAAATTCTTTGCACATCACAAAATTAATGTGCAATCTAGTTATAACTTAAATATATTTATTTCAAAGATAATAAATTCATAGAAACAATAATTGTAAAAATTTGTGCTTCTCAAAAGTATTAATACTGCAAAGCTTTAAATCAACTAAATCTTTTCCTGGGATTGGGTAATTTCCATGCATTCTTGGAAAATACGTTTCCTTAAAGGTTGTATGCAGCATAATTGAACAAAACTAGCAGAAATAATCCATCAGATTACACAGCAGTTTCATTTGTCTTTTCAATAATCTAACTCTTGTACATAACCTATTCTGTCATTAGGATTTTTACTAGCTTAAGTTCTAGCTCTGCAGTAATATCACATTATCCCTATTTACAGTACAAATGTTAAAATGTTCAAGGAAGAAACGATTTTTAAAAAACCCTCTGCCAACATGTAAGAAAGTGGGGAAGCCATCAGGAAGTTGTAAATGGTGACCAAGTAATGTCATGTTTAACGCTTAACAAAGACAAATGGAAGTGCTGGAGCTGTCATATGAAGTGGCTTGATCATGTGACATCACATCATTAACGAAGAATTTCATGTTGCAATACTTTACAGTCTGATTCTGCCAAAATGTTTGAACTTATTGTTTACTTAGATTCTGTGACTTTAATATAGTTGAGTGCATGATCTCTATTATTTAAGAGTCACATAATGGAAGTACTGAGAATTAGAGCCATATAGGTTATTTTAAAAATATTGATTCTATCATTCTTACAATGTAAATCTAGGAAGTATCTCTTTTAAACAAATACACATGTATAAGTCCAAGAACTGATAATTTAGCTGTAGTTTCTGCAGAGTAGACAGAACAAGAAAAATGAAGTGTTCTGTAGCAATATAAAGATATTCATTCACCTTTTCACAGATAAAAATATGATCGTGTGGGTCTCCTTTACGAAACCAAAGAAGTGATGACAATCATACAAATACTGCATATTTGCATTGTAATATCTGACACAAGTACATAAGCTGTAGTATTTGCGTAATGACCTGTAATCATTTGTTCCACACACTCCCTTATATCCTAAGCAAATCTTTTAGCTTCATATAAATATGGGATCAGAGAAAAGCTCCCATCTTGTTTCTTAAAAATAATCTTATCAAATTTGCACTGGCAATAAATATATTTATCCATATATTTTAATCTACTCATGTAACATGAAATAGCAATAGCACTTAAATTTATGTACTGCTTTATAGTGCTTTACAGCACTCTCTTAAGTGGTTTACAGCATCAGCATATTGCCCCCAACAATCTGGGTCCTCCTTTTACTGACCTCAGAAGGATGGAAGGCTGAGTCAACCCTGAGCCAGTCAGAATCGAACTGGCAGTGAGCAGTGAGTTAGTCTGCAATACTGCATTCTAACCACTGAGTCACCACGGCTCCATGCTATGCTTATACAATAAAAGCTGTTTCTATAATGTACTTCATTTGCTTATATAAAGGTCAAAATAAACCAAAATAAATATCAAATACGAAATGCTTTCATGATACAATAATTATACCAGTATATATTAAAATTTTATTTTTTACACATTTAATATGCATTGTATAACTGAAGTTCAGGGATAGTTTTCTGTTTTATTTTTTTACTTCCAGTGTAAAAGAGGAAGTTTTCATCAAGGAAGAAAAGATTTACGTATTTAAATGAAGTACAGAACTGTAAATATTTTGCCTACCAAAATTATTAAATGCAAATACTTGCTAATGATTCCAGAATGTTAAACAAAGCATTTTCTTTAGTATTGAAAGTCAGGAATCTAGCAATCTTTTTAAAAAAGGACACTTTGAATATATTTTATAAATCCGCCACAGAGGAAGCAAAAATGCAAATACCAGTAATGATCCATTAAGTGAACGGAAATTTGTTTCCTTCAAAATTATTTCCATTCATAATCTAGTTAAGATCAGAGGTGAATATTCACTACTTGTAGGTTTTCAAGGCTCAAAATGTTTATTTGAAACTTGAACACAGGATTACATTACGATGACAATCCCATTGCAAAGAGGTTTATACATGTTGAAAAATAACATTTGATTTAAAAAAACACAAATTTATATTTCATATTTTCTAAAGCTGCATTAGCCTCAACTTTTTCTCTGTATTGCAAGCTGCATTTTTATTTTCATACAATTACAATGGATAAAGCAGATTTTTTTTCTCCAAAAGATAGGCATTATCAAAGAAAAATAATTATGGATACTTACAATTAAATTTAAAGATAGTATTCATAGCAGTGTTTCAAAATCATTTAAACTGTTTATTTTATTATAAGCATGTAACTCACAAGTTTCACAGCATGGTCACATTATATTTTGTGGCAGTCACAAATAATTGGTGTACAAATGAAGTGCATTATTTCTACACTATCCTAAGCCTATGACTAAATACAAAAAATGTCTATAGTTTACAAAAAAGGTTAATGTCTACATTAACAGTAAAACCATTCAAAAGTAACAGTTGAAATTATAGGTATAACACCAGATAGTCATTCATTCAATTTCACAAGAATACAAAAATGAATGTTTTAATATCTGCGACGCTTGTTAGGTCCTTCAAAGCTGCCCCCAGGATTTCCTCTACCAAAGCCACTGGGTCCACTATTGACGGCACCTACACCACCCATAGCTGGTTGAGGAGTTTCAGAGCCTGGCCTATTAACCATAGGTGAACCCATTTGTGGTGGGCCTCCTTGAGGAAATCTCTCAGAATGCTACATTAAGTCCATTTGGAACAAACCCCCAATTTGAATTACAATAAATAGGGGAAATATGATGTTTTCAGGAAGTTCAGCAGATAGTCCAGCAGAATCAGGATGACACATAAAAGGAAGAAAGGAGCAATTAATTTAGTCATTATCTTTAAAAGTTGAATGTAAGCTAAAAAGTAAGTCAAACAATATTGTGACAAGGAGGTCATGAAGTTAAAGGAATAGGTAGGCAAAGTGTAACCATTCTAAGAGATATAATTCTAATCAATAGGTATTTTATATTCTGAATCTTCTGTACAAAATCTAAGTATTCATAAATATTAAGTATGTTATGTATGTATAAAGTATACCAAGTATGTACAAAGAAATGAAATTAAAAGTATATTTTAGAAGGTACTTAAACTTCTAAATGCAACAGAATGTAGGTTCAAAATTATTAAGTGTTATAGATAAATGGCAGACAGATATAGATTTTATGTAATTCACATTAACATTTACAGCCAAATGTATATTTAACGTATTTAAAATATAAGTTTAACTTAATAGATTAAGGGTGTCCTAATTCAAAATTGTAGAAAAATTATCATATTCTCTTTTAATTAAGAGAACATTTTAATTAAGATCCCTGAAAAAACTTAATAGTCTATCTGGCCGATTCCAACTTTATTATCCAGTTGGGATTAAAAATATGAATGGAAATGTCCTTGGCTTACATAAGGAGTTATATTTTCTGAAATTTGTATTTCTCCTGCATTGCACTGTTTCTAAAAGTCCAAAGTCATCAGCAATAGATTTTTTAGAGAACAGCAAATTCTGATTCTTGAAATGAATGTAACTCAGAAACTAAGTCACCGATACGAACACTGCTTTACTGTTAATACTAAAAAGTTATTTATAGTAATCAGCAGTAATTATCTCATTTTCTGGGTCAATTGCTGTGTAGATAACTGGTATAAAATATTGCACCATTTTTCTAGAGCCCATTACACTCCTTGCAAATCTGCTCTGATCAATTGCAATATTACCTGAGGGGATATTGAAGAGGAAACCATACAAGCAAAGTTCTCTGATGTGAGGTTGGGTATTGTTATTATCCAATTTATTACAAAAACAATAAATACATGTTTAAGAAGAATTAAGCAAATTTAAATATTTATGTATACCTTTTCCTTCAGTAACGTAAATTCTATAAATTCTATAAATATTGAATTAGATATATAATAGTATCAGAAACAATCCAAATATACTATAATATAGTATATAAATATACTATAATATATTGAAGTGATTTTTAAAAACAAATTCAGCTCTTCTGAAAATGGTTTCCAGTTCTTTTACTGACAAAAATTAGTGTGCTTCCTAATCATTATTTTCTTTTTATTAATTGTGCCATAATACTGCTCATTATTTTCCTTCCTTAAAAAGTAAAGGATTCATAATTTGGTTCAGTAATATGCATAAGGCATACTGAACCAAGAAACTAGGTATATCAGATCACTTTATATATAATTTAGTGTCAAAAACACTAAACTCTTCAGCCCTGGGGATTGATTATATTATAAAAGTAAAGGTAAAGGTTCCCCCGCACTTGCGTGCTAGTCGTTTCCGACTCTAGGGGCCGGTGCTCATCTCCGTTTCAAAGCCGAAGAGCCAGCGCTTGTCCGAGGACGTCTCCGTGGTCATGTGGCTGGCATGACTAGACGCCAAAGGCGCACGGAACGCTGTTACCTTCCCACCGTAGTGGTCCCTATTTTTCTACTTGCATTTTTACGTGCTTTCGAACTGCTAGGTTGGCAGAAGCTGGGACAAGTAACAGGCGCTCACTCTGTTACGCGGCACTCGGGATTCGACCCGCCAAACTGCCGACCTTCTGATCGACAAGCTCAGCGTCCTAACCGACTGAGCCACCGCGTCCCTTTACATTATATTATATTTATATTATATTATATTTATATTATAGAACTCATCAAACAAAAATAAATTTCTGTTTGAATAAATTTTACTTCCCCAACTCCACTTGTTTGGAACTCCAAACATAGCAAAAATGTTATAATAATAAAACCAAGAAATTAAATATATTAAATGCAGTAAAAATATTAGCTAATATCTTTGCCTTGTCCTTAACAACTGAATCAAATCTAGTTTTCAGGAGAAACTCTTTATTAAAAATAGTTAGGTTTTACAACAAAAGCTTTGTGGTTATAAAGTCATTCCAATAAAAATCTGTTAATCAATTAAATTTGCTTTAAAAAATATTCAAAGATAGCTTCACACCATGAATCATTTCAATACACCAAAAATAAAACATGCTTATCGGCAATCCATATCTACAGTACAAAATAATAACTAAATCTTAAATGTCTCTTCCATAATCATTTTTTTTGGGGGGGGAAGCACTTTGAACTGCATGTGCTCATGCTCCTTTAAATATGGTAACTTGCAATAGCCCGAGAACTTATAAAAACTTTTTTGCCCGTGACATTTATTTATATTAAAAGAAGTACACAACATGTTATTTAATTATCAGTTACAGGATAAATACTGATGGCATATTTAGCAACTAATTTAATTTTTATTTTCAATAACCATTACAGTTAGTGTGAAGTTATCCTTGTTAGATAGATTTGCTATGTTTTAGGAAAAAAATAAATGTTTATGATACATTACCACGGTTCCATTATCTGGCATCATTGGGGTTCCAATGTTTGTAGCTCCTTCTGGCCCCAACGAAGGACCTGGACCCATTGCAGGGCCAGGCATTGTCCCTCTGTTGTTCATATTCATACTCATCATTGGAGGTGGAGGAGGAGGACCTTGGTTTCCAGCAGGTGCTGGGCTAAAGGCATCTATGTAAAACAGTCTACACTTAGAGCTGTCCTAACTGCATTTTAAAGAATTACAAATTATAATAGTTGAAACATTTGAAAAAAAATGTTGTTATTCTTTGAGACTGTACATTTACTTTAATTTTTTGGCATTAAGCAATTATTATTGAATGATAGCATTCCAAATAAAGTATAAGATTCTCAATTTCAAGTATTTTTCCATAAGCTAATTCCTATTAATTCTTGAAAGTAATGGTATTAACTTTCAAAGCGATATCAGTTCTTTTGTAATCATTTTTTCCCAGAACATCATTTGCTTATGATATTGTACAAGGCTAATTAAACTACAATTTTATGTCTATGACAGTGAATGTAGAAAATCTGAGTATTACCAAGTGGAAAATGCAAGAAACTACTTATTTGAAGACCATATATGGAGTTAAAGATTATTTTGTATAGCTTGCAATAACAACTGTATGCTTGACTACAATAACATTTTTAAAAATTATACAAGGTAAAGTCTCTTTTGAGTTTACTTAAGCTTGATTATCATAAGGACTATAATCATATTTTTCTTGACAACATTTGCCACTGTCTTTCCTGGGGTTTTTTCCTATTTCCCTATCTAGTCTGCAGTCTTGTGATTTTCTGGTGGTCTCCCATCCAAATACTAGGCATTACTAAATGCACTGAATTAGAGATTTCTTTGTAAAACGTTACCACATTAATACTGACAAACAAAAAATATCTAGGGACATTGTAATCAGATTATATATGTACTGACTAGTGGAAAATAATAATTCTCATGAAATAAATCAGTGATAGTACAGATACAGAAGCAGTAATTTTTAATTTTCTTGATTTTAATTCTAGGTAGACAATGACAGAGACAAGTTTTGTAATGCCCAATGTCTACAATAAGAGAGTTTCCCTCAATCACATCTTCCTGTGCTGCTTTACTTAATACAGCTATCTTCTCACCAACATAAGAGCTAATCTGCAGAGCTTTTTATTTTAATCATGGTTTAAATATTGCTAAAAATATATTTAACATGTTAAGATACTGTTGACTTTCCTTTATACTTGTTACAGTAGAGCTAAATGAAAGCACACAGGATTGGGCAAAAGGGGGCAGAATTAACCAATTAAAGAGACAAGGTTCCTTTGAAAGTATACTCTGAACTTTAGACTAATTAAAAACAGATGGAAACTGAAACTGGAACTTGCCACAGAGGTTTATACCTAAAGCAACAGTTGCCCAGAAAATGAAGCGCCAAACTGTACACGGCTTTAAAATTTATCATGACATTTCCCCCTCCTTTTCCCCATATTGGTTATTTATAAAGGCATCCAAAGCAGTTTTGGCTCAAAATCTAAAATCAAAATGAAATCGATCTGCATAATAAACGTAATCCAAATCTTATTACAGTTGTCTGGATAGCACACTTCTTGAAGAAGCTACCCAAATAAAACTAATCTTAGTATTATTATACCAGATGGCCCAAAATGCCATAATGAGAAATACCAAAGTAAACAGTATTAGTCATACAAAATAGCTGTTGTTAAAGTAATGTGGAGAATTCAAGTATGAGACAAGTGTTCTACTCACAACTTTAAACTAACATAGAGATCAATATCTCAACTTTGGCATACTGTACAATTATTCACTAATGCGTTTTTGAAGACTAAGTAGTAACTTTGTACGATACATGGCTACTATTACACAAATATACATGGTTATAATGCAATAATGTTCTGAAAGACAAATAGCTGATTATTTACAAGTTTAAACTCTTAATTATAGTTTGCTCCCATCATTCCCATAAATACAAACACAACCCTCCAATTAAAACAATATATTCAAGACCCTGTTATAAATTCCCAAGAAGTAAATCTAATTAAATCAAAGATTACTTGTACTGCCATGTATTTTAATTTTACATTTACTCAGATAAAACTTTAGAAACATTTACAAGAAACAGGAATTCATGTTTGCCAGTTGATACTGATAAGTTTTTCCCATTACCTTTAATTTTATAAAATCAAAAATTATATTTGAAAGAAAAAAAACAGTCCAGTATATAACAAATTAAAATTTTGGTCAAGATTATCTGCCAAAGTCTACACAAGTAACATGTACAGTCTCAAAAAAACTTTCAAGAACAAGAGCCTTTTGCTTCAGATCCCTACCTCCCATGTTTAATGCTCCACGAGGACCCATATCACCCATTCTCATTTCCTGTTCTCTCTGAAAGTAAACATAATTTGCATCGTCAACCTATCACTTATTATTTTAACATTCTCATTTTTTGGCCAACCATTTTATGAAATAACACTTATAATTTCATAAAATCAAGAAATACCATTTCTTCTATTAATAGAAATTAGTACTTTATTCTTTTTAACAATTCTGTTCTTTGATAAAGAAGACACAAAATAATACTGAGATGACCACCCAGAGATCAGCCTTAAGTATACTAACTGCCCCTAGGAAGAATCAAAATAATGGAATTTACAACTGCTTGTAATTGTGTCATACTTAATACTTTTCTGAGATTTAATTATGGAACAATAATATGAAATATTCTGTAGCATTATTACATTAATCACACTGGAAGCAGTAATATACACTGGTCTCAGAATTTAAAAATGTATATTCTTTATGTAATATAAAATACATATATTAATCTTAAATTGTGTTTTAACAATAGCAAATGTTTGGCAATATATATTCGTCAACATGTAGCCTACTCTATATGATAGCATAGATCAGGGGTGTGAAACTTGCAACATCACGCAACGTGTCGTGACGTATCACAACTTTTTTTCCATTGACGGCAATTGGGTGGACGCAGTTTCGTCATGACGCATCCAGCCTGTAGGCTGGCAGTTTGACACCCCTGGCATAGAGACACTAGAAATTCAGCAAAACTTGAAGGTCAGGCTTTTTTCTTTTTATGTAATTTATTTGTAGACGGGTGGAGTAATTGTAGGCAAATGAATTATTGGATTTGTTTTTAAGATTACCACGTGGGCATGAAATAAATATTTCCAATTGGGTTCACTTAGATTCTGTAATTACATAAAAAAATGCAACTATTAAAGTATACCTTAAAATAAAAAATAAATATTATCAAGTATTGATCTAACTATAATGGTTAAAAACTTAGTAAGATGCATAGTATTATCAGATTTCATAATTTTATCAAAGAAAAGAGAACATTGCCATCCTGAGTAAGAAAGCTGACAGGATATGTATTACTGGTGATGGAACACATATGTGAAGTTTCAGACAATTCCACTGATTGATAACCTGAAGAAATTAGAACAGAATTAATTAAAAACTACAACCTGTAAAGCAGTATGTGTTTACTTATTTGGCATTGTTTTCTTCCCAGAATACAGCTAAAACCATCTATATAATGTATACAATGTATATAATAAAAAAGTAAGAAGCAAAATATTCTACAATTCTGAAATTTCTGAAATTTTGTAATGTAAAATAAATATATCTATAATTTATATACAGAATGCCAAAATATTAAAATTGGCAATAATAATACCCTTATATACAATTAGATTTAAAAGTATTTATGAGATCTATAACAAATGCTGCACTAAAACACGGCATAAACTCCAGTATAAGAACAAGAATGATCAAATATTAAGAGAAGAACTACTTCTTTTAAAAAATGGGGGGTTGCTTTAAATAACTCTTATTATATACATCAAGTACTACAGCACGAATAAAATATTTCAGTTCTGTGTCCACTAAAATAATTAATAAATAAAGGACTGATTCACACAACTAAAAGTCTTTCTGGACTCTGCTCATAAAAATGTCATAATCAGAAATAGCAAAAACAAGTATTCATCATGCTGTCAAATATGCCAACATTATAGGATTTTCTAAGGCCTTACAATTAATACTTAGTAAAATATATATTAAGAATAATATTTAAAAGTAAAATTTTCGGTTATAAAGGAAAGCCATACTAACTTCTCAGGCCAATAGAACACATATGAGCATTAAAGTACAAATACAAACTAGAAATATCCGAGTAAAGAAATTAAGTGGCTAACAGACAAGGTGCTATGAATTTTATTTTGTCTATTTTATCAAAAGCAATAAAGAATATTGTTAAATAGAACCTCCATTACAAAACTACCTAGCCAAATATAGAAATACTAGTTAACCAATGAAGCACAAGCAAATGCTTAAAATCATATAAAGATTCTAAAATTTAAACTCATGTAAAGATTCCAATATAGACATCTATTTAAATATCATCTTTTTCCTAGGTTACAGAAACATTTTTACTAGAAGGTGGTGGTGGTGGTGGTATGCTGGATGTAAAATTGATTAAAATCCATGTTTTGAGCTGAACAATTAGCATTCCATTCAAGCATCATATAAAATCATGCAATGCTAGCAAGAATTTGAAGCTGATATGAAATTTTGCAATCTTCAAAATAATGCTAAAAATTACATTAACAGCAAGTAAAAATATCATTTACTAGTTAGCATGTTTGGTGAGCATTTAAATGCTTGCGGCCTTATCTCAGTAATTCTACATCTATCCTACATTTTAAAGTTTATTATCTTCAAATTACAGTTGAGAAGCCATGGCTAGCTGGCAACTATTGAGTTAAGATTTGATTGTATTTTTTTCTACTTATGTGTTACAAATAGGATTAGGATTCAAAATTTCAAAAACTATCATTTAGAGTAAAAATTTACCAGACTTCACTAAAGTCTCTGGTTTATTAATCTCACATCTTAACACAAGCAGAAAAATTCAAAGGGAGACTGCGCACAAAATAAATGAGGCAGATAAGAATTTGTTATCCAAAGCACACAAATCGTATCTTGTTTTATTGCATAATGCATATGTTAAGAAAGTTTGAATCTCGTTTATATAGTTCCAGTGATTTATGTCCTTTCTTAAACTAATACTGAAATATTTTTGCCATTAAAATTTATTTTTAGTATATAAATGATCTGGTATCTCATTACAAATTCCTTTTAAAATATTAATAACTGAAGATTTTGAGATAACAAAAAACATGCAAAATAATGGAGCACAGTATATATTTCCTCTTTGTTCTCTCCCAAAATGTATGATGTATGCATGCATACCTCTACTTAACAATAAACAAAATGTTTATTTCATAGACAATTTAGGGATTTACTTGCAAACTCCTTGTTTTACCTTTGCTTACCTGTGCAAATTAAATCTTCAGTAGGCAGCAGTATCCATCATACAATCACTGGATTTGCCATTATTTTGAAAAATACTAAGATTTCAAGCAATTAAATAAACCATGTTGCTCTTTTTCTTACATCGCTTTAGCAGAATCTTTAAAATAAATATATCATTTAAGTTCGAGGATATGCATAAATTCTAGGTTAATAACATTTTAACACTATCTTTTAATTTTGTAAACAATGTATTGAGTTACAGAGAAACAATTAGGAGCTTCCTTCATGCACCCTGAATTTTTATTTGCTATTTGGATGCCATTTCTGTTTAAATTTATTTATAATATATACAAAAAATACACATTGATATTATGTAATCCTCCTACATGACTGCCTCACAGAGCAAACTGTTCCAGTAATTCAGCAATCAATCTTTGCATTTATGAACTTCACAGATCTAGAAATAAAGGAAAGCTGAAGTAAAACTGTAAGCAGTTACAGCTTCACTTAGCAACCACCTTGCTTGATGATTGTCATTGCTAAATGAGGTCTATCCATATATGCTTGCATATATGCAGAGAGATAATATCCTGAATGCTGAATATAGAAACATATGGTACAATATTGAATAATCTAAAAAAACATGAATATCAAAACCCTATGTCATCATTTGGAATACAATACAAGCATTTTAAGGATTTTAATCTAATTGCAATAATGTATCCATCACATAGGGAAATGTACATAATAAATTCACAATATAGAAAGAAATTCTCAGTCACTTAGATCTAAAAATATACAGTATAATTTCCTCAAGACTAATAACACAAAATGTATTATTACTATGTATTGCATTTAATGGCATAATGCCTAGAATTTTATAAGACAAAAAAAAAACCATAATTTTTATGGCATGAAAAATAATGGAACCATTCAAGTAGTTAAATTTTCTTCTCAAATTTATCTGAAACAAACGAACATTAACCTTGCTATTAATTTACATGCTAAAATTTAAAAATTTGAAGGCATCATTAGCTAGAACTTCCTAATACTTGATCTAATACTTGTACTTAATATATATATTCACTTGCATAACTGCTGCCATGTTCTAAAACGTGACGTAAGAAATAAGTAAATAAAGAATCTCATTGTAAATAGAAACTCAACAGCAACTCTTATTTTTCTGCATATATACTGGGGAAAAATAACTAAATCAAATAATCAACATATTAAACAGTGATGGCATATCTTACCATATTTTAGCAAATATACAAAATTGGAGAACTCAAATTACATTGAAAATGGTTTACTTTCAAATATGAAGCCTGTTTGGCTAGAAAACTGCAAACATTTTCTTGGAGTCTTAATAAAAAATTAGCTAAAAGTACAAAATTTCAAGCACTGTGTATTTAAACTGTGAACTTAGAAATAAATTCAACATTTCTTTATAAATAAGTTATGAATTGTCAGTTGGAAAAAAATCCCAAAGTATAGTTGTTAGTAAAATTATTGTGAAAGCCAGCCACTTACTGAAAGATTTAAAAGTATGTGTTCTCTTCATTGGCAAATGAACTTAATAAATTTTATTATTTAAAATATTTTAAAACTTTGGACATGGTGTAATCGGTCTAACATACCTTCTTGTCTTACATTATTTTTGTATGTTATATACATTTTATATACATATCATTTATATACAATTATACAATATTCAATCTTATCATCCACCTTATTCTAATATTATTTAAGTTTAACATCTTGTATATCTCTATTAAGTACTTCCTTTCTGTTCCCACCATAGGTAAAACTTGTTCCATTCTTGTAGATGATCTTTGAAGCAGAATATAAAAGTTGTTAGACAAGAATTGTCAGCAGAATACCCTGCCCCCCACATCCTGGGAGAATATTTTGCTATTAGAGTAATTTCACTGCCAATTTTTATTAAGTCCACAAATGCTTTTCAACATATAATATGCTAATGCTGATGAAATAATTCTTAATATTTCTTACATTGGGTCACCATATTTACAATCTTCAGTTAAACTACTGTATAGAAAATTAAAAGATTAATCAAGTGGATGAATTAATGAAAGTTGCTTATGAGATTCAGTAGGAAGTGAAAGTTCCTGGATTTTATTGTTTCCAATATGATGGGATGGGAATTTTAAATAGGATTTTTTTTTTGGGGGGGGGGTATTATTTTAAGACTTACAAGTGCCTAACAATCCACTTCTATTGTTCTTAAAAGGAATCTTATAAAGGTTCCAACTAATAAAGTATACTTACCATTGTAAAAGCAAATGTATGCAAGATAGATTATAAAATGGAAAGATGTCCAAGCTTCAGGAATAAAATATTGAATGTTACTGAGAAAAACTTTTATTTTTATTAATTGTGCCATGCTACCACTGTACATACTATATAAAATATACCATATTGCCTTTTCACCCCTTTTATATTATGTAACCATTAAAAAATATTATCAAACCAAATAAGCATTCTGTCAATAATGTTTAGATTATACACCATACAAATGAAAAAGTTACAAGACAGAACAATATTAGTGTAACTATAGACATATATAACTGGCAATTTGGATCAGGATCATCATCATCCTAGTGTTATTCCCACATGGCCAGGGTCCACTTTTTGGATTGCCATCTATTTGGATGGCAGCAGAATATAAATGCAATAAATAAAATACATTCCAGTTACGGTATTACAATCCCCATTGGGGAGAAATCTACCTATGAATGAGGTTTCCTTTTAAATTTAAAAAAGCCATGAACTATGGGAGGAATAGTTACTGAAAAGTTACTGAGCTACCTATTTTTGTTTTTTTAAAAAAAAAGTTGCATCTATACAAGATTTCAAAATGTAACAATAAAAAACTCCCCAAATATTGCAGTTACATTCAAAATGCAAAGTAGGTAAAAAAATAAATACAAACAGTATTACAAAACACAAACTGTTCTCACAATACCAAGTCTTACAGTGAGGGGAGAAATTATTTGATCCCCTGCTCATTTTGTACGTTTGCCTACAGACAAAGAAATGATCAGTCTATAAGTTTTAATGGTAGGTTTATTTTAATAGTGAGAGACAGAATAACAACAAAAAATCCAGAAAAGCACATTTCAAAAAAGTTATAAATTGATTTTCATTTTAATGGGTGAAATAAATATTTGACCCCTTCGCAAAACATGACTTAGTACTTGGTGGCAATACCCTTGTTGGCAATCATAGAGGTCAGATGTTGCAGTTGGCCACCAGGTTGGGCAGACATCCCAGCGGGGATTTTGTCCCACTCCTCTTTGCAGATCCTCTCCAAGTCATTAAGGTTTCAAGGCTGACATTTGGCAACTCGAACCTTCAGCTCACTACACAGATTTTCTATGGGATTAAGGTTTGGAGATTGGCTAGGCCAGGGGTCGGCAAGCTGAAACAGTGAAAGAGCCACTCGGAACCGGTTCCCTCACAAAAGAAAAAACTGGGAGCCGCAAAAAAGAGTGCGCATGCGCACGCATGCGCAAAACAAGAGGCTGATCAGCGGCCCTGTGTATGCGTCCTCCCAGGAGCTCTGGCAACTCTGTAAGGCCAGCCCCGAACTTCACAAGTGGAAATCGAAGGAGATTGCCAGGAACACGAGATCAGCGTTTCTCAGCCCGCACTGATCTCGCCCTTCTTGCAGTCTCCTCCTCTCTGTTTCAGCTACTTTTCTTTCAGGGGATCCAGCCTCTGCCGCCCCCTTCTCTCAACAGCTGGATGCCCCGAAAGAAAAGCAGCCGAAGGTAGCAGCTCTGCAAGTCTCCAAGAGAATGGGGTGGCGGAGGCTGGATCCCCCGAAAGAAGTCTCTGCTGAGATGAGAGAACGGGGTGGCAAGCTGCCGAGAGAATGGGGCGGTGGAGCGCTCCACCGAGAGAATGGGGCGGCGGAGGCTTGCCGCCCATTCTCTCGGCGGAGACTTCTTTCGGGGGATCCAGCCTCTACCGCACCACACCGAGAGAACAGCAAGCCGCCCCATTCTCTCGGAGGAGCGCTCCACCGCCCCATTCTCTCGGCGGCTTGCCAACCCGAAAGATGTCTCCGCCAAGACAAGAGAACGGGGTGGCAAGCCAAGAGAATGGGGCGGGTGGAACGCTCCGCCGAGAGAATGGGGCAGCTTGCTGTTCTCTCGGCGCGGCGCGGCAGAGGCTGGATCCCCCGAAAGAAGTCTCCGCCGAGAGAATGGGCGGCAAGCCTCCGCCGCCCCATTCTCTCGGCGGAGCACTCCACCGCCCCATTCTCTCATCTCAGTGGAGACTTCTTTCGGGGGATCCAGCCTCTGTCGCCCCCTTCTCTCAACTGGGCAGCTGAGAGAAGGGGACGGCAGAGGCTGGATCCCCCGAAAGAAGTCTCTGCCGAGAGAATGGGCAGCAAGCCTCCACCGCCCCATTCTCTCGTCTCAGCGAAGACTTCTTTTGGGGATCCAGCCTCTGTTGCCCCCTTCTCTCAGCTGGGCAGCTGAAAGGGGCGGCAGAGGCTGGATCCCCCGAAAGAAGTCTCCGCCGAGAGAATGGGCGGCAAGCCTCCACCGTCCCATTTTCTCGGTGGAGGCTTGGAGAGGTGGCGACGGAGCTGCGCGCGCAGCTCTCCAAACCACCGCCGCCCGTTTGGAGAGCTGCTGCCTTCATCAAACATGGATGAAGGTAGCAGCTCTCCAAATGGGGTGGTGGAGGATTGGACAGCTGCGCGCGCAGCTTCCCAAACCTCCGCCACCCCATTCTCTCAATGGGACTTTTTTACTCCCACTTTTTTTCCAGAATGGCGGAGGAGGACTGGGAGCCGCATGAGACGGCTTAAAGAGCCACATGCGGCTCCAGAGCTGCGGGTTGCCGACCCGTGGGCTAGGCCATTCCAGGACCTTGATGTGCTTCTTCTTGAGCCACTCCTTCGTTGCCTTGGCCGTGTGTTTTGGGTCATTGCCATGCTGGAATACCCATCCACAACCCATTTTCAATGGCCTGGCTGAGGGAAGGAGGTTCTCACCCAAGATTTGACGGTACATGGCCCCATCCATCATTCCTTTAATGTGATGTTGTCCTGTCTCCTTAGCAGAAACACAACCCCAAAGCATAATGTTTCCACCTCCATGTTTGATGGTGGGGATTGGTGTTCTTGGGGTCATAGACTCATTCCTCCTCTTCCAAACAGACCAAGGGAGATTGACAGTTATTTTGTGTTTCTTCCATTTGCGAATAATCGCACCAACTGTTGTCACCTTCTCACCAAGCTGCTTGGTGATAGTCTTGTAGCCCATTCCAGCCTTGTGTAGGTCTACAATCTTGTCCCTGACATCCTTGGATAGCTCTTAGGTCTTGGCCAAAGTGGAGAGTTTGGAATCTAATTGATTGATTTGATTGCTTCTGTGGACAGGTGTCGTTTATACAGGTAACAAATTGAGATTAGGAGTACTCCCTTTAAGACAGTGCTGCTAATCACAGCCCGTTACCTGTATAAAAGACACCGGAAATCCTATTGACTGATAGGGAATCAAATACTTATTTCACTCATTAAAATGCAAATCAATTTATAACTTTTTTGAATTGCGTTTTTCTGGATTTTTTTTGTTATTCTGTCTCTCTTACTCTTAAAATAAGCCTACCATTAAAATTAGAGACTGATCATTTCTTTGTCAGTGGGCAAACATACAAAATCAACAGGGGATCTTTTTTTCCCCCTCACTGTATGTCACCGATCTGAGACTTCAAAACTTGTAACATGCAGCCCATACCTTCTCCAAAATATGTTAACTCAAGCATATATTTTCCAGGGACTGTGCAGTTAGTGCATGAGCCCAGGAGAAGATAATTAGCCTTAGTGGGTACTGACATGGTGTGCATGTCCATACCTTCTCAAAAGAATGAACAGCTCTAACATTACTGAAAACTATTTTGTGATTAGGTTTTAATTTTATTCATTCAAATTAATCTCCAATGCTGCAAAGGGTGTGAAAATGATATGGTGGCTCCAAAGAGGTCAAGCTTTTTTTTCCTTTTATCATGCCCTTAGGCAACTTAGTACATTTATTTTCATCTTTATTTCCAACAAAACTGCAGAAAAATAAGGCATCATTTGCTGAGAAATCCCAGCCAATATTCTGAAAGCTGTAAAATTCACACAGTGCTGAATATGGCGGCCTTCAGGTTACCAGGTGAATATGACCTTCAGGTTACCAGGTAATGTTTTTATAGAAACATTATTTATATTATAATTATATTTATACCCTAACCCTAAATTAATCTTGGGTCTACGTCCACCAAATATCTTACAGTGAACTAAAATATGTCTAAGTAATAACTCACATCATAAAGTATGAGACCTTGTAATAATGAATTACCTTTCACAGAAACAAAGTTGTAAAGTATCACTAAGTATTTCGCACATAACACAATTAAAGTTAATATAAGTTTCATGTTATGGTTTGTGCCATCTATTAATTTCTTTTTTAAAAAATGTTTAAACAGCAGTAATATTTAATCCCAAATTGCTGGTCCTGAAAAAGAATGTAATAATCCAGCATTGCTAAATAGAATAAAACTCTATCTATCCATAAAGTGCTTCATAGTGTGGACCACTTTCAGAAGCCATAAAAATGGATAGGGTAGGCAGTTACTATTAGTTCCATAATTAGTTCCATAATGGTATGAATTTATAATTTCATAATGGTAGTACTTAATCATTAGGTTTCTTTTGACATTTAAATGGATTAATAGCAGGTTTTTTAGATTTTGCTAAATTAAAGTTCCTGCAAGCCCAAACCAGGACAAGCCAATAGTGAGGAATAATAATAGTTACAGTTCCCCAACTCATAGTATACATTGCCTCTCCTGATTTACATTGTGGGACCTGTTTAATTATCTACTGTCTGCAAACTACACTTTTGATATTTCTCAATTTCCTTAGCAAGAACAGTGCTACAATGGCCAATTCCTCAGAAAGCTATCTAGTATAAATTACAGATAGCCCTCAACTTATGAGTGATCATATAACTGGGCTCAGTTATGGTCAAAAAAGTTGAGGACTTCCTGTAAAAGCACGCAAGAATCCAGGAAAAGTACCAACCTAAAAGTATATATACCTGGGCAAGTCATCAAAATGATTAATCTGTGTATTTATGAGCACTTTGATAGATATGCCACAATTTACAGAAGCTAGCATATGTTTCTTACAATTAGTGCCAGACTAGTCTTATATGATTCTTTGTTAGAACTACTAACTTAAATGAGAGGAATACTTTGTGCACAGTTTAACAAAATTTTGGCAAAATGTTTGACAAGATCTCTCACAATATTCTCAATAAAGCCGTGAAATAAGGGCTAAGCAATAGTATTGTTGGGTTGAACAGCAACAATACATTAATGGCTCCACTCAGTTAAAAGATATTTGAGCGGTCACTCAGAAGATTCAGAAAGATTGACACATGCTGAAAGGAATATGTGGTTTGTGAAATTTCAATATCTGAAAATATCTACAAGCAGAGGTTCTACTGCCCCACGACCAAACAAATGGGTTAAAAGTACAAAGGAGATGGTTCAAACCAGACCTCCGGAAGAACTTATTTATCCAATTTATCCAGCTGCCCATCTCACAAGTGACACTTCATAACTATACAGGCTGTTCACCTATAGAACACCCTGCAATGCAATACAGTATTTCTCTTCACTAAAAGTCTTCAAAAGAGACTAGATGGTTACTGTCAAGAGATGCCCTAGCTCAGGGGTAGGCAACCCTTGGTTCTTTTATGACTCATGGATTTCAACTCCCAGAATTCCTGACCCATAGCTGGCTCAGGAATTCTGGGAGTTGAAGTCCACGAGTCATAAAAGAGCCAAGGTTGCCTACCCCTGCCCTAGCTGATCTGAACTGATGAGAGAATTGGACCAGATGACCCCTACGATCCCTTCCAATTCTGATTCCATGAACCACTGGTTTGCTATGCCATAAACAACTACTAAGGAGCAATGGAGAAAACTTGTTTTATTGATTTAAAAATGTATAAACCACTTCAGTCAAGAGCATGCTTGTTGTTGTTCTGTCCATTATCTGTAAACTTTCTGAATACAAGTTACTGTCAACCCTGAGAGAAGAGCAGGCAAAACAGGATCTTGGAATGCCTTTTATTATAGGATAGAATAACATAGTCTTGACAGCTTATGCAGAAAGTGGATCTCTACTGATTTTTATTCCAGGGACAAACCTTTTCTTGGTTTACAGGTAAAAAATATAATTCATAACTTTCCATTGGTAGATTTCCGATTCACCAAAATTTTTACTTTAATGGAAGAGCATACACAATTAGTAGCTTTTATTATTCACGAAGAGACCCAGTTTGCTGTAATGGTTAAGGCATAAGTCTAGAAATCTAAGAGACCAGGAGTTGTACTCTTGCCTTGGATGGATGGATAGATGGATGGATGGACAGATTCACAAGTCTAACTCTAGTACCAATTTGGTTAAGAATCCTTTGTGCAAAAACCTAAGCCAGAAATATCAAGACATTGAATTCATCCTTTCAGGCAAAAACATTTAGTAAAAACTATCTGTAATAGAGAATACAAGATCATGTTAATTCAAAAATAGTATCAACTGTACATATAATCTGATAGAGTGATTGTAAGATAACTAAATTTATATTTTCTTATGTGGTGGCCATGTGAGCTGATTATTAAATTTTCAATCCTAAACAAAATCAGCAAACAAGAATCAAGATTTTTTTTAACTTGCTTTACTGAGTATGTTTAATATTTTTAAATGACCTATAAAGAACTAAATTGTTTGTTGTTAGGTGCCAGGCTCTCAAGGATAAACACCAATATAAAATGTCACAAAATGTATAAAGCAAGTTAAGTGATACTTTAGACATAAAATAACTTCAGTGTTAATATTTATATCTTTATTCTTTATGTCAGGAAGAATCCAATCTGTATTAACAATCACTCTCTTTGTATCACTGTAAAAGGATCAATTTGGATGTGGTCTGCCAAAATGATCCAATTAATGATAAGCAAGTTAAAGAACAGACACAAATAACTTTACTATGAATGTCTATACTTTAGCCTTTAAGACAGAAAGAAGCCAAATGTTACATTTGATGACATGGTTACAAGACATTGCTTTAAAACTGTCATAAAGAATAAACTGGATGATTTTTCAATTCATTTACTGATATACACAGATTAATATGATCCCAAACTTAAAATAACCTGCAGAAGATCTAAATTACCTCTACTAAAAAGAAATCATAACTGTTATTTTATAAAAACCATCACACTTCTTATTCAAGTTTCTTTTACATTTTAAATTAAATTAGAAATATAAAACAATTTCTCCAAACGACATTTTCCTTTGCTTTGTCTGAATGAGAAACTTTATTACCTGATTAATAATGAAAAATGAGTTTCTCTATACAGCTTATATTGTTTTGAAATAAATGAAATCATATTCTTAATACTACTTTTGCAATTCTGTATAATAAAAGTATTAACCCAAGCCCAGCAGAAAAATATTCATTTCTATGAAATACAAATAGCAGCAAATTTTCATCTTTCCAGATGCAGACATTTCCAGAACAGAGTACTAACTGACCTCAGGGGAGATGAAGGGAAGACATTTTTGCAAAAGACACATTTTTAAACTAAAAAGATTGAGATGCTACAAGATTTTATGATTTTTTTTTAAATGTTAAAACAACTGTATAGTAAATAAGAATTGCCTACTATAATATCTGCTACTAATATGCTCAATGACCTAAGAAAGTATAAATCCAATGAAGGGGCATACATTAACAGCAAGCATCCATAAACATATACACACACATATATTTTTTTTAAAAAAAGAATCTGCTTTCCTTAAGCATCTCCTGAAGTTATTTCCTATTTGATGTATAGTTAGTCCTTGACTTAAAATCATTCATTTAGTGGCCATTCAAAATTACAATGGCATTGAAAAGTGACGTATGACCATTTTTCACACAACTATTCCAGCATCCCCATAGTCATGTGATCAAAATTTGGATGCTTGGCTACTGGTTCATATTTATGACAGTTTTATGATCACATGGGGACATGTGATCACTTTTTACAACTTTCTGACAAGAAAGACAATAGGAAAGCCAGATTCACTTAACAACCATGTTACTAACTTAACTGCAGTGATTCCCTTAATAACTGTGGCAAAAAAGTTGTAAAATAGGGCAAAGCTCACTTTAACAACTATTTCGCTTAACATTTTCTGCTCAATTTTGGTCAAAGATCAAAGACTGCCTGTAGAGCTTTCTGTTTCCAGCAGCACTTCAGAAGTCTAATGACCTAGGTAGCAAGGTAACATCATATCTGAGTCATTCTGCTACTGAAGTAGAATAACTTGGACAGATAAAATTGAGTGACTCAAGTGACAACCACTGTCATTTTGTAAGTGATTCTCAGATTTTAAATTGTTCAAGAATATTTTTAATATTCCTGACTAAAATTGTTCTCTCTCAATTAACTTCTACTGAATCAGGTCAAAGAAACGAAGAATTACTGTAGATCATCTTAATTTTTAAACATACTATCCATTTTATATTTTCAAGCACTTAAATTATGATAAGCTAGTATGGAAAAAAAACTTACCTAAATTCTACAATCTTGAATTGTGGTATATAATTGAACTAGTATATAAATCTCAGTTTTCTGTTGACCTATATTGCCTAGAGTGCTAATAACAGATAATTTTGGCAAACTTTGCAATGAGTTTATTAGAATGTAATTAGGATTATGAAATGTAGGATATAAAACACAGTATTACAAAGAGACCTAACAAGCTCTTATAAAATGTTTCAGCTTTAAAATGTAAATAATTTCTATTAAGCAATTACCAGTTTGTCTTCTATGATTTTAGCTGTTATATCTCAAATTTTCAAAAACATGGTTATACTATACAAGAATTTTCACTGGGAACTATGGGGTCTATTGGAATGTCTATTAAAAATAATGAGAGTTGTGATTGAACTTCTTTGAAATATATGCAGTGAGAAATGTTTTAAAACATGCTTGAACCCTAGCAGACCCAAACTGTGCAGAAAAAACCACGTTATTTTCACACACAAGAATACACGGAAATAGCAAAAGTTTCTGAGAAACTAAATAATAAAAGCTGTCACTAAGCAAATAATTTCTTGCTAAATTCATGCCATTACAAACTCTATCACAACTATATAGTAACTATAAGCTAAATGCATTTTAATACCATTAGATCCAAATGCATAACCACTTACCTTGACCTAACAGAAGATGTAGTACAAGTACAATCGGACAAAGTATCTGATGATAAACACTGACAAATCTAACTGAAATCACTCACGTCTCCCTTCTCCTGCTTCATTAAAAGGTTCTACCTCCACCACACTTCTCTCTACCCATTAACGCTGAACACTATCCTCTTTATGCCCTCATCAAGCATACAGACAGTAATTTTATAATACATTGTACACATACCCTAACCCAAATAACCAAAATATTAATATTCTTCAATAAAATAAATAAATAAATAAATAAATAAATAAATCTGATGCTTACTTTTTTTACTTAACCAGGGTGGCGTCTTCATGTTACATTATTACATTTTAACTATCACCACTGCCCTAGTTTAAATTAACCACTATTTTTATCCCATTTATTTCTTCTTACATTTTGTATATGCTTTTTTGAGTTAGTTAAATATCATAGAATAAACACATTTTCCAAAATATGAAGAGCACGATATAATGGATTGCTCCTCCCACTTGCTTCAATAGGCAGAATCTGAATTTTAGCCACCCAGAACAAGAAGCATCACCATCCAGTTCCAATCCTACCTAGAACTGCTGTGCAAGTATTCATCTGAGATCCATTGCTCGTCTTTTTCCTTGTCTACTTTTGTAAGGAGAAACAATAGCTGGGGAAAGAGTGGAGAGCCCAGCTCCTTCAACAAATAACCCAAAGGATGTTTGGATCCTAATATTTGGATTCAAATATTTGGTCTCAGTCCCTGACTAAAAGACAGATTTTCCTCTATGCTAGTGATTGTTCTTTCCCAAAGATTTTCAATATAATTTTAATGTGTGAAAGAACAACTGTAAAACTAAATGCTGTGCGCAATCTTTATTACCATTGTGCTTTCCCCAAACAGATAATTCACTTTCTAAAGTGAGCATCTTTCATAGATATCCCTTCACTACTTTGATCTCAAAGTCTAGAGGCACATCCAAAGAATCCAAGACTTCCTTTTAAGTATCAGGGCTTACTCTGCCACTGTGATTTTTGCTAGAGAATTTACAGGTATTCCTTGACTTTCAACCATTCATTTAGTAACTGTTTGAAGTTACAACAGCACTGAAAAAAGTGGCTTATAACACTTTTTCACTCTTATGATTATTGCATCATCCCTGTGGTCACATGATCAAAATTTGAATGCTTGGCAACTGAAATATTTATGACTGTTGCAGTGTCCCAGGGTCATGTGATCATCTTTTGCAACCTTTTGATAAACAAAGTCAATGGGGAAGCCAGATTCATTTAACCACCATGTTACTAACTTAACAACTGCATTGACTCACCTAATAACTGGCTAGAGAGGTTGTAAAACAGGACAAAGCTCACTTAAGAACTGTCTTGTTAGCAATGGAAATATTGGGCTCAATTGTGGTCATAGGTTAACTACTACCTGATGTTTGTTTGTTTGTTTATTTTCTATACCGCCCTTATCCCAAAGGACTCAGGGCGGTGTACAGGGCAATAAAAATACAATAAAAATACAATATACAAAAGTTAAAAAATAAAATTAAATAAACCAGCCCATTACAATAAATAATTAAAAAATTACTAAATAAAATACCCCAAACCCATTAGACCAGGCCGGCTTGTTCAAATAGGTAAGTTTTTAGATCACGGCGGAAAGAGTGAAGGTCAGGAGCCATCCAGAGCTCAACCGGTAATTGATTCCAAAGGGCTGGCGCGCCCACAGAGAATGCTCTCCCCCTGGGGGCCGCCAGCCAGCACTCTCTGACCGGCGGCACCCTGAGGAGGCCCTCTCTGTGGGAGCGCACAGGACGAAGGGAAATTGATGCCGGCAGCAGGTGCTCCCGTAAGTAATCCGGACCCATGCCATTTAGGGCTTTATAGGTCATCACCAGCACCTTGAATCTCACCCGGAGGGAAACTGGAAGCCAATGCAGCTCGCGGAGTAGAGGTGTTATATGGGAGTATCAGGAGACCCCCCATCAAAACTCGCGCGGCCGCATTCTGTGATCCAAACAGCTGCTCAAACTTAACTTTCCTGAATTTCAGGAATTACAGAATCAATAAACTGACAAAGTTATTTGTCCATCAAGTGAAAGTAGGGGGTGAGGCAGAAGTTGATGACACACAGGTTGTAACATTCATGGGAAGTCAGAAGAGGAGCTGTCAAACACCCTCTTGTCTTTTGGAATCAATCTTAACATCTGGAATAAATTCCTCACAGAGAAGAACATACAATATTTTTCCTGAAGCAAGTAAACAAACTATGCAAGAACTGGTCTACTTATTCCTAGAATCCTTGAAAACAAACCAAGGGTTCTAGGACTAATGATAGTTTGCACCATTTCAATTTTATGACCAAAAACTCATCTTCAACTCCTATGGTACCTCCTTCTGCCACTTCAGTTCAAAATTACTACCAAATCTCGTAAGTTTCCTCAGATTCAATTTTCTCTGAAGCAATTCCAATTCTGACGCTCCTCCTCACCTAAAGGGAAAAAGCTGTATGGGTCTCCAATCAAATTCAGATCACAACAGGTGATTTTCACTGTCAAGTCATATAGTGCAATGCTTACACCCAGAAAGCAACACCGATAAAGCATCAGCTTCTCAGATCCGATAGCAGCCTAGTTAGGGCTATTATATTTCCTTTTTTGTTTCTGTAATGCTAATATTTTTCTTCACAATGACTGCAAAACACTGTTCTATGTGAAGGGATTCCAGATTCAGCTCTCTTCAGAAATAAGCATTTTAAGAATAAAATGTCATGTTTTCTTAAGTAACAGATAAATGCAAAGTAGGTCATTCTTACAAAAACTAAAATACTGGGAGAAATGGAGCAGAATGTATGAATCTTGATCCTAGGTAAGTGTATACATATGGTATATATGTACTAGAGACTAGACCAAGCAAACTGAAATAAGTGGCCAGAGGATAGCAACTACAGA
This sequence comes from Vipera berus, assembly GCF_964194415.1. Lineage (NCBI taxonomy): Eukaryota > Metazoa > Chordata > Lepidosauria > Squamata > Viperidae > Vipera > Vipera berus. The sequence goes on from NC_138206.1 coordinate 20,823,169, forward strand.
TAAAATAGTTTTCTCTTATATACAATGTAACACACAGCAAAACAAGCTAACACTCTGAAGAAAAAAATATTTAAAAATTATTAAAATGAACCAAACAGAAATGACCAATAATGCCCAAGAAAATACAATGTTCAAATGGCAATTTTAAAAAATGGGAGGGAAAAAGAGAGGGAATACCAAAACAGCTGTTTTGCTGTTTCTGTTTTTTCAAATCCTCAAAGTATGTATATGTATCTCTTTTTTTGCTTAAATATATTACTTAACCAATCAAAGTTGTTAAATAACAAAAACATCATTAGATTTTTAGATTATATCCTTTTCAACAAGAAGTCTTATAGAAATTACCTAATTGCATTTATATTTTTGGAGAGGCAGTGTAATTAATGCTTTCTTTAAATATATTGTTACATTTCAGTAAGAAGCAATTATTTGTATTAATTCAATTTTGAGATCTAATATTTTCAAAGGTTTATACTCTTGAATTGTATCATATGGGAGTTGATTTCTGGACAAAAAAAATGGTCAAAAGATTTCAGCAATAGAAAGGCAAAAACATGGCTCTAAATATTCCCTGGTCATGGATAACTGTAATGAATCATGACTTCAATTTATTTATGTGTGTCTATGTGTGCACTAGCACTTTTATCGGTGTATCTTCAAATACATATCCTTAAATTATTTTGCATATTTTTTCTTTTTTCAACTTTTCCTCCTTTTTTCTAATTTTTATATTCTCTTTCTTAGTTTTTTGTATTTAATATCTATCTGACCATCCATCGACCGTGAAACAGTTAACTGGCAGACTTCAGGTCACATTTGATTTAGCTATAGAACATAAAGGTGACAGTTAAGGTGGTACCTGATGGAAAGTGGCTGAGAAAAAATAAAAGGACAGACTGTGCAAGCTGCTGTTGGAAGACTCCCTCCTCCCCATTCATGCATCTTAATCTAGCTTCACCTGTACCAAAATTAAAGACAGTGATATAACATCAATAAGTTTCTTTGCAGCTAGTTTCAGTAGATTGTTAATGTCACCACAGTTTTATTGGTACTACCATGTATCTGTTGCTGTCTATTCTGCGTACTCATTATGGAGAGTGGAATATTTTTGTTCACCCAACCCAAAATAATTCTGTAGAACTGTTGTTTCCCAAACCTAATATATTTCTGTCAGCTATATTTTTTTATTTTGAAATGCATAGAACATTAACCGAAGAAAAACAAAAGGATAAAGTTGCTTTTCAGTATCTGTTTTTACAAGCTCAGAAACTACTGACTGCAACAAAACATTTGTCTTCAAATATGAGCTCTGTCATATAACATAGACATGTTGTGACCTTGGCTATGACAACAGCCAAAACAAACATATGGCAAGTAATGTAGGGAATGTCTCTCAATATGTATATGAACCACTGTAAAAAAAACTAGTTTATAATGTAATGATTGTACATTAGTAGGAACTAGTATATGCAATCAAAGTTAAACTAAAAAGAGGAAACAGATTCATTGGTCTAGTACACAGGTCTGCAACCCGCGGCTCCGGAGCCACATGCGGCTCTTTCAGCCGTCTCCTGCGGCTCCCAGTCCACTGCCATGTGCAGTCCCCCCCAAAAAAAAGTGGGACTAAAAAAGTAGGTGCATATCTCGCCTTGGCTCCACTCTTCAGTCAAACCCTGTTCTGCGCATGTACGCATGTACGCGCATGTGCACACATTTTTTTTGCGGCTCCCAGTTTTTCCTTTTGTGAGGGAACCGGTTCCGAGTGGCTCTTTCACTGTTTCAGGTTGCTGACCCCTGGTCTAGTAGGATATTATTTTTTTTGTGAGGAATGAAGATACATTAACATTTGACCAGCAGATGAAGAGTTACTATATTGGTAGTATTTTCCCTGCCTATGAGACACAAACTCCAGTTACTAATGCATGAAGTTAAGGAACAATAAATAACTTTTTTAAAAAACTATTTGCAATGTTTCCAAACTATGGAATAGCATGAACAATTGAAATAGGAAAAAGAAGTTGTATGTTAGAAGTTGCAAATGACAAGGCAAATATTCTCAAGACTCAAAACAAAGTAGCTGAAATTTGACACATGGCCATACAAAATAGACAAGCTTTAGATTGTCAAATTATGAAACTAAAGATAGGTCACGTAACTGATTTAATTAGCTGGATAGTTGAATGAATTATTTCTATACTCATTTATGGAATTCATTTATTTAACCAGCCCATTTATACAACTGCCCATTTCGCAAAAAAGTGAGTCTGCATAGCTTACAAGCAAAATAACAATTAAGACCATATCACAATATAAAAAAATCAGAAATAAGTAACAAAAATTAAAAAATAAAATCATAAAGGAAAAAAAACCAAGATACTGGGAGAACCATCATTTAGCCTCATTCATTTTTAAGGCTCATTGTAGAATCCCCAGAGTTGATGGAGGAACCACATTTTTCAAGGCTTTTTCAGAAGGTAAGAGATGGAGCTACCTTAGACAGAATGCTGTTCTAGATTGAAATGACGTGACTCCTGGGTCCCACTAGATGCAAGTCCTTAAGACAGGGGCCCTCAACCCCTGGGCAGTGGACCAGTACCGGTCCGCAGCATGCCAGCAACCGGTCCGCACAAACAAAGCCCCATCCAAGGGATGCAGGCAGCACTCAAAACCACGCCCCCTCCAGTCTGCGGAAAAACGTCTCTCCAGGTAACCGGTTCCTGGTGCCCAAAAAGTTGGGGACCTCTGCCTTAAGAGACAGGCCCTGGAGTATACCTCTTCTGCTGGACCTGATAGGACAGGAAGATGTAATCGGGAAGAGACGGACCCCCAAATAATCTGGCCCATGCCATACAGTGCTTTAAAGGTCAAAAACAACACCCTGAACACCTCCCAGAACTGGCAACCAATGCAGCTCACAGAACAGGTATAATGTGTGCCATCCTAGAAGCACATATAACTGTCCATGCAGCCATATTCTGCACCAGTTGAAACTTCCAGATGCCCTTCAAGGGCAGCCCCATGTAGAAATCTGAAACCAAAGACCAGAGGACAATCACCAGAGATAAAAGTAACAGTTAGATGGCCGAGACTATAGTTCTAATAGATTCCACCTATTATACCCAAAAAAACCATAACCATTTGCACAGCTACTGGTTCTAGTATGTAGAGTACGGATCTCAGCAATTTACAATGTAATTCCTGGAGATTAAGCAGTCACATAGCTAATACTGGTTATAGAGTGGTATCTCAGTACTTGTCATTAATTGGTTCCAAAAGGTGTGACAAGTATTAAAAATGATAAGTACCAAACCATGTGACCCTTTGTTTTGGCAGGAAAAGACTTTCTGTCTGTCCATTTTCCTATGTCAGTGATCTTCCCAGCCTAGCCAATTTCCTATCTGCCCTTAGAGACTGTCCCCCACTTCTTTTTGCAGCAACCTTCCCAGCATGGGCAACATCCTGTCTGTTCTCCATGGCCATCCCCCTCTTCCTATTACAGCACATCAAGTACCAAACGAGTACTGGAACAAAATTTTCACATCAAAATGCATCAAGTACCAAATATGGTAACTTTTGAAGCAATCAAGTACAGAGAAACCACTGTGGTAAGAGTCTAGGAAACCATTTATTTCACAGGGATTCACAATGTACACTTATGAGCTGATTCTGAATCTTTGTATTGCTGGTGTAAGAGGAAAAGGTTTTCCCTTAAACAAATTTCTATTCCTCAATGTTTCTCCAGTCGTCTCAATTACAGCTTCTACCCTAGTACTTGATATTTCCACTATTCTGGACAGAATTTGGTGGAGCAATACATTTCCCATGCATATATCTATAAATTTCTCTAAGAAACTTCTCTGTGAAAAAATCCACAATGAAAAGATCACCTTTTTAGGAACCACACCTGGTTCTGATTAATTTCCTACTTATCTGGTTTCCATTAAACATTTATCAAGACCTTCCTGATATATGTTACTTCAGGTAGATGTCTGCTAGAATCATTGGTCACCTGGCATGTATTTTCAAGAGTGATTTGTGTCATTTAAACAATGACATCATTTTAAGTCACATGTGTAATTATATCATTGTTGTAATGTCATCATATAAATACCAATACACTGAAAGAAATAATATGCAAATGATTGTGCAAAAAATGCAAACTGCCAAGACAAAATTCTCAAACTGAACAGTCCGGAATAACAGAACTCTCCTCTCTCCAAATTAGTCCACAGGATCAAGATTTTAATCTACCTTTAAAATATGGGCACTCTATTTTGGAAAATTGTTAAGATGAGCTATAATGATTTTATAGATTGTACAAAATTACAATACAAAGAAAAGACTTAAAAATATAATTTTGTTTTAAGTTTAATTAATATCACATCAATTGGTATAAAGAGTTCTACTTACACTATCCATAAAATTCGGCTTGAAACCTTCTTGCTGTCTCCTCAGTTCCTCCTGTTCTCTCTGGCGCAGCATCTCTTCTTCACGTCTTCTATGTTCTTCTTCATGCCTAGATGTTACATATAAAATACGACTTCCTAAAGTTTTTGCCACATATTTTCATGGAAAAATACTTTCTTTCCCAATGGCCACACATCATGTTCAGCCTTACTAGTTATTCTTTTTCAGTTGTTTTTTCACTGTACTTTGGCATGTCCTGCATCAGTGTTATCTTAAGTGATCTTTTGTACATAACTTAAAGAACCTACATAGTATCTCCACTTCCTTGATGTGTATCACAATAAGAGTGCAATAAAAACTTATTCTGTAGTATGATAAACTACAACTAGAATTATCACTATTAATTTATCATATTTATATAACAGTCCATCTCAGATTTGTGACTTTATATTAAAATTATATTTTGATTTTATTAAAAAATTACCACTGGAACAAATAAATACAAAGTAAAAAAGAAAAGAAAATGAAAAAGTAGGTGAAGGAAAGAAAAAATAAGTAAAGAAAAAAAGCATTTAAACGAATTACTTTCTTCTTCATCACAAGTATAAACAATTTTAACTTATCACCTTCTCTTAAAATACAAATTATCTTTTCTTCTAAAATACCATTTCTTATCTCGAAACATATCCTTAAAGCCTCATCATTTAATCTACCATTTCTTACCCAGAAGTCTGATTTTTTAAAAAAGGTTTCATTGGCAATGTATCATCAATTCATTTAGTAAATTGAAAATGGAGATGTCATCCTCTGTTCAGAGAAGAATTCAGAAGCAATGTCAAACTGTGAAGTTTAAAAAGTTACATGCTGAGCTGCAAAATCCAGTATTTAAAAACCTATGGAATACCTTAATTGTATCTGCTTTCTTTTCTGTAGCTCCTGGTTTCGAAGTTCTTCTAAACGTCTCAATTCTTCCTGACGCCTCATAAGATCTGTAAAAAGTTAAAACAGCTATAGAAAATATTGTTCTGACACAAATGGTAGTATAAATATCCTCACCAAAATAAGCATAAATACCAACAAGCAGGCATTGACCTCTTTGAAATAGATATCAGTAAGAAAAATTAAAGAACTAGAAACAATGGATTTTTAATCATAGAACACAAATATTAAGTTGAAATCTTTTTCTCAGTTTTTGGACATATTTTTTGGGACCCAGAATGCTTCACCAAGGTACAGAAACTACTGAAGGCTAAACCAAACTCTGTCTTTAAGCGAACCGCAATATGCCTGAACTTTCACAGCCAAGAGACAAAAATGTGAAAAGGGGTGTGTTAGACTGAAATTTGTTATCTCTAACACAAAAAATAATCAATTTAAATTAATAGGACATTTTTTTAAGATAGAGAAGCTCAAGAAGTAAACAGTTCTGTTCAAATCAATACTGCAGATGGAGAAATCTGAATTGCTACTCAGTTACAACTAAAATTTTATATTTTGTACACCACTTCATTTATCATACATCATACATTACTTCAAATGTTAATATCCAACTTTAAGAAATATGTAGAATTAAAGTAATGTCAAAAAATGTAAGAACAACTAACGAACAGTTTAATGAGTCAGTTGTGGGGAATTCTGGCTTTTCCCTATTTGTTCAGTAAGTCAATTTTGTTTTTGTTTTTTTGCATCATACAAAAATCTCAGTATATTAACAGTTCTGTACTTAATACAGTGCAAGTGACTGTCTCTATCTTACTGGCTCAAATAACCGAATGAAGTAGTCTTTGGAGAAAGTTCACTTCTAAATTCTTCCTCTACAAAGAAAAACAATATTTATGTTCAGAAAACCAGCAATCAGCTCTCATGCACTGATTGTGTTTGAAAGAAAGAGCTTATCTGAATTAGGTCACTATCAAAGGCCAGATATTTGTATTTCAAATATATACACCATGAGTCACAGGTCCCTCACTACTGATATACTCTGTGTGTGTGTGTGTGTGTGTGTGTGTGTGTGTGTGTGTGTGAGACACACATACATACATGTGTCCATGTGTGTACCGTATTTTCCGGCGTATAAGACGACTTTTTAACCCATGAAAACCTTCTCAAAAGTCGGGCGTCGTCTTATACGCCGGGTGTTAGGGTTAGGGGCGATGTTACAGGGAAAACCAGAGGCAACACCCCTCCACACATACACAGACACAGGCAACCTCGGCAGCTCATTGATAGGGGGGGGAGGAAGGGGGAGAGAATCACAAAATTGCTGTCTGTTGTCGAGCCCTGCGGGCCCGACACTACGCAGGGGGTCTTGTTCCAAAAACAAGCCCTGCTTCACCTACTCACCCCCCCCCACTGCACACGGCTCGCTCCATGACCCGGCGCTCCAACAAACAAGGGAGGAGGTCGCCCGTAATCAGCAAGCCCGACTATCAGCTGATCGCCGGTTCCTGGCTCTGCAAACCCGACGACCAGCTGCTTCACGGCGTTTGCACGCGCCTGCATCACAGGGCTTTGCTGAGGACCCCACAGGCACTCAGGAGGACAGCCCAGTCTGCCTTGCCGTACAGGGAACCTGGGCACTACAAAACATGCTAGCTGTTCCCTTGCCTGCCGACGGACCTGTGCCAGGACTGCATGCTATAGCCTGCGCGCTGAAGGCAAGGGCCGGCTGTTTTCCGTCGGTGTCAGATGGACCGGAGCCGGGGACTGCTAGAGGGCGGCCCTGGGACATGCGGACAAGCCCGCTGGAGCCAGATACGGATGGGGGGGGCAGTTGGTTGGAGAGGGATAGGCACACACTGGGAGCACATTAGCGTTTTCACCCGGGTTGGGGTAGAGGGGGTTTGGAGAAGAGTCACCCAGGATACTAACAGCAGCAAGGTTTACAACGCTGAAGTTGTCGAGAGTCGGAAGCATGTGGAGGTTAAAGAAACGCAGGCAGGCTCTGGATGCCGGAAGTGTACTTTGTACATTGCTAAGCACATTGATTTGTGCTTTAGATTGTAAGCTGCCCTGAGTCTTCGGAGAAGGGCGGGATATAAATGGGATTTTTTTTAAAAAAAATGCGTCTTGGAGACAGGGAGGGCTGGGTAGGCAGGGAGGGAGAGCTGACCCACCCAATCCAAGCAGACTTTTTATGCAGTGGGGTAGACTTATACGGCGAGTATAGCCCAAACCCTATAATTTAACAGGAAAAGTAGGGGGTCGTCTTATACGCCCAGTTGTCTTATACGCCGGAAAATACGGTAATTATTTTGAATTGTATTGAAATGTGTTAACCCAAATAATCAGACTATTTCCGATATTCTTCAGCCCACATGATTAAAGCAGTAATTTATAAAGAATACCTTGTCTCATCAACATTAACTGATGCTCATGTCGAGCTGCTTCCATTTCTGCCTCTAGCTTCTCCTTAGCTTCTCTAATATTTCTATCAACTTGTTCCCGCTGCTGTTTTTCCATTTCATCAAGAGCCTTCCATCGTGAAGCATATTCAAATTCAAATGTTCCAGGTTGGGCAAAACGTGGGGGCTGTTCTCTTTCCCTAAGAGAAGACACATTTCACTTTAATGCTGTCATTTGATAAGTGTAACAGCAAATTTGCCTGCAAATTTTCCAATTCATTTCTTCAAGGCTTCTGTATGGATTCTTAAATAATGGTTACTGATTTTATTGCCTATGGCTAATTTAGTGCCAAACAAACTAAAGCTTGTCTGCTTAAGTACAAAGAAAAAAAAACAGACTAGGATAATGTGTAAAATTTAAAGTGGAAGGTGGGAAGCATGAAGATCTTTACTCTACTAGCAGCATAAACATTTTTTTCTTGCGAGCTCTTCAAATGAGCAAGCCTGGAAACATAAAGGAACAACAATCATTCCTACTATCTGCTACCCCAAAGAAATAATCCCCAATGGGCTCAACTGATACTACTGGTATGAAATGCTGACATGGGCAGGGAAGGTTGCAGAAAATTTACTTTGCTGTGTGCTTTATTTCTGAGCAGCAGATTGCATAGGAAAATGCTTTTCATCTTGCTAAACTCACATTCTGAAACTTGCTTATTTCTTTATATTACTCCTATCCTTTGAAATGGCAAGGTATCTCAGAAAATTTATAACATAGAAAACAGATCTAAACTTTATTAGTTTCATTATTTTTCTGACACAAGTATACTTTTTCAATCATGGTAAGTCTTTTTCTGTTTGTTATATAATACACAACCAACCCATTTTAAGTAATTTTAAGCTCTAATTTTATCATGGTACATTGTACAAGATTTGTTTTAATGAGAATTTTGATTATTAAGATGCTATTCTTTATTACTTCTTTTTCATTTCTAATATTCTGTTTTAGAAGTGGGTACTTACTTATGATACTGTTGTGTTTTTTGCATTAATTTCTCAGGCAAACCATCTTCATTATCAAATTGTTCCATAGGTTCAACGAGAACAGGTCTAGGTGTTCTTAAAACAAGTAACATATACACACTGTTAATCGGGAATATGTAAACTCAAACTCTAGTTTCATACTGCCAATCTACTATTCAAACAGCAGACGTGAACAAAGATCTGCATATGGGAGATACAGGTACTCCTCAACTTACAACTACAAATGAGCCCAAAATTTCTGTTGCTAAGTGAAACATCTATTAAATGAATTTTGTCCCATTTTATGCCCTTTCTTGCAACAGTTCTTAAGTGAATTACTGCAGTTGTTAAGTTAGTAACATGGTTTTTAAATGAATCTGGCTTTCCCACTGGCTTTGCTTGTCAGGTCACAAAAGGTGTTCACATGACATGGGACACTTCAACCGTCATAAATATGAGTCACTTGCCAAGCATCTGAATTTTGATCACATGACCTTGGGGATGCTGCAACAATCATAGGTGTGAAAAATAGTTGTAAGTCACTTTTTTCAGTGCGGCTGTAACTTTGAATGATCACTAAATGAACTATTGTAAGTTGAGGACTATCTGTACATGCTAGATTACGTTGTTAACATAGGATGACTTTAAAAAAACTTTATTTTATTTTGAGGCATCTTTTTGTCAACAAAAGATGGGTCCAAAGTGATAAGATTAATTCCATTCTTCTGATCAGAAAGGATCCTGACATGTAAAATGTAGTGAAATAAACCAAAGCTCTTCAGTTCTCCGACTTCAACTGAGAAATTAACTTTTTTCCATAGAAAAGCTGCACAGATAAAACACAGATAAGCAAAAATTTGCTGTTATGCGGTAAGGAAAATTTTAAAAACCTATACAGAATATAGGAAAATAGTTTTGACTTGCTGATTTCTTAATCATTTTCTTACTATTGAGAAGTATACTTTTAACTTAGCTGATCAAACCCAGACTGCTGCCCTATGAATATCTACATATAGAAACCCATTGCCAGAGCTTTGATGCTGATTTAACAAAGAAACTATGTCAGCCAGTTATTGTTCTGTGACCCACTTGCTTATGGAAGATTGAGTTATGAGAGACAAAAATCAGCCTTTTGCTTCTCAGGAGTACATTTTAGAAATTCTAAAATGTTTGTGCACATTAAACGTGTAGCAAATATATTCCATGGTATGACTGGGATATAGCAAAAAACCTGCTTGTTCATCTCCTACCCCTTGTGAAATTTGAAAATGCCCTTGACCATAAGGAAGAGTTAAAAGCATAGAACCACTATTTCTTTCTTCATTGAGAGGGCTCCTAGTTCTCTAGTTCTACTTGAGACCACAAATGTTAGAAAGATCATCTTTCAAATGAAGCAACTTACAAGAATTTGCCTAATATGTTCAAAGTATGTGGTAGTTAAGTGCCGGTCATATGAAGGCATAGTGTGTGATTGAGAGGAACAGCACACTAGTGCTGAGGAAATACCACTTATAACTACAATTGAGCTCAGAATTTTGGTTGCAAGTCATGGCAGTTGTTAAATCAAGTCAACATGTGTACAACAGCCATTAAATGAATCACTGTTGTCATTAAGCGTATAATGTAGGCTGTAAGTCCTAATCCAAACAGGCTTTTTTTTACTAGAAAATTGCAGGATGCTATATCAAGTCATTTGTAGATTTTGATGGTTTGTAAGTGTCTGGAGGCCAAGAATTATCTCTACTACAAAATCTGGCAGGCCAGATGCTTAGTATGTACGGACACATCAATGGATATGACAGTGGCTCCATGCTGAAGACCAACAGCAGGGAATTAAGATAATTGGTACTTTGATCATCTTTATCTTTGGGTCACCTTGGTCAGAGATGTTAATAGACACAGTCACCTTTAGAAAATTAATTTTCTCTATTCTCGCTTCTTGAAATCAGGAGAACTGACTCATCTTCCTGATGTTTTTTGTTTTAAATAGGTTAACCAACTCCCACCTTCAGATATATATTTTTTGGAATACCTGGGGATGCATGATCCAGTTCTTCTGCGATTGACTTTAACTCAGCCGTTCTGCTTCAATTTTCAACAATTCCTTTGTGAACTCCCCAAATTTATATTTATCAAAATGATTAATTATGATACTTTGTATGAAGGGCTTTCATCTTATTCTGCCTTGGCTGTTACACAGGCATTCTTGACTTACAACAGTTCATTTAGTGACCATTCAAAGTTGCAATGGCACTGAAAAAAGTGACTTATGACCGTTTTTCACACTCACAACCATTGCAGCGTCCCCATGGTCCTATGATCAAAATTCAGACACGTGGCAACTGACTCATATTTGACATTTGCAGTGTCCCAGGGTCCTGTGATCAGCTTTTTCAACCTTCTGATAAAATCAATGGGGAAGCTAGACTCTAACAACCGTATTACTAACTTAACAACTGCAGTGATTCACTTAACTGTGGCAAGAAAGGTTGTAAAATGGGGCAAAATTCACTTAACAAATGCTTCACTTAGCAACAAAAATTTTGGGCTCAATTGTGGTCATAAGTCGAAGACTACCTGTACTGTGATATTGTCAGTCTGAACATGTCAAATCTTTACACATCATGCAAAAACTTTAGGTAGCCACTAAGAATCAATGGCAACATGGCAACACATAATTGATCCACGATTTACCAGATATGCTAATGCTTTCAATGCCAAGCAGCCATCCTCAAGTGTGGTTGATTGGGAGGGACTATCAAGTTCATCCTGTGGCGTCCCTCTTCCCACCTGGTTGGTATCTGTAGTTATCTGACCCTTGATTAGCTTTCTGAGAGATATTTCCCTTACTGGTTGGCTGCAAGGATTTGGTAACCCTGCTAGAGACTCTTGGGCTTAAGTATCTGGTTTTGAAATGGTAAGAGGAACCCCTGAAGTGTTCTGGAGTAAAAACAGACTCACAGTACTGACAATGCTATCATTACTCCCTATAACCTTGTCAGTATCTACAGGAATCTTACCATATTCTGGACCCTGATAATTTGTTCCTGTGCTAGAAGAGTTCTTTCATCTATATTGATTTCTAGGAGGATCTGCCTTGAGGATGCAAACAGTACATATTTTAAACACATAACATCACAATAAACGTGGAAAAGAGTAAACTTACGTTGTAAGCAAGAATGCACCATCACTACATCTTTCTAGAGCTTTACGCGCTGGAGGTTTTGCAGCAAATTCCACAAAACCTTTGCCTGTTGCTCTACCACGATCATCTACGACAACAACCGCTCTTTCCACAGGCCCAAATTGAGAGAAGGCTTGTTCCAAAAGCTCATTGGAAACAACTGGTGAAAGATTCTTAACTGTTAAAGCAGCTCCATGGGTGGCAAATCGAATTCGGAGTGGCCTGCTCTTTAAAATGGTTCCATCAAGTTCTGCTTTTGCTATTTCAGCCAGGGTCCTGGACTCCTTTTCAAAAAAATTACAAAATACATACGCAATTATATTATGTGTAGATATTACATATAATTAAGAATTAACAATTACATGCATTTTAGGTTTATTCAGAACCTGTAAAGGTGTTTCAATATTTCCTTCTATTACTGCTTCCAGTGACAAGACAAGATGGTCATTTTTGCAGATTAAAAACTGCAGTGGCTGGTGGGAATCTTGCCAACAGTTGCATAGACAACAATTTCCAGATTATCTATCAGTTGCAACAGCTTGACTACAAAGGCTAAAACAAGGAATTCAAAACAATCTTTCCAGCTTTAAAGTAAATAAGGGACAAGACTCATTATAGTCACTGAAGTTTTAGTTAGATAAGCAATTATGCTTGAACAGGCATTCTTGTCTTCCTCACTGGTAATTAGCTTGATAAACCTCAAACCTATTGAATAAACCCAGACTAGAATTTATTAGATCCCTCTTATTAACTTTAAACTTTAAACATTTCTAGACAGTAATAGTAAAGTTTTTAATTTTAAAGGATTTAAACTGTTTTTCTAGTATCTCATCTAATCAGAAAAAACACAACCCCAAAAAAACTTACTTTACAGGTACAATCAGAGTTTATTTACATGGCCATTGAATACTGAATATTTTGGAATCTGCCTTCCAAGACATATATACATATAAATAAATAAATAAATAAATAAATAAATACATACATACATACATACAAATAATTTGCAGATGTAAACCTCTATTTCCCTAAGCAGACAGAGAATCTTTGTTACATGCCTTGTATTGGAACTAAACCATAATCTAATTAATTCACTAACAAGCTAACTAGGTCAAGGGTGTCTGTATTGCAACTTTTTTTCCATTGGCAGCAATGGGGTAGGCGCAATTTTGCCATCATGCATCTGGCCTGTGGGCCAGCAGTTTGACACCCATGAACTAGGTATATTTTATCACATGCATCCCCCCTATAGATTTAAATGTATTCACTGTTAGGGAAATCAATCTAGTCAGGACCAAGTAACCTGACTACCGTATATACTTGAGTATAAGCCGAATTTTTCAGCCCACTTTTTGGGCTGAAAAACTCCACTTCGGCTTATATTCCAGTCAACAAAAAAAAAGAACTGTCCGTTCGTTCGGAACAGGCTGCTGAGAGAAGCTGCCTCGCCTGCTGCGCCCCCAACAACCGCCGCTGCCGCTTTCCCCCCCCCATCGCTCACCCGCTGCCCCCGAAAATGCCGCTGCCGCTTTCCCCCCCATCGCTCACCCGCTGCCCCCGAAAATGCCGCTGCCGCTTTCCCCCCCCCATCGCTCACCCGCTGCCCCCGAAAATGCCGCTGCCGCTTTCCCCCCCCCATCGCTCACCCGCTGCCCCCGAAAATGCCGCTGCCGCTTTCCCCCCCCCATCGCTCACCCGTGCTTTCCCCCCCATCGCTCACCCGTGCTTTCCCCCCCCATCGCTCACCCGTGCTTTCTCTCCCCATCGCTCACCCGTGCTTTCCCCCCCCCATCGCTCACCCGTGCTTTCTCTCCCCATCGCTCACCCGTGCCGCCCCGAAAATGCCGCTGCCGCTCGCCCGCTTGCTCGCTTCCTCGCCCGGGGACCAGCACCAGCCAGCCAGCCCGCCGGCGAGAAGCCCGGCCCGGAGGTGAGGGGAGGGAGCGGAGTCGCTCACCCGTGCTTTCCCCCCCCCATCGCTCACCCGTGCTTTCTCTCCCCATCGCTCACCCGTGCTTTCCCCCCCCATCGCTCACCCGTGCTTTCTCTCCCCATCGCTCACCCGTGCCGCCCCGAAAATGCCGCTGCCGCTCGCCCGCTTGCTCGCTTCCTCGCCCGGGGACCAGCACCAGCCAGCCAGCCCGCCGGCGAGAAGCCCGGCCCGGAGGTGAGGGGAGGGAGCGGAGTCGCTCACCCGTGCTTTCCCCCCCCCCATCGCTCACCCGTGCTTTCTCTCCCCATCAAAGATTCTTGGAAGTAATGGTTGGAAAAGTTTGCAAGTCTTTGGGAAAGTTCAAGAAGTGAAAGGAATACCCTCCTCTTGAAAGACCAGATAAGGCAGACAGGGAGATGAAGAGTTCAACCGAGTTTCCTCTTTTGTTCAGGCATCTGCACCCGCTGCTTTTAAACTCGCCTGGCGCTGCAACGGCACCCGTTTCCCCCGGCGAGTTTTCCCTACCTGGCCCCTGCAGAATCGCGGCGGCGCCCCCGGAGAAGCCTACCCCGAGGCTGCGGCCGATTTTTCCTTCTCCTAGACTCTGCCGCCCAGAGCGTTGTTTCTCCCCCTCGTGCGTGCATGGGATGAGGCGAGAAACCAACAGCCTGCGTCCGTCTCTCTTTATGTATATTTCTGTATATATCTTATCTCGGGATCTAGACCTTTCGAAGGAGAAGGGGCGGCTGGAGTTCGTGAGTTGCTGTGGGACCCAAGGGTTGGGGGAAGAGAGATGGGAGGGAAAAGGGGAGAAACCTGCCGCTGGCTAGTTCTTTGTCTGATCGGGGAGCCTGAACAAAAGAGGAAACTCGGTTGAACTCTTCATCTCCCTGTCTGCCTTATCTGGCTTTTTGAAACGCACCACCGGCTGCTCCGTCCAGAAGCCCAGATTCGGGAGGGCTGCTTGGCTTCCACTTGAGCCCATCTATGTCCGCGGGCCCCCCCCCCACTACCCCTAGACCTCCGCCGCCGGCGGAGGCTGGATCCGCGCTCCGCAGCGGCAGGGCGCGGATCCAGCAGAAAGAAGCAGGCAGGCAAGGCACGGAGATCCGGAGACCTGCTGATGATTGGGGAGGTTTGGGCACCTCCCCAAACCTCGGCAGGTCTTCGGATCTCCGTGCCTTGCCTGCCTGCTTCTTTCTGCTGGATCCGCGCCCTGCCGCCGGCAGAGGCTTGTGGAGCACGGATCCAGCCTCCGCCGGCATGCAGGCAAATCCTGCTAAAGGGCTTTCCCCCCCCCCCACACTGGATCCGCGCTCCGCAAGCCTCTGCCGGCGGCAGGGCGCGGATCCAGCAGAAAGAAGCAGGCAGGCAAGGCACGGAGATCCGAAGACCTGCCGAGGTTTGGGGAGGTGCCCAAACCTCCCCAATCATCAGCAGGTCTCCGGATCTCCGTGCCTTGCCTGCCTGCTTCTTTCTGCTGGATCCGCGCCCTGCCGCTGCGGAGCGCGGATCCAGCCTCCGCCGGCGGCGGAGGTCTAGGGGTAGTGGGGGGGGGGCCCGCGGACATAGATGGGCTCAAGTGGAAGCCAAGCAGCCCTCCCGAATCTGGGCTTCTGGACGGAGCAGCCGGTGGTGCGTTTCAAAAAGCCAGATAAGGCAGACAGGGAGATGAAGAGTTCAACCGAGTTTCCTCTTTTGTTCAGGCTCCCCGATCAGACAAAGAACTAGCCAGCGGCAGGTTTCTCCCCTTTTCCCTCCCATCTCTCTTCCCCCAACCCTTGGGTCCCACAGCAACTCACGAACTCCAGCCGCCCCTTCTCCTTCGAAAGGTCTAGATCCCGAGATAAGATATATACAGAAATATACATAAAGAGAGACGGACGCAGGCTGTTGGTTTCTCGCCTCATCCCATGCACGCACGAGGGGGAGAAACAACGCTCTGGGCGGCAGAGTCTAGGAGAAGGAAAAATCGGCCGCAGCCTCGGGGTAGGCTTCTCCGGGGGCGCCGCCGCGATTCTGCAGGGGCCAGGTAGGGAAAACTCGCCGGGGAAAACGGGTGCCGTTGCAGCGCCAGGCGAGTTTAAAAGCAGCGGGTGCAGATGCCTGAACAAAAGAGGAAACTCGGTTGAACTCTTCATCTCCCTGTCTGCCTTATCTGGTCTTTCAAGAGGAGGGTATTCCTTTCACTTCTTGAACTTTCCCAAAGACTTGCAAACTTTTCCAACCATTACTTCCAAGAATCTTTGATGGGGAGAGAAAGCACGGGTGAGCGATGGGGGGGGGGAAAGCACGGGTGAGCGACTCCGCTCCCTCCCCTCACCTCCGGGCCGGGCTTCTCGCCGGCGGGCTGGCTGGCTGGTGCTGGTCCCCGGGCGAGGAAGCGAGCAAGCGGGCGAGCGGCAGCGGCATTTTCGGGGCGGCACGGGTGAGCGATGGGGAGAGAAAGCACGGGTGAGCGATGGGGGGGGAAAGCACGGGTGAGCGATGGGGAGAGAAAGCACGGGTGAGCGATGGGGGGGGAAAGCACGGGTGAGCGATGGGGGGGGAAAGCACGGGTGAGCGATGGGGGGGGAAAGCACGGGTGAGCGATGGGGGGGGAAAGCACGGGTGAGCGATGGGGGGGGAAAGCACGGGTGAGCGATGGGGAGAGAAAGCACGGGTGAGCGATGGGGGGGGAAAGCACGGGTGAGCGATGGGGGGGGAAAGCACGGGTGAGCGATGGGGGGGGAAAGCACGGGTGAGCGATGGGGGGGGAAAGCACGGGTGAGCGATGGGGGGGGAAAGCACGGGTGAGCGATGGGGAGAGAAAGCACGGGTGAGCGAAAGAAGCAGGCAGGCAAGGCACGGAGATCCGGAGACCTGCTGACGTTTGGGGAGGTTTGGGGAGGTGCGCGCGCACCTCCCCAAATCTCCCCAAACTTCGGCAGGTCTCCGGACGGCGGCGGCTTGGGAGAGGTGCGCGCGATCCTGGAAGCACCGAAGCCTCGGCCGCGCGCAAGTCCTCGGTAAGTTCCGGGCGGTCACTTGCTTCGCGTCTCCTGAGGGAAGGGGGGGCGACTGGAGCGGGCGTGTTTCCTCGCCTGCTGGGCGCCGCGATTTGCCCAGGGAACGCGCGGGCCCCGAATGGCAGCGTGGAACGAGGAAGCGGACAGCCAGGGCTTCCCCGAGAGCCGCGGCCACACAGGGTATTCCTGTGTATTCAGGCTTGCAAAATGGCGGATCGAGCCTCTGCTGGCGGCGGAGGCTTGCAGAACGGCGGATCGGCTTATACTCGAGTCACGAACTTTTTCCAGTTTTTGGGGGTGAAAATGGGGGTCTCGGCTTATACTCGAGTCGGCTTATACTCAAGTATATACGGTATATTATAGCATATACAATAGTGATCAAGGAAGGGACTGACTGGGGAAACATTAAGTTCACATTGAGCCAGGAAGCTCACAAAACAGATGCATGATTTTTGTAAGCATAACATGTATAAAGAACACATCTATGCCTCCCTAAGTGCTGGAAAAATAATAAAATAAGTGGACTGAGAAAATTAAAACACCAGATCATCTCTCTCTCTCTCTCTCTCTCTCTCTCTCTCTCTCTCTCTCTCTCTCTGTGTGTGTGTGTGTGTGTGAGAGAGAGAGAGAGAAAGGGGGGGGGAATCTGTGATTTCTACAAATCCACCCTTATTTGATGGCACTTAATCAATGAATCAAAATAAAATACATATTTCTATTCATGTTTCTTCCTCACAAAAAATTGAGCCAAAATGGAAAGGGGGGGAGGAGGAAGTCATCTGCTAAAACTCATTGTCCTTTTATATATATGTACACACATCCATACACATAGCTTAAATGAGCTATGAACTTTCTATCTCAGTTCTCTATCAAAATTTAAATAAAAGCTACAAATGAAAATAATCTGAGACTCAACAGATATTCCTTCTCAATAGAAAGTAAAAGCAGAGTATATAACTTTTTTCAATGTTTTAATTAACACCTATCAAATTATAGCTAAGAACAAGCTATAGCTGTCAAAATGAGTGTTCGGCCGTAGTGGTAAGCCACAGCACATTTGTGTTTTGCCTTGAACTATGCCTTGGATAATTAAAGTTAAAGCTAGTATTAGTCACACTAGCATTAATACAAAATGAGAATACAAAACAACTCATTTAAAAAAATTAGTATGCCCTCCAAAACTAATCAAATCATCAATCAGATTTTTCTTAAAATGTACCTGAATTAGCATAAAAGCTCAGAAGAATTGAAGCACACAAAACAATTATGTATTATACTAAGTTTTCAGCAAAAACAAAATAAAAATTAGCATACCCATAACCCAACTGGTCTGAAAGTCTGTTTAAATAAGCCAGCTCCATTTTTAATTTAAATGGGTATAGGAACACTATGGACCAATTTTCAGCCATACCCACTGCTCCAGTTGCATTATCAGAACAACTTTATTCTTTACATACCCTGGAATGTGCCGGTTTCTTAGTTTTACTAAGACAACCCCTTCCAACCATTCAGATCCAGATATTTCAGTAAATTCAAAAAGGTGGTCTTGATCTAGAGATTTATTAATCACATATATATGGCTACCCATCTTACAAGTTATAGATGTTTAAAGATAATAAAAATACCTAAACTACGATCAAACACTTCCACAGTTCTAAGAGGCTCTTAAGAAGAAACTAACGGAACATTTCCAAAATAAACCATATTTAACAGGAAATCTAAAGTAACAGCAAAGTATTATAAACTAATGTCTTCTTAGAAAAGTATTAATCTTTAGAAAATGTTAAGTAGATAAGACTGCAAGGGTTATGAGAGCCAGTTCTATTGATAATGCTATGCTTTACTTTCAATAAACGAAGCAATTGTAAAGAACATAGTTTTTTAAAACAGAGTCCTCCCCATAAACAGTTTAATATTTATCAGTAGAAGCTAAAGATGCTTTGGAAAGTACTATGAGTCACTGTACTGTTCTATGTCATCTTCCTAAAGGATATCAATACACAAACTGGAAGAATACAATTTTTTTCCAAAAAAAAAAGATATAATTTTTTTTAAATCCCATTTATATCCCGCCCTTCTCCGAAGACTCAGGGCGGCTTACAATCTAAGCACAAATCAATGTGCTTAGCAATAGCCTTCATTCTATGTATATGCCTGCTTATTAGGGCTTTCAGGACACCCCCCCCAAGCGGCATTATTACAAAGTCAGCTTATTGCCCCCAACAATCTGGGTTTCAGAGATCGACTTTTTTTCTGCATATTTTTATTGCTGCGTGCCTCCCGAAAGATGGAGGAGAAAAGCTCCTGGAGGTATTATGACGATGGTAGAAACTGTTTTATTATTTTGTAAGAAAATACAGAACCATGCCCCTCTCTGCAATACTGCGTCTAGAAAAGTATACTTCAATTATTAGAGAGCAACGGCGACCAACACGTGGACAAAGAACTGAAGGAAAGCGCAAACAGCAGCAACACGTAGAACCCCTTTTAGGGATGGTCGCCGCAATACTGAATTTCAGTAACGCTTTATTTAACTTCATTTCACCACTGGGAAGAGTACTTTAAAAGCAGCGTTTCCCAACCTTAGGAACTTGAAGATGCGTGGACTTCAACTCCCAGAATTCCCCAGCCAGCATAGCTGGCTGGGGAATTCTGGGAGTTGAAGTCCACGCATCTTCAAGTTCCTAAGGTTGGGAAACGCTGCTTTAAAGGAAACTCCATTTAAACCGGGCAAATCTTTGAACGTTTCAATAGCGGCGCCCGCGTTGTAAATACTCGCGAGTTTCAACCTCAGCCAAAGGAAGGAAGGACAAAGCGATCAGGGCGGCCTGGCTCACGCCCGGCCCCTGAAGCGGGAGGGGGGGGGCTCCAGGCTCCGCCGCTAGCGGCAAAATCCCCCCCTCCAGGGAGGAGGCGGGCATGTTTCACGAGAGACATGCAGTTATTTCACGGGGAGGGGAGAAATCTCCTTCGCGCCCTCACACAAGCGCCAAGAATGGCGGGCGCAGCTTCTCACCAGGCGGATGAAGCCGAAGCCGCGGTCGCGGTTAATGAAGACCTCGCTGGGCTCCCCGTAGCGCTCGAAAAGGCGTTTAAAATCCTCTTCGGTGATGTCGGTGGGAAGGTTCCCGACGAAGAGGCGACATCTTTGCGTATAGCTCTTCTCGCCGGGCTTGAGGAAGCTCTTAATGTCGACGGTAAAGCCTCTGCTGCTTTCCTCCTCTTCTTCCTTCACCATCGCTCTAGCGGCGGCCAAAGCTTCATTCTCGGACGACTGCTCCAAACCCCTCAGTGCCTTCATAGGGCCGCCGCCCACCATGCTCATCGGAGGAGCCGACGCCGGAGAACTGTTTTCAATCCTCACTTGCTTGAGGTTCCTGCTGGCGGACATAGCTCGAGTTTTCTAACCGTGCGGATCACAAATAAGACCGAAAGGAGGGAAAGAAAACGCACCAAGAGCTCTCCGCTCAATCGCTGCTTTTTTTCCGATTGCTGTAAAGAAGGAGAAGGGGAGGGGAAAAAAAGAAAGTCCAAAATGGCGGCAAGATCACTACCCACAGACGACTAGTAACATCGCCCCGCCTCTCGCTTTCTTGGTGCGCATGTGCACAGGATTTGAAACGCTACCAGGCATCATGTTCGAGTAAGAATCGGGGCGCGCCTGCGCAATACGCTTCCGATAGAGTGGCAGGAAGACCCCGCCTTTTTACTTGAGGCGTGCTTTAGCATGAATTGCTGGGAAACATCACAATTATCCGAGTTCACAAAGCAAAGTAGTGTAGTTTATACAAACATAACAAACCAGAATAAAGCAAAATATATTAATGGGACCCTAGAAAATATGAGGCCTTTCCTATCACTGCACAAATGTTTAAAATGCTCGTAGTTGGAACTGTTGTTGCTGTTAGTTGTGAAGTGGTGTCCACCCATTGCGACCCCATGGACAACGTTCCTCCAGGCCTTCCTGTCCTCTACCATCTTCTGGAGTCCATTTAAGCTCACACCTACTGCTTCAGTGACTCCATCCAGCCACCTCATTCTCTGTCATCCCCTTCTCTTGCCCTCAATCTTTCCCAGCATTAGGCTCTTCTCCAGTGAGTCCTTCCTTCTCATTAGGTGGCCAAAGTATTTGAATAGTTGGAACTAATTCTGCATATCTGGCTGCCAAGCTAAGTCCTTCGTGTTCTCTCAGCTTGATTATTGTTGAAGGAAAAGTCTTCATCTTGGTTCAGTCTAAGCCGGAAATAAATAACATGGCAACTGTGCAGTGGGCACAAAACTTCAAGGCTAAGAATGATTACAGATTAAAATATGTGACCTTAAAAGACCTTTTGTGGCAAGGAGTATGAATAAGACTAGATTAGTTACATAGGAGGGCTATCCATGTGACCTGCATGTGCTAGTACTGTAGTGATTCTGCACTTCCACATTCCCATTCACTATCAATCAGAATAGAGCTGGAAGGGAATGTTATGTACTGAGATTAACAGTTAATGTGTTTTGATTTAAATGTGTCTCCAACTGTTTTAGAGGGAAACAAGTTTGTATTTGAGCAGGAAAACCAGCTTTGAATTTGATTGGTTGCCACCTAGTGACAGCACGTCAGTCTTGTTGGTTGAATTCAGTTCTGTTCTTCTCACCAATAAACGTGTTGCATTAGATCAGTCTGGTCAATGTCTCCAAGAACCCACAACAGAACAGGGACGTTGGAGGTCTTCATCTACTCCAGTCCCCTGCTCAAGCAGGAGACCCTATATCTTGTCAGACAAGTGGCTGTCCAGTCTCTTCTTTAAAAAATTGAGTGATAAAGCACCCACAATGTCTGAAGGAAAGCTGACTTGAAAAACTGGATCAATAGCTACAAACTGTTCAGAAAAATGGTAATAAAAGTTTTAGTTTTTAATAACTTCCTAAAGTCTTGTAATCAAAAAGGCAAGTCTGCTGTCCAGTTGGGGATTACTGATGGAGATCATTCAAGAGCAACAGTGCTGCCACACAGAAACAAGTGATTAGTCCTGGTTCATTTCATCTAGAAATGTAGGATTAACTAACAGGTGTTCTAATGAAATCTAGTATGTTTGGCTTATATTTTCGGACGTCTGCAGCCATTAACTGTAGATATTCAGGTGCCAACCATTAAAGATTAACACCAACATCCTAAATTGCACTCAGTGCTATCAATTACGTATTATATGCTCCCAATATCAGGAGCATATAAGAACAAGGCTTCTACATGACAATATCTAAAATGGGAATTAACTGGGGAGAAAATTAGCTTTTCCTAGACTTTTAATACCTAAGAAATTTCTGTTAGAACAGATTCTTGATCAGCAACTTTGTGTTTAAAATGGTGGCTATTATGGAATGGGTTATGTAAATGGGTGATAAATATTTAATTTTGATTATTTTATTTCTATAAATTATTTCATAATTTTTCTTTGCCATGCAAACTTTTAAAGATTTATTCCAATAAGAACACTTCATAATATTTATAATCTATCTTATACCAATGAGCTTCCTATTGGTGTTGTTGTTTAAATACTATGGAAACAGAATGCTAGATGAAATTATTTTCATCCATATCCAACATAGTTCTCCTTTTGTTCCTCTAAAAAATTCAGAATGGAATAGATATTGATGGCAACTCTGTTGAAATTTTGAAGACTAACCCAAGAACATAAACTTGAACCCAACTAGCTATGTCTTGTTTTATCCATTCTGTCAAGAGAAAAATGGTGATTTCACTATCAGATAAGTAATTCTCTACAGTCCTAGTTATATTGTCTTCTTGAATGTTTTTAATTATTACCAGATGCAGAATCAGTCTTGCATGTCTAAGTGACAAATAGAAGTTTCATTTCACAAGTCAATGAAGCTTGTAAAAGATTTTTTAAAGTAGTGCCACACAGACTATGTTACAAGTAGTTTTTTTACTATAATTGGTTACAATACCAATTTTATCTTATATAGAAATGGTCTGTTCATATTTCTACATGCGTTGCAGATTGCATTGCCTTTAATGAAGCAAAAGTAATTGCATTTTTTTTCTTTCTATATTAGTTTCCAAAACATTTTGTTCACCAATGCATTTGTATACCAAGAATTATCTTTCTTTTTCTTATATTATTTTGGGAAATAGTTGACTTAAATTTTCTTGCCTTTGTATTTCTCATATTATAAAAATATTACATATATTTCTGAGAATTGATTTATTCAGGTTGAATAATTTAAAAAAAAAGAAAAATAGAGCAGTTTCTGCCCTCTAGTGGACTTGTCTTATTAAATATGAAGCATATTTTCTCTCCTCCAAGTTTAGGATTGTAATGGAAGGTTCATATGATATTACTATGTCAGTTTTATTTGAAATTTCAGTCAGATTTTCATTTTGAGAGGATTAACACACTTTGCTATGTGATACTTTTTATATTCTATGAATGGTAGCTATGGCCTGGATAACTGAGTCTGCAAACTTTAAAATATACTTTAAATTAAATGATGTGCAAAATTGCTTTGTTTTTGGACTGGAACCGGACACTTAAATGGATATACATAGTCCTTGACTTAACAACAGTTCATTTAGTGACCACCCTAAGTTACAAAGGCACTGAAAAAAGTGACTTATGTCTGTTTTTCTCACTTAAGACAGCTGGAACATCCTCATCAAAATTCAAATACTTGGCAATTAACTCATATTTATGACAGTTGCAGTGTCCCAGGGTCACATGATCCCTTTTTGCGACCTTCTTATAAGCAAAGTCAATGGGGAAGCCAGATTCATTTAACAATGTGTTATTAACTGTGGCAAATTAACTGTGGCAAGGTGGTAAAATGGAGCAAAATTACTTAACTCTCACTTAGCAACAGAAATGTGGGCTCAGTTGTGGTTGTAAGTTGAGGACTACATGTACTTCATTTTGTGAATGTTAATGATAGTCTTCTAAAATAGCAGATATACAGAAAAAACAATAACATGATTTCAATGCAATATAAATGTTCAATTATAAGAAACAAATAAATAAATCACAGTAAATTCTTGTTATTTGCAATAGTTCTTTGAAATAGTTGCAAATACTGAACCACTGCAGAAGTAGGTTTCTGCCAGCCTCTGGTCACATCATTTTCATCATTTGATCAATACATAATCTTATCTTATGTGTCTTTCTGTTTAAGGATACCTTATATAATATGTGTGTGTGTTTCTTACAAATAAAATGCTAAAATAAATGAACAAAGATTAAGCATTTAAAATTTTATTTTAGAAAACTCTTACTTTTCATGATCACTTTTAACTAATGAGACCACTAAGAGAAGGCAGATGTGCACAGAATGGCAACTCAGCACGTCTATGAAAAATGGAAACATGTTGTGAGTATTGATTTGGGGGTTACAAATAAATTATAACAAATAGGCAAATTCACAAATACCATAAATAACAATGACTGCCTGTTACATATAGTCCTTGCTTAACAACTGGTTGCTTAATGAGCATTCATAATTAAAACATAGAATATAAAATCATAGGGCTGGAAGGGACCTCAGAGGTATTCTAGTCCAACCCCTGCTCAAGGCAGGAAATCTTACCATTCCAGTCAAATGGTTGTCCAGTTCATTTCTGAAAACTTCCAGTAATGGAGCACCCAGACCACAAAAAAGTTTCTTAAAACCTATCCTTGAAGTTACAATTGCCATGCACCCCCTCCCATGGCCATGTGGTCACATTTTGAGCACTTGGCAACACCTTGCATTTGCAGTTGGTTTCATGTTCCACGATCCGATGATTGCAACTTGCTACTTTTCTCTGGGTTTCCAGCAAAAGTGTTTAATGATTGTGGTGAATCACTTTATGTCCATCATAAAAACTGTTGTAAAATGAAGTCAAGTCATGCAGTGACCTGCTTAACAATTGGTAATGACTTATGACCAAAATTCCAGAATCAGTTGTGGTTCTGGAATTATTAATTGTTGTTCATTGAGAACTATTGGCTATTTTAAATTAAACACTTAGAGCAGTGGTGTCAAACTGCCAGCCCACGAGGCAGTTGCATCATGCAAAGGCCGCACCCACCCCAGCTCCGGCAATGCAAAAAAAGTAATACGTCGCAACACATCATGTGATCCAGTGAGTTTGACATCGGTGCCTTAGAGGGTGATAAAAATAAATAATTAGGTAGTTTCTATTCATAAACATCTACTCTAAAAGACATAAGAAGGGTAATGAAATGGAGAGAAGAAGCCCATGATGAAGTGGTAGGTTTACATATCTCTATCTAGGCTGCCATCTTTTCTGTCCTCTATTTTCCTTTGCTTCTCAAACTAATTAAATGTATTCATAATGACTAAATGAGTATATTTATCTAGTTTCCTTGGCAACTGTACAGAAGTAGTTTGCCACTGCCTTCTTAAAGCATGTTTTTAAAACTTTTCTGTCTATCCTACAACCCTTAGATTTTAGGGTGGTCACCATCCAAGTACTTAAATCTGCTTTTTTCCAAGGTTAAGTGGCAGAGGACATATGATCAAGGTTTAATCTGCAGTTTCTCTCTCCCCTGCTACCAAGATATTCAATAGAACATCTTTCGTGACAGCTAGAGGAGGATTCCTCATGTGAAACTGGATAGTAGCAACTTGTGTTTCTTCTCCTCAAAGGGGAATACATACATACATTCCATGATTTCACAGAATTATTCTCAATGTATTAAATGTTTATAATCCATTTTTTAGCTGGAAAAGCTGGCTTCATATAAAACAGGGCTTTTCAACCAGTGGTACATTGTCACCTGGCAGTGGTATGCGACCATCCTAGAAAAGTGGTAGCGAGGGAGGGGAATGAGCTGAACTGGTGGCAGCACTGGACAAGCCTGAGTGAGAGATGGCTGGAGCTGCAGGGCTCTCAGGGCTCAGCGGAAGCGCCAGGATCAGCACCAGGCTCCAGCTGGAGCTCAGCGCTGATCCTGGCACTTCTGCTGAGCCCAGAAGTGCCGATCAGCTGGAATGTTGCAGCATCTCCAGGGTCTTGTGATTTAGATTCAGATGCTTGGCAACTGATTCATATTTATGATGGTCACAGTGTCCCAGGGTCATGTGAAGTGACCAAAACCTGCTGCAACCACCCAGCAGATGGAGGGGGGATAAAAACTAAACACCCCACCCCCACCCCACCTGCTGCCAATCCTCAACAGAAATGCTCACAACAATGAAAAACTCGGACAGGAGGAAGAGCACCGCCAGGCAGGCAGTCAGGTGTCTTGCTTGGCTGTGGCTTGGGGGGCACTTTTTTCAGTGCCACTGTAACTTCGAACAGTCACTAAGCGAACTGTTGTAAGTTGAGGACTACCTGTACTTCATCACTTTTTTCCTTTTTTTTTGGTCATCAAGTTTTTGACACCTTGCTAGGCGACTGGTGGTACTTGGATATTGCCATATCCTAAAAGTAGTACAATGGGTGAAAAGGTTGAAAAGCCCTGATATAAAAGACTCTTTCAGCTTACAACTTAAAAAGATACAACACAAAATAAAAAAAAATACAGGGGAAAAAATGGAGAGTAAGAATGTAATTAAGGCACATTGCCAGGATTAGTGTTCTACAACAGTGCTTTTTATTCACCTATTCCTTCTGGCAACTTAATGTCATATCTAATCCAATCTCAAAATTCCATGTTCCTATTTAATTAACCACTTCATCCGTCCCTGTAACAGCCCTCAGTTGTGCACTATGGAAAATCTGTCCCTGAATATAATAAGATAATGGCTTAGTGATGAGAATCACTTGGAACCCATCCCCCAAGATACTTAGTACAAACTCAGTTCTGAAGTTTCAACACCTGCTCCCTCCATGGTCACATGACTGCACTTCAGGCATTCGGCAAATAGAACATGCTAGCCTCCATCATGATAACACAACATTAGCAGGACAAGAGGGGATTATATAATTAATTATGTAATAGCTTACTGTTATATATGAACCCAGCCATTCAGAGCTCTGACTGAAATGCTGTAATTATCCAAGCACCTGGTGTCTTACCTGGTTGCTGTATTATAGCTCATGGAAAACTGAAGCTGGTGGGAAATAATTATCTAAATTTTAAGGCGATCTTTTTAATCAATTATATTTTTTGAGGCTCTAAAACACTAATTTATCTCACTGTCATTGCCACCAACTGAGAACAGATTCAAAATAATTTTTATATACAGCTTTGCAACAAGCTCAGAAGTTCATTCTTTCTATACCCTTTTTTTAGTACAAGTATTTAACATTGCATCTGCAGATGCTTCAATAGTGGCCTTCAGCTCTTCTGCATTGTTCGGACTCATGTCTCTCATCTTTCTCTTGGCAACGCCCCATAGATTCTCTATGGGGTTCAGGTCAGGCGGGTTTGTTGGCCAATCAAGCACAGTAATCCCACGGTCATTGAACCAGGTTTTGGTGCTTTTGGCAGTGTGGGCAGGTGCCAAGTCCTGCTGGAAAATGAAGTCAGCATCCCCATAAAGCTCGTCTGCAGAAGGAAGCATAAAGTGCTCCAAAATCTTCTGGTAGACGGCTGCATTGACCCTGGACTTAATGAAGCACAGTGGACCAACACCAGCAGATGACATGGCTCCCCAAATCAACATAGACTGTGGAAACTTCACACTGGACTTCAAGCATCTTGCAGTGTGTGCCTCTCCGTTTTTCCTCCAGACTCTGGGTCCTTGGTTTCCAAATGAGATGCAAAAGTTGCTCTCATCAGAAAAGAGGACTTTGGACCACTGAGCAACAGACCAAGTCTGTTTTTCTTTAGCCCAGGTAACACGCTTCTGATGTTGTTTGTTGTTCAGGAGCGGCTTTTCAAGAGGAATACGAAATTTGAAGCCCATGTCCAGGATCCGTCTGTGTGTGGTGGCTCTTGATGCACTGACTCCAGCCTCAGTTCACTTCTTGTGAAAGTCCCCAACACTTTTGAATGGCCTTTTCCTGACAATCCTCTCCAGGCTGCAGTCATCCCTGTTGCTTGTGCACCTTTTTCTTCCACACTTTTCCCTTCCACATAACTTTCTATTAATGTGCTTTGATACAGCACTTTGGGAACATCCAACTTCTTTGTGAGGCTTTCCCTCCTTATGGAGGGTGTCAATGATGGTTTTCTGCACAACTGTCAGGTTAGCAGTCTTCCCCATGATTGTGATTCCTACTGAACCAGACTGAGAGACCATTTAAAGGCTCAGGAACCCTTTGCAGGTGTTATGGCTTAATTAGCTGATTAGAGTGGGACACTTTGAGCCTAGAATATTGCACCTTTTCACAATATTCTAATTTTCTGAGATTGTGGATTTGGGGTTTTCATGAGCTGTAAGCCATAATCATCACAATTATGACAAATCACGGCTTGAACTATCTTGCTTTGCATGTAATGAGTCTATCTCATATATTAGTTTACCCTTTTAAGTTGCATTACTGAAATAAATGAATTTTTGAACAATATTCTAATTTTTCGAGTATCACCTGTAGATGGATTTTGGCAGTGATTCGTTCTTGAGAGCGGCGACTGCCCTTTTACCTCTTAAAGAGACATTGGTTCACTCCTCAAGTAACCATCGATGGATTCAAACATACTGGACAATTGCACTCTAGTGTCCAACCTCCCTTTTTTAGTGAAGGTTATGCAGAAGGTGGTTGCACAGCAGCTTCAGCAATCACAGGATTAAGTAGATGAGGCCTGGACATGGGACAGAAACACATTGGTCATCTTTTTGAATGCTCTCTGGCTGAAGTGTGATGGGGTAGTACTTTCATCTTGGTTCTACGTCAGCTCTCAGTCAATTTTAATACCATCAACGCGGTATCCTTTTGGATCAGCTCTGAGGAGTGGGAGTGGAGGGCACAGTATTGTGCCGGTTCTCTTCTTAAGGTGCTAAAACTAATCAGTGTGGACCAGGAGTAAGAGATCCTGCTCTCAGCTCCTATTATGTGGTATGCCAGAGTTTGATGCTGTCCCGTTTAACATCTACACAAAAGTTCTGGGGAATATCTTCCATCACCACAAGATGAGGTACATCAGTGTGCTGATGATACTCAATTATATCTCTCAATTTGGCAAATTAAGCAGTGCTGTGGATATCCTGTGTTGGTGCCTAGAGGCTGTAGAGGTCTGGTTAAGGAACAGCAAGCTTCCACGGACTCCTGGCAAGACAGAGTGACATGGATTTAGGGTATACCAAGTCCAGGACCTTTACCATCTTTGGTTCTGGATTGGATTACACTATCCCAAATGGACCCAGTGTGTAATCTGGGATCCTTCTGGACATACAACTCCTGTCTAAGGAGTTCTTGGCAGTCTTGACTGTAAAGTAGCGTGGGCGCACACAGAGACGGACACTCAGCTGTGTGATAACTTCTTTATTGAGGTCAGGAACAAAGCTGGGGAAAGGGGGGTTACCTGGCATATCTTTATACCTGCCCAGGTGAATACCAACCAATGGATTCAAACCTGGGCTTCCCGCCAGTGCAGGTGACCAATAGATTTAAACCCTGGCTTCCCGCCAGAGCTGGCCATAGCCCGGGGCTGTCAAACTTGTTCAAACTAGGCTTTCCCGCCAAATGCGGTTATAGCCTGGAGCTGTCCAGCCCCCTGCTGTGCTGACAGCCTGTGTATGCTTTAGCTGCATACACTACATTGACCAGGATGGGTTTTGCACAACTTCATGTTGTATGCAAGTGTGCCCATTATTGGATCATGAGACTCTGCTCACAGTCACTCATGTCCTTGTCATCTCCCAAACTACTGTAATGTGCTGCACATAGGACTGCTGATGAAGAATATTGGAAGCCTTAGCTGGTGGAAAATTCAGCAGCACAGGCAATCATGTACATCCTTAGATGGACACACATTATACATCTGCTCTGTGACCTGCATTGGTTGCCATTTTGCTTCAGATTCCAATTCAAGGTGCTGATTTTGACCTTTAAAGCCCTATAACGGCCTCTTTGCTATTATATCTATTCATTCCAGCAGGCAAGGAATGCTACAGGTCCTGTCTGTGAAAGAGTCCCATCCGATGGGACCTAGAAAGTGAGCTTTTTCTATGGTAGCACCTATCTTCTGGAACATCATCCCTCCTTAGGTAAGATTAGCCACATTCCTTATGGCCTTCCAGAAAAGCTTCAAAATGTGTGATTTTTTTTTTAGCAAGCTTGCGGATCTTCTGAACCAGTTTTCAGCAAGCTGGTCATAATGTACCAGTAGTAACATCTGTCTTCTCATGGTCTGTTTTATTCTTGTTCTTCTTCTTACTCCATTCTTGTTTTAATATGTTTGTAAAATATTTCAATTCCTGGTTTTATTGTATGCTTTCCAGTCAATTGAGGAAAAATAGATTATAAATATAAATTTGACAAACAAATATTCCTGTTTTCTATTAATTTCCTAATCAATTAATTTAAACATGGTCTCAGTAACAACCTAAACCTGGTACTTCCATAGAATTTCTATCTCCTTTTTTATTTGCCAAATGCTGTTTTTTTAATTTTTACTTCCTATCTTTACATCAGTAAATAATAATTCCATGAGCTGGGATATGGGCATAATAATTTATCTAGTCTTGCTTTTGTGTAAAATAGTTTATTGCTTCTACTTGTTTCTGCCTATCTGCCCATTAAAAAATTTCTTTTAATTTTTCTCTTTCAAAATTTGAAACATTGCCTGAACTACATTTTGCTCATTATTTCTGAATGTTTTTCTCTCATTGTTCTGGATTTCAGTTGAAAAATTAGAAAATTTATATTTAGAAATTAAAACTTACTATACCCAGGTTATGACAAATATTACATAAATATACCTGTAGCATCTAAATCTAACAGATATATACATTCAGGCTTTCATATTTCATTTCATATTTTATTTGTCTGAAATGGTATAGGCTTTCCTGCCTTAGCAAAGAGTTGGACTAGATGACCTCCAAGGTCCCTTCCAACTGTGTTATTATTATTATTATTATATAACTTTTATTCATTAAACATGAAACTCAGTCAACTGAACACTCAAATTGACTGGCACTAATGGTTGACACGGGTATCAACCAGGTATCTCTTTAAAATGTAAGATGTTCTGAGTAGCGCAGGTTTTTTTTTAGCTTTGCTGGAGTTATTGCAGGAAGCTGCAATTTCCTGATGTATTTTGCAAAGTTTTTGGACATAGTTCCCAGTGCCCCGATGACAATGGGTATCACTGTTACATGTTTCATCCATAATCGTGCAGTTTCGATGGCCAGGTTGCGGTATTTCATAATTTTTCCCAGTTCTTTTTCTTCGACTCTGGCACCTCCTGGTACAGCAATATCAATCAGCTGTATGCTTCGGTTCTCTACAACTGCGATATCTAGCATGTTGTGTTCCAAATGGCGATTTGTCTGTATTTGGAAGTCCCACAAGATCTTCACCCTCTCATTCTCGACAACTTTTTCCACCCTATGTTCCCATGACTTTTCGGACACAGGCAAGTCGTATTTTTTACACCATGCCCTGTGGATTAGTTTAGCACTCGGTCATGTCTAGCTTTGTAATCAGTTTGCACGATTTTGCTGCACTCACATATTAAATGTGAAACAGTTTCAACTTTGTCGGTGCAGAGTCGGCAATTTGGATTGTCAGTAGATTTTTGCATCTTCACTTTTGTGGCATTAGTTTGTAGTGCTTGTTCTTGCCTTCTGTTTCTTTCTTGATGGTTCCCATCTTAAGCCATTCCCATGTCAAGTTATCACATTTTCCTTCAATGTTTTTCAAATGTTGTCCATGCAAAGCTTTGGTTTTTCATCTATTTAATCTGTCATCCAGCCGATTTCCTTATATTCTGCCTTTGCTTCTGTTATTTTGATAATGCTGTTTTCACAGCCTGCAGCAATTTTTCTGTACTTTGATTCACAGTCACTCAAACTTCATTTTTCTTCTTCTACAGTTTGGTGGATTTGCAATAGCCCTCTGCCCCCTATTCTTGGCAGGTACAACCTGTTGATGTCACTTCATGGATGTAGAGCATGGTGCATGTTCAAAAGTTTACGTGTTTTCCGGTCTAGGTGTTCCAATTCAGCCAAATTCCAGTTGATAATATCACTGGGACTGCCCATGTATCAATAGCTTTCATATTTCATCATATTTCATTTCATATTTCATTTGTCTGAAATGGTATAGGGTTTCCTGCTTGAGCAGGGAGTTGGACTAGATGACCTCCAATGAAGACACTTAGCAAAATATGTCTGCAAGTTTGTCTGGGACACTACACATCCTCTTCATGACCTGTTTTCCTTGTTATCTTCTGGGAGGCTTCGTGGTATCTGAAGCAAAACATCCAGACTCAGTCATAGTTTCATTCCATACAGTATTAACCTTGTGAACTCTAAAGCTTCCTCTTTCCATTATGTATTCAAGATCAACAATGATTAAAATTTATATGTTATTTATATGTAAGGGTGTAGATTTATACATATGTTGTATATAGCATGTTTAAATGTGTGTTGTGTATGTGTACACTTTGAGAGTGGACAATTTCTGCATTCATTCCTGTTATTGTTTCTCATGATTTATTGATTGATGAGATTTTAATATTTTAATATATTATTATTTGATATAGCCTGGTAAATAAATTTGATTTCAGGGACCCCTAAGATGGTATAATCCCAGGGGTCTTTGGATCACACTTTAAGAAACACTACTATAAGATATAGTAGAAACAGTACTGTAAGATACTACTATAAGATATAGTATCAGATATACCATACGTTATAGAATATTTTATCATATTTAATAAATGCCAATCTCCCTCACAGATAACTAATTGTTAAATTTTAAGATTTAACAATATTTATTTATTTATTTTATTTATTTATTTATTTAAATTTCTATACCGCCCTATTCCCGAAGGACTCAGGGCGGTTTACAGGGCAGCATAAAATACAATATAAAAGATAATATAAATTAAAATAAATTAAATTAATTAAGCCCAACAATTAAAACAATGTTTAAAAAGCAAAAACGCCTTCAGTCCAGGCCAGATAGATCGAAAAGCCAGGTTTTCAGGTCCTGGCGAAATGAACGCAGATCGGGGGCGGTCCGGAGTTCCGCAGGTAAATCATTGATTTTTAACTCCCTGTAAACCGCCCTGAGTCCTCAGGGAAAGGGCGGTATATAAATGCAATAAAATAAATAAATAAATAAATTCCAAAGGGCAGGCGCGCCCACAGAGAACGCTCTTCCCCTGGGAATAACCCGCCGGCATTCCTTAACCGGCGGTATCCTGAGAAGGCCCTCCCTGTGGGAGCGCACGGGACGAAGGGAGCTTGATGCCGGCAGCAGGTGTTCCCTCAGATAACCCGGACCCAAGCCATTAAGGGCTTTATAGGTCATCACCAGCACTTTGAATCTCACCCGAAGGGCAACCGGAAGCCAATGCAGCTCGCGGAGTAGAGGTGTTACATGGGAGTATCGGGAAGCCCCCATCACAACTCGCGCGGCCGCATTCTGCACCAGTTGAAGCCTTCGAGTGGTCCTCAAGGGCAGCCCCATGTAGAGAGCGTTGCAGTAGTCTAAACGGGAGGTCACGAGCGCATGAGTGACTGTGCGTAGGGCATCTCGGTCCAGATAGGGTCGCAACTGGCGCACCAGGCGAACCTGGGCAAAAGCCCCCCTGGTCACGGCTCCTATGTGGTCTTCTAAACTGAGCCGGGAATCTAGGAGGACGCCCAAGTTGCGAGCCCTATCAACGGGGGGTAACACCTCACCCCCCATAGTTAACGATGGACAAAACTGGTTCTCCCGAGATGCCGGTATGCACAGCCACTCAGTCTTGGCAGGATTGAGTCGGAGCCTGTTTCTCCCCATCCAGACCCGAACCACCTCCAGGCAATGGGACATCACGTTGAGGGCATCACTGAGTTGGTTCGGGGTGGAAAGAAAAAGTTGGGTATCATCAGCGTACTGATGATACCCCACCCCAAAACCACGAATGATCTCACCCAGCGGCTTCATATAAATGTTGAACAGGAGGGGAGAGAGGACCGATCCCTGAGGAACTCCACAAACGAGAGGCCTCGGGGTGGACCTCTGCCCTCCCATCAACACCGACTGCGAACGGCCCAGGAGGTAGGAGAACCACCGTAAAACAGTGCCCCCCACTCCCAACCCCGAGACGTCGCAGCAGGATACCATGGTCGATGGTATCAAAAGCCGCTGAGAGATCTAAAAGGACTAGGACAGAGGAGGAACCCCTGTCCCGAGCCCGCCAGAGATCATTCATCAGCGCGACCAATGCCGTCTCCGTGCTGTACCCGGGCCTGAAATCCGATTGGTACAGGTCCAGATAATCAGTTTCCTCCAGGAACAGAGGAAGCTGATGCACTACCACACTCTCAACAACCTTCGCCAAAAAGCAGTGTTTGGAGACCGGACGATAGTTATTCAAAATGGCTGGGTCCAGGGCAGGCTTCTTGAGAAGGGGTCTCACCACCGCCTCCTTCAAGGCGGCAGGGAAGACACCCTCACTCAAAGAGGCAGATATTACTGCCTGAAACCAGCCTCGTGTCTCCTCCCGAGCTGAATAAACCAGCCAGGAGGGGCACGGGTCCAATAAACAGGTGGTAGAGCTCAGCCTCCCCATAATCCTGTCCACCTCCTCGGGAGTCACAGGATCAAACTCAATCCAGATAATACTACTCTCAAGACCGCTCAATTCCTCCCCGTCAGACTTTGCCCGGTCCGAATCTGAGCAATTTTGTCCACCAGATGCTGGCTGAACTCCTCGGCCCGCCCCTGTAAGGGCTCCTCCCTCACCTCCTGATTAAGGAGGGAACGAGTTACCCTAAACAGGGCGGCCGGGCGATTATCTGCGGGCGCGATGAGGGCCGCGAAGTGATTAGTCCTCGCCGTCCTCATCGCCGCGAGATAAGATCTAATAAAAGATCTTAGTTGCAATCGGTCAGATTCAGATCGGCTGGATCTCCAACAGCTCTCCAGACTCCATCTCCGACGCTTCATCTCCCGTAGCTCCACAGAAAACCATGGAGCTCGATGGGATCTGCACTGGGTCAGGGGTCGCAAGGGTACAACACGGTCAAGTGCCTCAGTGGCAGCCCTCTCCCAAGCCTCCATCAAGGCATCGGCTGGGCTGTGAGTGAGGGAGATACGTATAGACCCAAGCGCCATCTGGAACCGTTCTGGATCCATCAGGCACCTGGGGCGGAACCACCTGGTTGGCTCCGCAGCCCAGCAGCGAGGGGTAGCGTATTGGAAGACCAGCCGTAAGAGGTGATGATCGGACCATGACAGGGGGACAATATTTGGCGAGCCCCCTCCCAGATCATCAAACCACTGCCTAGATAGGAAAACCAGGTCGAGAGTATGACCCCCTCCATGGGTCGGACTCTGAATTATCTGGGTCAGGTCCATGGCCGTCATGGAGGCCATGAACTCCCGAGCTAACTCTGATGACCCACCCAGGGATGCAAGGTTGAAATCACCCAGAACCATAAGTCTGGGGAATTCAACCACCAGCCCTGAAAGGGTGTCGAGAAGCCCAGGCAGGGCCGTTGCAACACAGCTGGGCGCCAGGTATATCAGCAACAAGCCCAACTGAACCCCAGAGCCACACCTCAGGAGGAGCGACTCACTCCCACCAATCTGTACGACAGTGGTCTCCTGCGGGTATAAGGTCTCCCGTATAACCACCGCCACACCCCTGCCCCTACCCTGAGCCCGCGGCCGGTGTAGCACACAGAAACCTGGAGGGCAAAGATCAGTCAGAGGGACACCTCCCTCTGGGCCCAACCAGGTTTCCGTAATGCATGCTAGATCCGCGCGTTCCTCCTCGATCAAATCTCGGACGAGGGGAGCTTTGTTCACCACGGATCTGGCATTGAAATACATCAGTCTAAGCTCAGGGACCCGATCTCCCTCACCCCCGGATAAACGGGTAGCAACCGGAGGGTCGGAGCACGCTACCGCTTGAAAACAGTGGGGGTGTGATCCCCAATGTTGGTATGGCCCTCCGTACAACTTCCTGCTACCATTCCCAATCGTCGTGGGGATAGGAAACCCCACCCCATAGCCAGAAGAACCTGAGGTCCCCAACCCCAACCCCGTCTCGCCGGGAACCGTCTCCGGCCTGGACGGACAGCCAGTTGATAAAATACCCTTATCCCTCCCACCTCTATCATTCGCCCCCCTCCCTAACCCCCTAAAACAACCAGCTAAAAAACATAGTAGGGGCTTTTTGATCAGATTCAGCCAACAGCCCCTATCTATGCCCAACCACCTCTCAGGGTCCCAACAATTGGGCCCGTCCTCAAGGGAGATGGAACACAAGGTGGTAGGTCGCGCCCAGGAGGCAGGAACTCTCCTGAGGGCATATAAATCTGCAGTGGAATAATGTAAGCGAACCATATGCCAAAGATGTTCGCATTGAGTCGTTTACAGCAGCTAGATGAGCAAAGCAGAAGATGTTGGGGGAAAAAATTATTGATGTTAACAAATCAGGATGGCAAAACAAATCCATTAAGCCAAGCCAAGCCAAGCTGCCTCGACTCTCACCCGAGCCAGTTACAGATATAAGAACCATAACAGTTCTCTCACAACAAATGGTACTTAAGTCCGGGCTAAACCTGGTCACAGATTAACCGGGATAGATCCACCTCAACTGATCTCTCACATCAGGGGGTGGATTAATGGTTAATTGTCCTGCCCTCTCACCGCAGTCAGATCCCGGGTCTGTCAAGTCCTTGGCCATCAATGTTCTTACAATTGCAGCTGACTCTCCGTAGACCAGAGAGATGGGGGCTTCTCAGCACAGATATTAATCTCAAAGAGAAAGAAGTCACTGCGCCATACAAATGGCGCCGATCAGCTGTTCCGAGGCAGCGAAGATGGTTGTTAGCCGCCATATCTCCACACTATCCTGCAACTCCAAGGGGGGGGGGAGGCCTCCACAGTGCAGACAGCACCACAGATGGTCAAGACCTCACAAAGCTCAACCATCTCAATCGGAGGAGGGAGGGAGAGAAAAATCTCCTTGCTGCAGCATACACCAACTAAAGCACCGCCAGCTGAGATGCGCAATGAAGCAGCAGGAGAATCCACAGCCGCTTCTCAGAAAACTCCCACCAGCGCCGATCAGCTACTTCCAAGGCGGCAGATTTAATTTCCAGCCGCCATATTGCCACACCGTCCTAGGACTCCGAGAGGAGGGGAAGAGGTCTCCATGGCGCAAAAACAGCATCCCGCAAATGATCCAAGACCTCAAAACCCGCCATCTCGGTCTGGGGAGGGAGGAAGAAAGAAATCTCCCCGCTGCAGCATGCCAGCTGAAGCGTGCGGCACACGGCGAGCAGCAAACAGTCCTCAGCCGCCACTCACAACACTCCCACGACCAAGGCCAGCTCAGGGAGGCAAGAAGAACTTTCGCACTGCAAAATGGCGCCTGGCAACCACACTCTCGTCCAGGAAAGCCCCATGCCAGGCTTCGTCAGCTGCTCAGCTGCTCAAACGGACCCATCGCGGAGCTCACAAACTCAGCTCCCGACCGACGCCGCCATATTACAAATGATTGAAACTCAGCTTTGCTATTCTTTTTTTTTATTAAAAAGTTTTACAATACATTTTATCTTTAGCAAACCAAAAAAGAAAAAAAAACCTCCGAACTTTAACTCATATAAGAAAACTCCAAACATATATATATATATCATATCAATAATTATACAAATACAAAATAATACTTTCCAATCTAATACCAAAACACAAGGTATAAAAATACAAACAATCGTGATCTAACTTACGCAAACAATCCTAAGCTATTCAAACTATCAAACTTTAACTCATATAGGTAAATTCCAAACATACATATATATATCATATCAATTATTCAAATACAAAATAATACCTTAAATTCATATTATCCTAATATATTATACAAATTAAAATACCATAGATTACTTCCAAACTTATTTTTTTTTTATATAATCACATCATTCTTATATTCTTATATTCTATTACCTACTCCAATATTGCCCATAAAAGTATTACAAATTAATTTCAATCACACATAAAACAATTTATATCAGTTTTATAAAACTATTCTTCTATCCAACTAGACTTTAACATACTAAAACCAAATTAATACAACCTTTCCTTCTCCTAATATATTATACAACTTAAAATACCATACACTACCTTCCAGGCTTAAAACTTTCCATCCAAATAACAAAGCATAACCTACAGAATATCAATAAACACTACTACAAATCTTCCCAATTAAATTTTCATAATCATCTTCAAACTAAAGCAACACAAAATATTATATAATTATTTTATAAGGGTGAAAAATGAATCCCCACATACTTAATCCTTCTAGCATCCTTATTACATTATTATCTCTTGCAATTATGCAACTAAATCCTCAGGTTTGCTTCCTTCTTCCAGAAACAGCACACCTCTTCCAATTTCTGGCCTTCTCCCGTGGTGATGAAATTTGACCCACTCCTGTAACTTTCACATCTGTCTGCGTTAACCCTTCAACATCTTGTGGATTCTCTCTGGAACATTGAGGCTCTCTGTCACCTTTTTTCTTTGTAGACACCAAAGACGATATGGGGACTGCTTTTAAAACATTACTGTAAAAGTCACGTGCCTGAACCACCGTGGTAAGACAATGCCTCGTACCTTCATGAGTCACCACCATCCCCTCTGGTATTTGCCATCTAAACTTAATATCACGTTGTCTCAATTCTTGTGTCAAAAAGGCAAATTCCTTCCTTTTTCTTAAAATTCTTGCAGGAATCTCTTTTAAAATCAAAACTTTTTGCTCATCCATTACAAAATCAATATTATAGGAGGCCTGGATAACTTCATTTCTAATCTTTCTCTTTGTGAAATAAACCACCACATCTCTGGGTAATTTCCTTTGTCTTGCAATCCACGAATTAACACGGAAGATTTTATCTATATCTTCCATTATTTCATCTGCTGGTCGCTCCAACACCCCTTCCAAAACCTCAGAAACCATTTTCGTCAAATTTTCCTTAGGATTTTCTTTTAGGCCTCTGATTCTCAAAGCAAGCTCCATCTGAAAATACTGTGTCGAAATCAAATCATAATCCATTTCCGCTATCATATTTTCAGTTTCTGTCATTTTGGCTTCCATTCTAGTATCATTTTGAACAAGATCTTCCACTTTTTCATCCAAAATCTCAATGCTTTTAGCCAGATTTAACGTTGCAGATGTGATGTCTGCTCTCATTTCTGCTAATTTCTCTGTAAACTTCTCCTCCAACTTTTTCTCCATTATCTCAACAGATTGTTGCATTTGCTTTTCCATAGTTTCTTGGAGCAAACTCTGCAAATCTTTTACTGTAAAAGCTGATACAGATTCAGATGCAGAGGACAATAAAGTTTTCGCCGAAGACTGCTGCCTCAGGGCAGGAACTTTAGAAGATATAGTCGCCATTTTCACCCTCTATTGTTAACTACTCACTTTCACATGCAGATTCAGCAAAGTCCATTGAGTTAAAGATCAAAACATCATCTTCACCAAAATCTCCTGCATCGCTCTGCCTGCGTCCTCTTTCTCATAAGCTCTTCCTTGCTAGCAGGGATGGTTGCGAACACCCTGTTCTGCTCCAAAAAACCCGGAGCAGAGACGCCTTGCAGTCCGGAGCATGCCCAGGCTTCGGGGGGGCTCAATCCTTCCACCACCAAAACTCTAAGTTCTGGCGGCCCCTGAGAGCTCTACCCCTACCTGGACGCTCACCCCCTCCTCTTCTCCCGAGGTGGGGGCTTCCAAGCCGCCGAACAGCTGATCGACGCTGTTTTCGGCGGCTCTACGGAGCTGCGAGGCTGACAGCCAAGAAATGGCTGCCTCCGGCGTCACCTTGCCATCCGGAAGCCAGCTTTGCTATTCTTTAAGGTTTATTTATTTATTTATTATTTATTTAATTTTATTTATATACCGCCCTTCTCCCGAAGGACTCAGGGCGGTGAACAGGGCAGATATATAAATACAAAAATACAAAAGTTAAAAAAGAATTAAACATGTGCCCAGCTAAAAACAATAAATACATATAATAAAATGAGAATAAAAAACCCAAACCATCCCCCATCAGGCCAGGCCGGCTTGTTCAAATAAGAATGTCTTCAGATCGCGACGGAAAGAGCGAAGATCGGGCGCCATCCGGAGCTCAACCGGCAACCGATTCCATAGCTCCAGGGCGCCCACAGAGAAGGACCTCCCCCTGGGGGCCACCAATCGACATTCTCTGATCGGTGGCACCCTGAGGAGGCCCTCTCTGTGGGAGCGCACAGGGCGGAGGGAAGTTGATGCCGGCAGCAGGTGCTCCCTAAGGTACTCCGGACCCATGCCATGTAGGGCCTTAAACACCATTACCAGTACCTTGAATCTCACCCGGAAGACAACTGGCAACCAATGCAGCTCACGGAGCAGAGGTGTAACATGGGAGTATCGGGAGACTCCCAACACAACTCTCGCGGCTGCACTCTGTACCAGTTGGAGCCTCCGAGTGGTCCTCAAGGGCAGCCCCATGTAGAGAGCGTTGCAGTAGTCCAGACGAGAGGTCACGAGCGCATGAGTGACCGTACATAAGGCATCCCGGTCTAGATAGGGCTGCAACTGGCGCACCAGGCGGACCTGGGCGAAGGCCCCCCTAGTCACAGCTACTATATGGTCTTCCAGAGTGAGCCGTGAATCTAGGAGGACTCCCAAGTTGCGAGCCCTATCTACGGGGGGTAATAGTTCACCCCCCATAGAAAGAGATGGAATGTTCTGAATATCCCGGGATGCCGGTATGTACAGCCACTCAGTCTTGTCGGGGTTGAGTTGAAGTCTGTTCCTCCCCATCCAGACCCGAACCGCCTCCAGGCAACAGGACATCACGTCGAGGGCATCACTGGGGTGGTTTGGGGTCAAAATAAAAAGCTGAGTATCATCAGCGTACTGATGATACCCAACTCCAAAACCACGAATGATCTCACCCAGCGGTTTCATATAGATGTTGAACAGGAGAGGCGAGAGGACCGACCCCTGAGGAACTCCACAAACAAGACCTCGAGGTCGACCTCTGCCCCCCTGCCAACACCGACTGCGAACGTCCCAGGAGATAGGAGGAGAACCACTGCAAAACCGTGCCTCCCACTCCCAATCCCCTGAGACGCCGCAGCAGGATACCATGGTCGATGGTATCGAACGCCGCTGAGAGGTCTAATAGGACTAGGACAGAGGAATGTCCCGTCCCGAGCCCTCCAGAGATCATTCACCAGAGCGACCAATGCCGTCTCCGTGCTGTACCCGGGCCTGAAACCCGATTGGTACGGGTCTAGATAATCCGCTTCATCCAGGACCAGAGGGAGCTGATGCGCCACCACACTCTCAGCAACCTTTGCAAGGAAGCGAAGGTTGGAGACCGGACGAAAGTTATTCAACACAGCTGGGTCCAAGGGAGGCTTCTTGAGGAGAGGTCTCACCACCGCCTCTTTCAAGGCGGCGGGGAAACTACCCTCACTCAAAGAGGCAGATATAACCGCCTGGAACCAGCCTCGTGTCCCCTCCCGGGCCGCATAAACCAGCCAGGAAGGGCACGGGTCCAATAAACATGTGGTGGAGCTCAGCCTCCCCATAATCCTGTCCACTTCCTCCGGAGTCACAGAATCAAATTCCTCCCAGGTAATATCAACAAGACCACCCATGTCCTGATCGTCAGACTCTGCCCAGTCAGAGTCCAGACCGGTCCGAATCCGAGCGATTTTGTCCGACAGACGTTGGTTAAACTCCTCGGCACGACCCTGCAAGGGTTCCTCCCTCACCTCCTCATTAAGGAGGGAGCGAGTCACCCTAAACAGGGCAGCCGGGCGATTATCTGCGGACGCGATAAGGGTAGCAAAGTGATTAGACCTCGCCGCCCTTATCGCAGCGAGATAAGACCTAATGTAGGTTCTTAGTCGCAATCTGTCGGATTCGGATCGGCTGGACCTCCAACAGCTCTCTAGGCCCCGTCTCCGACGCTTCATCTCCCGAAGCTCCGCGGAAAACCATGGAGCTCGATGGGATCTGCACTGGGTCAGGGGCCGCAAGGGTACAACTCGGTCAAGAGCCTCCGTGGCTGCCCTTTCCCAGGCTTCCACTAAGGCATCTGCCGAGCTGTGAGCAGAGGAGGCAGGTGGGGATCCCAGCGCCGCCTGGAACCTCTCAGGGTCCATTAAGCGCCTGGGGCGGTACCATCTAGTTGGTTCCACACACCCACGGTGGGGAGTGGCAAAACGGAAGACCAGCCGCAGGAGGTGATGATCAGTCCATGACAGGGGCATAGCAGTTGGGGAGCCCCCACCAAGGTCATCTAACCACCGTCCAGATAAGAAAATCAGGTCAAGGGTGTGGCCTCCCACA
This sequence comes from Vipera berus, assembly GCF_964194415.1. Classification (NCBI taxonomy): domain Eukaryota; kingdom Metazoa; phylum Chordata; class Lepidosauria; order Squamata; family Viperidae; genus Vipera; species Vipera berus. The sequence goes on from NC_138206.1 coordinate 20,865,474, forward strand.
TGAGTCGGTCCAGAAATTACTTGCGTCAGGTCCATGGCCGTCATGGAAGCCATGAACTCCCGAGCTAACTCAGATGATCCTCCCAGGGATGGTAGATTGAAGTCACCCAGAACTATAAGTTTGGGGAATTCAATCACCAACCCAGAGAGGATATCGAGAAGCTCAGGCAGGGCTGCTGCTGCGTGACTAGGCGAAAGGTACACCAGCAGCAAGCCCAACTGCGCACCAGGGCCACATCTCAAGAAGAGAGACTCACACCCGACTATCTGGGGAACGGTGGTCTCCCGCGGACACAAGGTCTCCCTCATAACAACCGCCACTCCCCCACCCCTACCCTGAGGCCGGTGTAGCACCCGGAAACCTGGTGGGCAAAGGTCAACCAGAGGAATACCGCCCTCTGGGCCCAACCAAGTCTCCGTGATGCAAGCCAGGTCCGCATGCTCACCCTCGACGTTTGAGTTTCATTCTATCGAACTACACACACACACACACACACACACACACACACACACAAAAGAGGAAAGAATAAAGCAGAAGTGATTGTGATTACAAAGGATTTTCATCTTGCCCTGAAAAAAGATAAAATTTGGGGTAGACCTGAGATGTATATAAATATCTCTTTCCATTATTTACTCTAAAAATCAACTAAGAAGGAAGAGTAACTTACTCTGCTGGTCTCCTCAGGGATTGGATACTTTCAGTCAGATCACACTGTTTATTACTCAGGAAATGAAAAATCATCTACAAGGAAGATGAATGGTTAAAAAGTTTGATAGACAGAGCCAGGAAAGTCTACACAGTAGACTGGCTGCCAATAGTTGCTAGTTTGTTTAGTTCATGCTGTTGCTCTATCCATGGTGCATCATGAGGAAGTGAACTAGCTTTATACCCCAGTCCTGAATAGGATACACACCTTGTATGTCATCTGCCGGGACTCTTGGTATAGATGGGGTATATGGTATAAATGGGGCATATGGGATCCCACGTCTAAGTGTAGATCACATCATGACTAGCTGTAAGCTGGGGCATATACAGGTCCAGTATCTGAGTTTTTTTAATATAAATGATGCTGCACTTCAATGGTCATATGGCCTAAACATTAATATTTGAACAAAGATTTTTTAACATTTATATTTTATTGGGTTCTACTAATCTAGCTGAAATGTCAATTTATATTGCTAGTTCATGTATGATAGGTTTCTCTCTCTCTTTCTCTGTGTTCATCAACCTCCTCTTCTTCTGCATCAGTGGTTAGAACATAACTTGGATGATCACCATACTGAAGGGATATATGGAAAGGTGTTGCTTTCATAGTCGGGAAAGATATAGCAAGAACAGTGCTTGGCTAAAATGCCATCAAATATACTTCATGGCTATCCCTTTAGTTGATGAGTTTATAATCAAGTTCAATTTGAAATTGACAGAACATACAAACAAGATATGTCCTTGTGACTAGAGCTGGAATTCCAAAGTTGGAAATATTCAGGAAAATGTAGTTGGAATGTATGGTTGAAGAAATTGAAATGAAGCAGAGGAACAATTTATCAATTTCTGGCACTCCAATTATTTCTTCACTGTTTTCAATAACCAAAATGTTATATGGACATCATCAGATGGAGTATATAGACTTTAAATTGAATATATTATTTCTAAAAGTAGGTGGAGAACGATAAATTATCAGGCTGAAACTTTGGATACAAGTTCCGGCTCCCTTGAAGTGTCTATAATGCAAGAAAGAAAAGGATGACAGTATTAAGTTGATGGACTTGATTATAGCAGAAATGAGTACACCATTTGAAGACCTGAAAGGCTAAGTTTATTATTATTATTATCATTATTAATTTAATTTGTATACCGCCCTTCTCCCGAAGGACTCAGGGCGGTGAACAGGGCAATACATAAAAACAAGATACAAAAATAAAAAGTATTAAAAAGTAATTAAACAGTGCCCATAATAAATTAATACAGATTAACAGTTAAAATCCCTTTATAAAATCCAACAGATCATCCTCAATAAAGTCAATATAAATGGTGACTAAGTGTGAATACCAACTTGATGAAACATAATAAATCAAATTATATCTTTTGATTTATTTTATAGTGTTGTTTGAACAAAGTATACCAGGCAACAAGACACTGCTAAGCTTGTAAGCCGCCCTGAGTCTTCGGAGAAGGGTGGGATATAAATGGAATTAAAATAAAAAAAATAAAAAAAAATTAAAAGAATTCTAGTTTTGTGTGCTATTTAGAATTGTACTCAAAAATAATTCTGGAAAAAGTACACGTGTCCTAAACACTAAAAAGTAATCACAGTGAAGTTCTATATTGTTTAGTTTCTGGTAGTTCTATATTATTTAATTTCTCATTAAAAGATCAATTGCTTAAATAGGTCATTGAACAATAGAATTATTAAGGTGCTCTATATTGGTTTGTTGTATATGAACTGAGATCCTGTGCTTCTTTTACAATTGCTCTGGATTCACTAAGTCAACATTTACCAATACTTGCACCTTTGCGAGAAACTAGAATAAATTTAATACCCTGCAATGGCCATAATATTTTAAACTACCATCTTGTTAGTCAAGGTAAATCACACATAAATAAATAATTGCTTCCATTAGAGGAAAAAACTATAGACGGTTATGTTTATGCACTTTAGTTCTTTAGGCTTCATGACAAAATCAAAGGAAAAATTCAAATTCTTCTGCCACAAATGTTGTCACTAAACCTATTTAATGTTTTTGCTACTGTGTAATCTAAATCACAGTATATAATGTTTGAGCTATCTAGTGTCCACCTAAGATTTAAAGCATCACTTTAATTTATGCATAATTTTTATGATGCTGTAATATACCTGTGCATTTTTAATAATCCAAATATATTAGCAATTTATAACATCCTCTTATTTAACATATCCTGTATTATGAGAAACATAGATAAGAATGAATGGCCTGGTTCACTTAATATGCTAATCCAACAATTTACTGAATTTGCTCAGCACACAAAGTTACAAACCACAATTTAAAATCTGTAACAGCATATAACATAATTTACATAATTTGGCAAATCAAAATAACTCATGACAGTTTTGTTTAGCAATATAAACCAGACCAATAACTGTTTTTAAGGAACATATTAATTAAAATTATCTCTTTTAAGGCTAACCCGTTTATGTATGCCAGTACTTTTGAGATTTAATTTCCAGAGAAACAAGTTAGAAGTTAGTTACAGAGAAAACAAGAAAGCTACATTTACACAATGCATAATTTGCCCTAGTTGCTTTAAGCATTTTATTTAAATTACAGTTTTGTTGGTTTGAAGAAAATACGATGAACCATAAACTAGCCATACATGGAGGTTATGCAACATGCTAGGCCAAAATTTATTTATTTATTTATTTATTTATTTATTTGTTTTATATACCGCCCTTCTCCCGAAGGACTCGGGGCGGTGTACAGGGCAAGGTAAGTATACAGTAAAGCAATAGTAAAACAAATGAAACCCCAAAATCTATCAGGCCAGGCCGGCTTGCTGGAATAGGTAGGTCTTTAAGTCACGCCGGAAGGTGGGAAGGTCAGGGGCCATCCGGATTTCGGTTGGCAAGCAGTTCCAAAAGGTTGGCGCACCCACCGAGAATGCTCTCCCCCTGGGGGCCACCAGCCGGCATTCTCTGACCGGTGGCACCGTGAGTAGGCCCTCTCTGTGGGAGCGCACAGGACGGAGGGGTGTTGACGCTGACAGTAGGTGCTCCCGTAGGTAATCCGGACCCATGCCATGTAGGGCTTTGTATGTCATCACTAGCACCTTGAATTTCACTCGGAAGGCAACTGGAAGCCAGTGCAGCTCACGGAGGAGAGGTGTAATATGGGAGTATCGGGAAGCCCCCAAAAGTGTTCGTGCAGCTGCACTCTGTACCAGCTGAAGCTTCCGAGTGGTTCTCAAGGGCAGCCCCATGTAAAGAGCGTTGCAGTAGTCAAGACGAGAGGTCACAAGTGCATGGGTGACTGTACGCAAGGCATCCAGGTCCAGATAGGGTCGTAGCTGGCGCACCAGGCGAACCCGAGTGAAAGCCCCCCTGGTCACAGCTCCTATGTGATCGTCTAAGGAGAGCTGTGAATCTAGGAGGACACTCAGGTTGCGGGCCCTATCTACGGGGGGCAATAACTCACCCCCAATATTAAGGGATGGAATACTCTGAATATCCTGGCATGCCGGTATGTACAGCCATTCAGTCTTGTCCGGGTTGAGGTTTTTTTTCAATATCATACATGCATAAATTATCTTAAGGCAATTTAAAGAGTAAGATATTTATTATTGTATAATCTTTCATGGATTAGTTTGTTTTTATGCAAAATTTCTTTTCAGAATGACATTGGAATTTACAAGCCAAGTCTAGTAGTTGTAAGATTTCCTTACCCATAATAACTAAGTAAACTGTTATTGTTTGAACTCATACAAGTTCCTGGTTTAGATCGTGGTCATCCAACCTTTTGGCTTGCCTGGGGCCATATCGAGTAAAGAGGAATTGTATTGGGCTGATATAAAATATAATATAATTAATGTATAAAAATAGCAAAGTTAATTATATTTTTTATTATCTTGTGGGGACCACATTACTAGCTATCCAAGGCCATATGTAATCTGTGCGCCATGGGTTGGATACAGCTGGTTTAGATCCTTCACTATGGCTTAAAAACAAATAATTGGGTTCATATAACATTGTAAGCTACAAAAATGTAAACTACATATTACCTAAGTATGGAAAGTGTTTCTTTTAATTTCCATTTTGAATACATCTACTCTTTTGATGTAATTTTTATCCCATTATTGGAAGAAATATTTTTTTAAAAAGTACCCACTTATAGGCAAAGGGTAACAATAGAAATCATTGCTGCTCTGAAAATTCCCACAACTCTGAATAATTGGCATTTCACCAAATAAAAGACTACATTAAATGTCCAAAATGAAATCAGATTAATTCTGAAACAAAATGTTAGTATTTTGAAGTTATTTCAGTGTTTTTATACAGAGAGAACAAGTGAATTGCCAGATCGTAGATTAAGTTAACAGAATACAGTAAACTAAAATGTAGTTTTGATTTAATAGGACACTGTTAGCTTACGCTTTAGTGTCTCAGCTGTTGTGTCAGTACCAGCACTTACTTAACCAAACCATAGCTAATGAATAAGCATGTCAAATATTTAGATTTTAAAAAACCAAACAATAAGTCCAAAATGGTCCTAGTATTTTGTGTTTAAATTAATTACTTTATTATTTTAAAAGTCAAAATATATCATGAAATAAACTACACTCTTTTTAGTACAGATAGTCCTCGAGCTACAACAAATTTCTCAAATTTCTCAGCAACATAAATTTTGGGCTCAGTTGTTAAGTGAGTTTTGCCCCATTTTGCTACGTTTTTTGCTACAGTTGTTAAGTGAATCATTGCAGTTGTTAATTTAGTAACACGATTGATAAGTGAATCTGGCTTTCCTATTAACAGGTCACAAAAAGTGTTCATACGACCCCAAGACAATGCAAGTGTCATAAATGTGAGTCAGTTGCCAAGCACCAGAATTTTGATCACGACCATGGGAATGCCACAATGGTCCTATGTGAAAAATGGTCATAAGACACATTTTTGTTGTAACTTTGAACGATCACTAAACAAACTGCTAAGCTTGTAAGCCGCCCTGAGTCTTCGGAGAAGGGCGGGATATAAATGGAATTAAAATAAATAAAATAAATAAACTGTTGAGGACTACTTGTACTATCTATTTTAAGTTGGACTAAGATCTTTCAAATAACTTAGAAATACGTTTTGTCTAATCCAATTGTTACCAAGTGAAAATTCTAGTTTTCACCTGAGTGAACAATCTGAGTTCTAGACGTTCTTTTACCAATTTTCCAAATTTGCTAATTCGATGTGGCTAGACTTTTTGGCTCTTCTTGGCGTGGTTGAAAAGTGCAGTATGGTGGAGCGGCCGCTCTGCGTGAAGAACGGTCGCGCTTGCGGCGCATGAAAATTAGCGACCATTCACGGTGTAGAGCAAAAGAGCGAATTAAAAACTATTCAAACTGCTCCCTCTATTGCCACATAAGTAACCGAGGGAGCTTGCAGAGCGAAAGCCTGTACAGGCAAGGCGGAGCAGGGTCCAATAGCTTTAACCCAGCTTCTTTCCTCACGCCTTTCTCCAGGGAATAAATACTTTGTGTACGGAATTGCTGCAAGGTGGAGCGAGAAAGGCAAAGCGGTGGTGCTTTTTCCCGCCTTTCCTCCCGTTTTATCAGGGTAGGTATAAGTAAATGGGAGAACGTGGGTTTGACCAACCACACCAAAGACTGAGGACGCCCCAGTTGTTGAGGAGCGGGCGTCAATCCCAGGGCTAAGAAAGGGGGAATTAACCACGCAAGGGAAGTGCGCATCCTCCATTTTGGCTGAGGAAGGGTGGAGAGCTTGGCTTTCTCTCTTTTGCCGCCCTGGCAATGCCCAGTCCTATTCAACACTCCTAGGGCACTGGGAAAGGCGCCCTCTGCGCTTTGCCCTGATCCTGAGGCGAAAGGCAGTGAGAACAAGCGCCTCACAAAGCTCCATATTGGCTTGAAGGGGTCCCAGGAGCTGCAGCAGCTTCCGACAAAATGGAGGACACCACTATTACCAACCATTACCACCATCACCACCAGGAGCCGTGCTGGGCTGCTTCTGAGATGCCTTTTCTTGATTCGGAATAGTTGGGAACACGAAAGAGTCCTCCTGAAGACAGAGACCCTTGTCCTCGGAGAAGACTCATAGGCTGCCCCCTTCTTAGGTTTGGGACTTGGTTTCTATTATTCTGCCCCCTCTTAGAAAGGGTTCCAGGTCCACAGTCCAAGGGGGGGGGAGAGCGTCTAAAACCCCTTTGGCTTTATTGCTGTATCCGTCCTTACCGCCTCATTTCAGAGCTTGGTGTTCAGCCCTACTTTTTTACCCCTTGTCCTTGTGGCAAGAGATTGCCTTGTGGCAAACTAATGGGCTAAACACCTTCCTGGCTGATAAATGACTCGGGGACCTAGGGAAGCCATCGCCCTTTTCTTGGGGAGGGGGAAGAGAGGTAGCAGAAACTTCTGCATTATAAGTACACAGCAGCGACGCTGACCACCGGGCTTGCAAACCTTCCAGTTGAAAGAAGCAGAGGTGCTGCAGCTGTTGGTGGTGGGCAATGCAATTCGGGTTTTCTTTAACCTGGTGGAACCAAAGGAGGAGGGACGGAAGGCGTGTGCGCGAAGCTAATTGACAGAATCTTCGCGCAACCGGCGACGGACATCGCCGATAGACGGGCAGTTTCTCCAATGGTTTTGCCTGACACCAAAGCCCTCCCTCTGGGAAAGCCAATGGGCGGGAACACTAGGCGGCCTTTCCCCGGGCTCGGATGGTTAGGTTTTGTCCCTCCTCCTCCCCTTCGCCAGCAGCAGCGTTTAGCCCGGGACTGGACCGTGATAGAGTTGAGGAAGCGTTGGCGGAGCCGCGGAGGGTGCGTTTTACCCGCAGGCGGGCGGAGGGGGTGGGGGAAGCGACTTTTGCCTAGCTCGGCGAGGGGATCAGAGGAACAGACCGAGGTAGAAACAGTAGAGCCGGGTTAGACGAACTGGCTTGAAGCCCAGCTACCCTTTCAGGGTGGGGACAGAAGCAGACCAGCCGCGTCTCGGGAATAACCCGGGCTAAATACCCCGCTGCGTGTTGTTCTGGTGGCTGCTGCTGTCCGTTCCCCCTTCCCGCCAGTAGATTAGGAAGGCAAGAAAGGGGTCAGCGGCGGGTAAGAATCGGGAGGGCGGCAGCCCGGTTACGACGCGAGACAGGCGCTCGGGCAGACATGCGGAGAGGGCTGCCGTGGGGTATCTGGGTGCGTGCGTGTGCAGTGGGGGGGCGCGATGTCTCTCCGCCCGGCTTTATTTCCAACTGCCTCCCGGGGGGGGTAATTGTCCCCTTATCATCGCGCTTTCCCCCCCCCTCCCCGGTTCCTTCTTCCCTCGCGGGAGTCCGTAATTGCGCTCCGCGTTGCGCTCCGCGGATCCTCTTTCTCCCCTCCCGTATTGTTTGGCTGGGTCTCTTTAATGGCGGCCGACTGGAGGCGGCAGTGCTGCTAGCAGACTGCAGGGGGCCAAGCGCAACTCCCGGGGCAATTGGCAGAAAGCGAGGTCGGGGTAGATTTCGGCGCTAGAGTCGCGGGCGGGAAGGGGATGGAAGCCGAGTTTGGATTCAGTCCCGAGAGTTTTTGAACTATGGAGGGCAGATTTGGAGGTCTGGGTTGGGGGGGAGTTCTTCAGCTCCACAATCTCAGGCTAACAGCAGAAACTCCTCTGTTTGTTGCCCGTTGGGGGAGTCGCGTCCGAAGAGGAAAGACCCGACCCTGGTGTTGAAGGGTGTATCAGTGAGGCACCGTCCGTGGGCCAAGAGGCTCCAGTATCCCTTTGGGAAGGGCATCTAGAGGGGTGCTGGGTACCAACTCGAAAAAGCAGCGGTGGCAACTCCCGTTTCTTGCCCATTGGGAAGGGCGTCTCCTGGAGGGGAAGATGGGAAAGCATTACCCGCTACCCCTGTAGATATTCCCCCCCCTTCCCTTTCCCCTTGACGAGCACCTCTTTTCCTTAGGCTGCGGGCCAGTTTGGCGCAGCCTTGGCAGAGCCCAGCAAGGAGCAGGAGCTCCCATTGTGAGTGCTATTTATATATGTTTTCCTGCCTCGGTTCGACCTGCCTTGGGAGGCGGAGGTAGAGCACCCATTTTTGGCACGAGGAGTGGGGGTGGGGATTAAGAGGAGGTGCCTCTCAGGGTATGTGGGGGGGGGGAAGAGATGGCTGGGTGCAGCAGCTGCTGCCCTAGAGCAAAGCCCCGGTAATGGCCGGGAGGCGACTCCACCCCCGCGGGGTGGGCTCTGTTGCTGCAGACATCGCTCCTGCAATACCAACATTCGCAAGCAGACGACGGGCTCCTGCCGCTCCTAGCCTTGCCCATCGAGGGGCGGGGTATCTTTCGACTGCCCCCTAGAGTTTTGGAGCGTGCATTAAAGTGACATTTTTTTCCCCAAGTTCTATCTAGTGCAGGGGTCGGCAACCTCGGCTCTTTTATGACTCGTGGACTTCAACTCCCAGAATTCCTGAGCCAGCTGTGCTGGCTCAGGAATTCTGGGAGTTGAAGTCCACGAGTCATAAAAGAGCCGAGGTTGCCGACCCCTGATCTAGTGGTTCATACCTGAAAGCGGTTATGTGTCTCGATTTCCCTTAAAACCTTGGAGGTGGTTTGAGAATCCTGTGGTGGTTGTGTGTTCAGTTGTGTCTCATATTTTCAAAATGGATGCAGTTGCTTTGAGTGAAATGATATCGTAAGTTTCTTTTTGCATTTTGAAAACTTTACATTTAACTTAGTCCCGTTCCCTTCACCTTACTAGGAAGATTTGGAATCACTTAAATGGCAAAGGCAACCCTAATGGAAACAACTATAGGCCTATTGCCTGATTCTGAAAACAGTAGTCTAAGTGGAGGATTATTTAATATCCTCTGAAGAAACCACTGGTGATATTCCAGTATCCAGAACCATAATTCAATCTTATATTAAACAAATGGTTTATAAATAAGACCATAGGAAGCTGATTCTTAAAAACTTGTCAGAATTACTTTCATGGGCATATAGATTAGATGGTAAATTCATCTGAATAAAAAGGTTTCTAAATTTAGTTAGAACATTGTTACTTAAAATTTTTATCTTTAATGCTAATATGAAATCATACAAACATTAATGTAGATGTTACTGTTACAGTTCAATTACATATTAGGCCAAGGCTGCTTGACTTTTTAATCTTAAATCTTTTCTTAATCTGAATTTCTTACTCTTACTCTGAGTATTTTTAGTAGTATTATAGATAACAAAAGATGTTATTTTTACTAGCATTGTTTATTTTGCTCTCCCCATGCTCCAAAGTAGACCATTAAAAAATAGAAGTTGCAGTCCTAGGATTTAAAAAACCCTCAGCTATGTCAGAAGAATAGATGTATTCAAAATAAAAATGGGAAGAAACACTTCCATGTTTAATAGTTTATTAAGATTCTTGCTTAATGGTGTGCCATGCAAAGCCAGGTTTTCTATTTTTAAACAGTGGTACATAGCTTAGTATGTTGTATGAGTCAAACCAATTTGTTAATTCAGTAAAGAAACCTTGAAATTAAGAGACTTAATTTGTTAATTCCAATAAGAATAATGCTGTTCTGGAAAAATATACTTTGCCAATTATGAAAGTTGAGAAAGCAGATGGAAATCATAGTGGATAAATATAGGAATAAAATTTGGTCAGCTCTAAAGAAATTTTGCATATTACTTAAACTAAACAGTCTTATTGAGGTCTACTCATATAATAGTTACAAGTGGGCAAGGGAGTTTGGCATGTATACAAGTCTGTCTGCAACTTGTCCTTTAAGACCACCATGTGATATGGGATGAAGAGTTTGAAAATTTCCTTATTTTTGCTTGAATATGAATGTAGAAGCTGAATTGTGATTCATATCTTTGGTTTGGTTATTCTCATGATTTCATTGGATTATGGGAACTTCATAAATAGAAATAGCTTGTAAAGATAATTTGGTCATACAAAGTATTCAATTGAATATTTAATTGAAAGCACAAATAAGTTGGTACCGTGCATTGTACTAAATCACTTGATTTGTTGGTTTTGACGATGGTTTTCTGAAATCAGCTATTTTATTCAGTAAGAATTAATCCAACAATTTAACTTGTATGTAGCTTTGTATTTAAAATTAGCTTTAAGTTTGTTTCTGGTAGCATTTGTCATTTTCACATAGAGTATTGAAACCAAATGAATATATTTATGCAGAAATCAAGCATGGGTCTACTGGAGATCCCAAATATCTAAGAATGATTTTTGCATTTACAGTAGTCTTAGTTTACTAAACCTCTTCAAAGGTTAAGTCAATGCCAGGCGACATAAAAGTTTCATAGAAAGCGTCTCTTCTGACTTATTGTACATGTAAGAATAAAACTCAACTCCACATTTTATTTATGTTTTAAGGTAGGTTATGTGTTTCAAAATGAAACTTTGATTCTCACTTGAGAATTTATGCTGTACACTGCTGATTCTTGGTTCTTCCTGTTAGAAGGAATAGTTAAACAGGTCTGCATGACACTGAATATGTGTGAACTGGTTAGTCTATCTTGCTCTTTTCTAAGAGATAAGGATTATAAGCAATTATTCATTCTTAAGTGATTTTGGCTGAATAGAAAAGGAATAAAACAGAATTCCTAGTTCTCATATAAAGATAAATAAACCCCAGACAGACACGAACAAAAATCAATATAACTTTTTTAATGGTGTTTTGGAGCTACAACAGCACTGAAAAAAATGACAACTCATCCTTGAAGCTTTAACCATTGAACCAGCTGATTCAATTGTCTTGGCAGCTAGCTGACATTTATGGAGATTACAATGTCTTGAAGTCATGTGATCGTGATTTGTTTTCTCACCAGCCAGCTTCTGACCAAGTCAATGGGAAAATCTGGATTTGCTTAACAAATGTGTGACTTAATCGCAGTAAAATGGATATATAATCGGGAATGGTCACATATGAATCGCTTATTGACTGTTATGGTTAGTGACCAAAATTCTGATCCCAATTGTGGTCATAGGTTGAGGACTACTTGTACTCCATTTCTTGCATTTGAGTTATACCTAATCTTGCTGATTATAGTCTACATTTGCACACATGCACTCTCTCAACCTGGAGTAACAATTTATTTGCTAATATGAGCTCTAGTTTTTTTAAAAAAAGTAAGCTCAACACTCATATTGCAGAATGAGATGATCTATAAATTTAATAAAAACATTTTTAGTCTTTAAGGCACCACAAATTGCCTTTAAGTTTAATTAGAAAAAGATCAGGTGATGGAAGAAATTTTTCTGCCTGTAATTCAAAAGAGTTTTAGTCAGTTGTAATAGAATATCCTTGTTGAAAATGGGCCAGATAGTATGATTTCATTCTTACAGGTACTTCGGATAAGCAGAATGTTCAGTGTATAGAGCAGCTGTTTTCAGATTGTCTTGCCCAAACTGAAATGTGCTCTTTAGAAGTTTTGTTACATGTATAGAATTAAACAAGACTGTTCTTTTCCAGATATGGCCCTAAATATGGTTTTGGGAGCTGGGGTTTAGAGTGGGAAAAGTAAATTATGAACAAAGCACGATGATTGATGTAGAAATAAACAGGGAAGGTGAACTGGAACATGAGTCATGTAGAGAGGAGGATGAGACATTCCAACCTTGCCCTATTTACTTTATGAGACCTCTCCAGATATTTTTCTGTCAAAACGAGAATAATCAAAATAGGTCTTGATTGTGCAAAGTTGCAAAACATATGTTTTGGATTTGAAGCAAGAATGCATTTTGCAAGTCCATTTTGCATTTCATGCACATCCGGAGAAGCCAGATTGAGAACTGCCAAGATCATTGCAGTAAGGAGAGGCATATAGGTGTGAAGAAAGGAAGAGGGAAACAATGTGCATAATTCCTCCTCCATAAAATAACTCTGGGATACCCCAGATTTTGCTTTAACTAAAACCAGAACAACCAAGCATTCTGCATTTTGCTTTGGCTAATCAGCAGAACTTCCAGGAAACTTCTTTCATGTTCAGAAAAAAAAAGTTTCAAATCTGTTAGATAAATAAGCCTGAGAGGTGGTAACTGGCCAAAGATCACCCAGAGAGTTGTAAGGATAAGTAGGAACTTTAAAAATTATTGTTATTGATTTATTGTTTATTGTTATTTATTGATTTATTGTTATAATAGTTGGTCTATTTCAAGTTAAGCTGGAACTTGAGCTATTTCTAGAGCAATATACAAATGTTCATGTTATAAGCACCCACTATTTTTGATTATATTACTATAATTATGAACATATAGTCATATATTTATAAACATGTTTTTAACAAACTTTTAGAGTACACTCATGTTTAAAGTCATCAGACAGCATGGTAATTATATGCAAAAATATTAATTGTCTCAATGCTCTTTGAACATAAATTCACAAAAAGGTCAGTGAATTGGTCACTCCATTTGAAGGGTATATAGTATGAGACATCTCCTTTTGATGTAAAAAACATTTGTTTTTGTTCCAGTGACCACTCAGGTTAGTTGAATGTGCTTGTGAATTCATGTTATTTATATTCATTTATATACTTTACATTTATACGCCACCTCAATCCAATAGGATTCTAGGCAGTTTACAATAAATAATAAAATATAATAATTATAGAATGATACAATAGAGTTAGACCAATACGTGAGCTGGTGTAGCTTAAGAAAAGTTTTTCAATTAGCCTTGCATTTGAGACTAAATTTATATTTAGTTGATTTACTTTTTTTTTAACTAAAGCCATGCTAAAACTCCACTGGGAAGAGCCAATCATAAAACAGCAATATAGGAAACTTACATTTGGTAGACCTGAAGGCCAAGCACACAAAAATGCTCAGTTCATTGATATAGTACTACAACATGTGCATGTTTTCTGTCAACAGGTAACGAGCTACCACTATAAGCACATTAGGCATATTACAAATGTGTCACAGACACAAAGCAGAAACTAAAACTGCATGCCATTATAAATCATTTAAATTGATATGTCCAAAACAGATGAGTTAAAGCTAACTAAATTGCAAATGAAATCTTGTATTCCTCTAGGGATAGGTATCAGTTGATATCAGGGAAGGCGACGGGCAAAATTCTGCAATATTAACAGGGATTTTTTGGAATCTTAGAAGATGGATAGGATCTTTGTTTATGAACTCTGCCGTCTGTAGGCTGCATGCTTGCCCATCCTGGATCCTTCCAGGCTCCCTAACCCTACCCAGCATAATGGGATGACATTTTGAAAAACAGAAGGGTGTTGAAGGAAAATGTGTTACCTCTCTTGAGGATGCTATTTCTCAGTATGAACAGCCTTTAACTCAGTAATTTCTCCTATTTAGTTAAGATTGAGTATGGTAGAAACTCAGCTATAGAAAGTATTTTTAACAAAAGATTATCTAGATCCTTCCCATTCAAGACCAGACAGAGGCAGGCAGAAAACAGCATCAGTTATGCATGACCTTTATCAGAATCTGGATATAGTACACAACATTTGGGCCTATTGTGTGCAGCCGTTAAGTGAATTCAGTTTCCCCATTGACTTTGCTTGTTGAAATCTGGGAAGGTTACAAATAGTTATCACATCACCTTGGGACCACACCTGTCATAAATACCAAGTTTTGATCACATAACTGTGGGGATGCTGTGATGGTTGTATGTGCAAGGGCTGGTCAAGTCACTTTTTTAGTGCCGTTATGACGTAGACTGCTAAATTGCAAGTCAAGTGCTACCTGTATGATGTACTATTTCCAAAAAAGGGACTTTCTTTAGCTTTTTATGATGTATCAGTTACCTGGACCAGGAAGCACTGGTGAGAGGACCTTGTGCTGTTACCATCATGTGATTGGACTGCTGCAACTCACTTTACTTTTGAAGTTGACTTGGAAGCTATAACTGGAATGGAACTCGGTAGCCAGACTGCTGGCAGTTAGAGCCTGCCTTTGCAAAATAACATTTATATTATGGTTGCTCCACTGATTGCTTTCAGGCTTCCAGGTCTGTTTCACAGTGCTGGTTTAAAGCACTATGTAGCAGAGCATTGGCTTACCTTAGGTGCTGCCTTTTCCAAAAGGAGTCAGCCCAGCTAGTTAAATAATTATGAGATATCCTCTCTGAGGATAACAGGCCCTTTTGGTTGCAGCCCAGCTGTACATCTTGCCACAGATGGGCCCTTCTGGCTTTTAGGAAATGTCTAAAAACCAAGCTTTTTATGGAGTGTTCAGTGCAGTGGAGGCCTAATGGAAAAGGGAAATAGCAAGTGGAATGAAGATCCAGTGACTTTTTGTGATTTTTCTCTGGACAAGGAGAAGACTGGATCATCCCCAAATGCTCCAGACAGTTTATCTTCATGAGGATACCACAAGAAAGCAGTCTGTGGCTGATTTAACGCTAAGGGAGATGAGCAAAGGCCATCTAATCCCAAACTATGATTGGTGCCTTTATGGATCAGACTTTGCATACTTCTTTTCCTAATCACTTTTAGAAATTGCTCGTTAACTGCTTTTCAGCTAAAAACTGTGGAACCTTTGGAACAATATGTTTTATAGCATCAGTGAATTTTCTTCAATCCTTAAGGATTTTAAAAATCTTTTTTAGAATAAACAGCAAAAATGTGAATGGAAAATTGATTTTGAAATTATAAGAATCCTTCATGTAGGAAAATGCTGTTTGGAGGGAACCTGAAGGTACTAAAGTTTACAATGAAAGGAGGAACACTAACACATTTCATTTACTAATTCAGAATGGAGCAAAATATTTCAGCATTGGATGTATTGAAGAATATTTGTTAGCAATGGATCCAGAAGTTAATTTTAAGAATGTCTACCATTAGAGACTGTTTTTATTTTTTATTTTTTAAAAAATGTTTTATTGATTTTCTAATTTTACATTTAAGTATTTGAAAAGCCCCGTGGCGGCTGGGTTAATCAATAATACAATGACATACAAGTATCTTTAGTGCAAGTCTCAAGCTGTTACATTAATTTTTTTCCTCTCTTTTCCCCTTAGTATTTACTGTCTCCTATTTAATACAACTCTTATTAAATCTAGTAGATAAAAATGATATTCTTACATTTATCAATAATTTTTGGCTTATACATATCATTATTTTAACATTCAGTCTTTATAGACAATGTCCTAATTAGTTTTCCCCAGTTTTTAATTTCCCATTAATATTTAACGTAACATTTAATATTTCTAGTTTCCAAGTTTTAAGTAACCAAAATTCCCATTATCACAATACATCACAAAGTCTAATATTCAGAATACATATCTTGTCTATTTGAATATATTCTATTTCTCACCATCTTACATCAACTAATTAATAATATAACATTCTTATTTTCTATTAATTTCTCTTGCTTCAGCATCAAATACTTCCTTTCTTTTTCTCTTAATATCTTTTATCTCATATTTAAGCTGATAGTTTTTATTATTATATCAGCTAAGTAAAACATGTTTATTACATTTATCAATATATTTTTAGCTTATGTCTATCTTAATTAGCTTTACATTCAATCTTTATAAACAAATCAATATTCAAATTTAACTTAATATTTATACTTCCAAATTTTAAAATAACCAAAGTTTTCTTTACCTCAGTTCATAACAAAATCTAGTCTTCAAAGTACGTATCTTGTCAAATCGAGTATATTCTATTTTAATCCTTACTAGTAAATCAAAGCCCTTTGTTATTTTATAGAGATAGATAGATTGAAATAAGAAAGGCCATCCAGTCAGCATTTTTTTTTTGAAGGAGCTAACAAATTCTCTGCTCTCCCGGTGTAGTTGTCCTGAAATGTTTATCTTCCGTTCAGTCTGTTTTCTTGATCCTCAGGTTTCTTCTGGTTTATATAGAAAGTCTTTTCCATTTCCAAAGTTATCAATCCCTTTTTAAGTTTTCTGCTAACTGTGTTTGTTGATCAGTTGAATCTTCTATCATATTATTTAATTGCTCCATTTCTTCTATTATATTCTGTGTAGTTAATTCTTTGGGTGTAATCTAAGTTTGGGTTCGTATATCTAGGCTGACATCTTGTTCTTTTCTGTAGCCTTTTACTTCATCAGTGGCTTTAAGAATAGTTTCATGAATTGCTTTCAGCATAAATGAAATCTGTTCCTGATCTTCATCCATGTTCTCTTAGTGATACGGTTTAAAAACTTTACAGTCAGAGAATGAAAATAATTTTATCACTGAGTATAGAACACAGCTGAGCTTCTCACAGCTGATTGCCAAGGTCACAAAAGTCTTATCTATAGTTAGGCTCTTTCAGACAGTAACAGATTGTAATATCATACCATTTTGGATTTATTTTTTTTAAAAAAAGATTTTTATAGACTTTTACAATTTTATTTCTTTTTTGTAAGTAAAACCCCAAATCTTCAATAAAAATAGGAAATTTTTAGTCCTCAAGTTTTGGAAAAACAGTTAAAGTCAGGTTATTGTTTCAACATTTTAAACTCCCCTGGATAGTCAGTCACTGCTGTTATTAGAGAGTGGAATAGAGTTTCCCTTCCCTCTCCACAGAGAGGAAAATACTTTAGGCAGCTTATACAGGTGAAAAAAATAGGATTGAAGAGAGGTTCAGATCTCACCCAGTCTCATCCGCGTTGCTTTGTAGGTGCCTGGTGGTAAGTTTGACATCAGCTGTTTGCAGCCTGGTAACGAGCCATATTTCTATGGGCGGTCTTTTGTCCACCAGTTTGGAGGGCTGTGCCAAATTGGGCAGAAGGGATACCACCCTCCCGTGATCAAGTGGGGATCCCCTCCTTGCTGGTTGCCCCTACAAGGTGACTTTCGACCCTTTCCAGGGTCCCCCAGCGATGCGAAATCAGACGTGGAAGACAGAGCTTGCCTTCCAAACATCTGCAGTGGCCGCGTCGGCAAACCGGAAGTCTAGAGACTGTTTTTAAAGGACTTTATGGAACAAGTTTTACCAAACAAGTTTCCCTGATCAGAAGGGGATTTTAAAATGAGAGGTTATGGTGACATGGAAAAAAATTCTACACTGGGCATAGAAAAGAAACTAGCTGATGTCTTAATAATTAAAATAAAAGAAATATAGAACTAACAAACCAAAAGAGTGATCTGGGTAAGTTTTCTAAGTTGAATTTATAAAAGATATTCATTAAAGTTTTTGAAGAATTTGTGGGGAAAAAAATAAAAAATGAAATCAAGTTCTAGGACATTAAAGGTTGAAGATTAAAGATCAAGATTGTAAAGTAAAATGAACATAAAGTTTATTTGATCAAATAAAGTTATTCCAGATAGTGTTTAATGGATTTTGGCTGATTAGAACTGAATAACAAGATTCTTAAGGAGTTGTTTTTAGATAAGAGATGAGATATGGATAGAAGAGACCAATTGTATTTTAAGAGAAGGTGATGTTATTAAAATTATACTGGTGATGAAGGGGAACACATTTCTTTATATACTTTTATTTACTATTGCCTTAATTTTTCTGTCATTTTTATTTTACTTAATATTTCTTTTTTGTACTTTACATTTTTTTAGTTTTAACAAAGTTTCTTGTATACCACCCAAAATCATGAGGCTGAAGGAGTATAAAAATAAAATTAAGTAAGTAGAAAACCTTAAAGTTGAGAGATGCCTTAAACCATTTTTTGCCAGTCTTCCAAAGTAAACAGAAACACAATTGTGTGTATAAATATGTTATGGGCACTAACAAATGACGTTATATCTAAAATATGGGAGGCAGGTATATGTACACACACTCATAGGCATACAAATGAAATTCATTTTTTAGGGTTAGCACAATCACAAGATAGCTTACCGTATTTTCTGGCGTATAAGACGACCCCCTACATTTCCTGTTAAATTATAGGGTTTGGGCTATACTCGCGGTATAAGACTACCCCTCTTCCAACGCACACCAAATAAAAATTAAAAAAACATCAGATTTGATTTTAATATGGTAATTTTAATTCAAATGCTTATGACATGCAGGTACTTAGTAGGAAAACTGTCACTTATAAACATAAGGCTGTTTGTCATCAAACATGTAAACATAAAACAGTACAAGTGGATTAAATAATAATAATAATAATAATAATAATAATAATAATAATAATAATAATAATAATAATAAGAAGTAGTAGTAGTTGGAAGGGACCTTGGAGGTCATCTAGTCCAACCCCCTGCTAAGGCAGGAAACCCTATACCATTTCAGACAAATGGCTGTCCAGTCTCTTAAAAACTTCCAGTGTTGGAGCATTCACCGCTTCTGGAGGCAGGTTGTTCCACTGGTTAATTGTTCTAACTGTCAGGAAGTTTCTCCTTAGTTCTAGGTTGCTTCTCTCCTTGACTAGTTTCCATCCATTGCTTCTTGTCCTGCTTTCAGGTGCTTTGGAGAATAGCTTGGCTCCCTCTTCTTTGTGGCAGCAACTGAGATATTGGATCACTGCTATCATGTCACCCCTCACCCTTCTCTTCGTTAAACTACACATACCCAATTCCAGCAACTGTTTCCTATTTTCCTAATTCACTTTTTCACTTTTCCTAATTCACTCTAAAGCTTTCCCTGCGCAGAGCCTTAAGTAACACCAGCTGCCTGCAATTAGTGCAGGTTCACATCCCACCAGGCTCAAGGTTGACTCAGCCTTCCATACTTCCGAGGTAGGTAAAATGAGGACCCAGATTGTTGGGAGCAATAAGCTGACTTTGTAATAATGCTGCTTGGGGGGGGGGGGTGAAAGCTCTAATAAGCAGGCATATACATAGAATGAAGGCTATTGCTAAGCACATTGATTTGTGCTTTAAATTGTAAGAGAAGAAGGAGAAGGGCGGGATATAAATGGGATTAAAAAAAAGACCAAATGGGAGATCCGCTCCAGGTTTTCCAGCCAGCCCGCCCAGTTCCTGAGTCAAATGTGTCCTTAGAGCTAAGCAGCTGCTCTGACTGCGGCATTCCCCACCTGCCTTTCAAGTTGGGATAGACTACAGCTGCTCTTCAAGTTTAGAAGGAAAGACGCCCAGACCCCAGCCTGTAAAAAATCACAGACTGCAGCTTCTACTCCAATTGGTCCCGCTTTCCCTGCACAGACTAAATGGGAGATCCGCTCCAGGTTTTCCAGCCAGCCCTGTCCCTAAAGTTTCAGCACCCGGCTTATAAGACGACCCCTGACTTTTGAGAAGATTTTCATGGGTTAAAAAGTCGTCTTATACGATGGAAAATACGGTATTAACTTGATTATGTCATATAATTTGTTAACTATAATGGCTCATGTGTTTAAAGTAGCTTGGCAAAATATGTGCATTTGTGGTATTTGCCTTTCTGTAAGAATGAGTTAAGGATGCTTTTTTAACTAATAGTGCTGCTGTTACTCCTTTCTGATGAGTGGAAATAGCCCATTTGGGATTTGAAATATCCCATGTTCCCAGTTCTATTATACAAGAATCTTCAGATATGTGTAGGCCAGACATGTCAAACACAAGGCCCGGGGGCCGGATCCGGCCCGCAAAGTGGTTTCATGTGGCCCACGAAGCCAGCCTGGAAACAGTGAGGGAACGGCCCCCACTGCCTTGGCCCTGGCCCAGAGACCCTATTTCTGCCAGAGACCCTCAGATCTGTCCCACTTCTGCCCAGGCCCCCATAGGCACCCTTGATGCGAATGATGTAGAGCTGGCCATGCCCACCCAGTAGGCCATATGCACTCTAGCCACGCCCACCCAGTAGGCCACGCCCACCCTGGCCATACCCACCTGGCCCCTTGAGGGCAACCGCAATGCTGATGCGGCCCTCAATGAAATTGAGTTTGACACCCCTGGTGTAGGCAATCATCACTTGTTTCATGTTTTATAGGTAGGATAGTAGCAAAGTAGCCTAGACACAAAGTTGCTGTTTTTTAGATTCATATAGGATATCCTGTGTATTCACGCCTCCAAATATTTTTGCTGTTTCCATCTTCCTTCAAGATGACATTGACTCTTATCAGTGAACATGCTCTGTATAGCTTAGAAATGTATGTATACTGAGAAGTTATGACAAACAGGAGCATGTGTTTTATTTCCATTAAATGCTATGCTCCAGGTTGTCATAACTTTTTTCAGTATCTTATTAGTTAAACTATTAGAATATGTATATTAGTACTATGGAATTCTTGTTTCTTCCTTAATTTGGCTACTAACTTTTTGAATAACCTATTATGTTTCATAAGAAACTAAAAGAAGGACTATTATGGTAATAAGTATTTACAGACCGAGTGCAACCCCAAACCCCCTCTGGTGCTGGTGGGTGTGGCTGCAGTGATAACGGCAGACTGGGTGGGACTCAAAAGTTCAATCAATTCCAAATTTGCGAGATCTTCCCCCCCCCCCCCCGGAAAAAGTTGATTTGATTGAACCTTTTTTTCCCCACGGTGGCAGAGGCCTAAAGCGAAAAGGTTTTATAAAACCCAGCTGAAGGCCTAGGACTGGGGCAATGGCGCGCGTGCCCTCAGAGAGGGCTCTGCGTGCCAAGGTTTGCCACCACGGATTTAATTTATATGGCCATATCAACTAGTTGCATGAATATCTTAAGAAATCCACTAATGAAATCTATTCATAATTAAAGCAGATAAATATGAAAGTATTTGGCATGTTACTATTTTGTTGTAGTTCGTGCCCATGCTGAAATACTTATAAGTAAACTTCATACATTATGACGGTTAGTTAGATCTTTGTATTAAACTTTGGCAGCTTGAGTTTTAACACAAAAGCTGCTGTGAACATAATTAACATAGCTCGTGATCCAGTGGTTCATGTGCTGAGCTAGAAAAATCTAGGTTTAAGTCTACTAAGCCACAAAACCTCATTCTTTATTTGCATAGGTCATTGCTCACAGGGTTGTTGTGAGGATAACATTGGAGAATGGAATATATTGCCTTGAACATTTAAGAAAAAAGAAGGTTGCAGAATAATCTTAAAAGACATATTCAACTGTTACGGTTATGCAAGGCCATTTTAAGAAAAAAAACTTGTAT
This sequence comes from Vipera berus, assembly GCF_964194415.1. Lineage (NCBI taxonomy): Eukaryota > Metazoa > Chordata > Lepidosauria > Squamata > Viperidae > Vipera > Vipera berus. The sequence continues at coordinate 20,887,117 of NC_138206.1, forward strand.
ACTAGATTAAAAAATGTTTGCTTCTTTATGCAGCTTGTAAACCATCTAGAAGAAAAGGCAAATATTTTTATGCATTCTACTCTCATTTTCCAAAGGAGGACCCTAGTTTTGATCTCTTTTTGCGGTTATTATTTTTACTGATGAAGTTTTACTTACTTGTACCTAGTACCTATTTTATGGTTTTCACTTATAAATCAGGAATAAGCATGCTATCGTCTTGAGTAGTTTTTTCTTAGAAAAAGATAGAACTTGAAACATAGCAACAACCATTTTCTGTTGTGATAAATAAGTTTTAATATTCAGCATTAATTGGTACAGATGATGTCTCACTGTTGTATTAGATGTTTTCAGCCTGTGGATATTGCAGGGTTTTTCTTTAAACCTAAGCATGAATTATTGAAGAAGCTTGTTGAAATATATGAAACTTAATACTATGATAATTAGAAGCTTTCACTATGCCATTATTGTAAAATAAAATTAAGAGAATATAATAATAATGTATTAAAGTTGTATGCTTCCTAATTCCCAATGACTCCTTATATCAGGCATGTCAAACTGCTGGCCTGCGGGCCAGATGCATCATACTGAAACCACGCCCACCCCATTGCTGGCAATGGGGGAAAAGTCGTGATACATGACGTCGCGAGTTTGACATGCCTGTTCTATATAGTAGAACAGAAAATATACTAAAGAGTAACTTCATTGGCTAACTTAATCTGATATAGAATTGTTTTAAAAGGGCTAGGGTAGAAGTAATTGGTGCCAAACTATAAAATTCAGTATTTTTTTGCTGCTTCTTTTAATATAAACATGAATCTTGCAACTTGGTTTAGCTGTGAAAGGATATGAACAAGTGGGCAGGCAAGTGAATATTACTGGTAGCAGCAGAAACACTGTTTCAAATAGTTCATTTGTGCTTGAGGTATAGGAACTGCTGTACACTGAATATCTCCAGACTAAAGATGGACAGTTCTGTGTTTTTTAAATAGAGAAATATTTTGAATAGTGGAATTTTAGTGATAGAGAAATAAGGATAAGTAAAAATAAGGCCATAATGTAAGCTGCAAAATATTTTACTATAATTTTGTCATTTTTAACAGTAGTTTAGAATACTGCATAAAACTTAACAGGGCTAATTTAGATGGTGAACAATTTTCTTTTCTCAATATTTATGGCCTGAGCAAATTGTTCCTTTTGTTTTGCTACCAGATCTTCAAACATGCAGGTTTTGGCCAACATGAAGCTTCAAGTTTCATTTTTTAAAAAATATTAGTTTAAAAAAATCTGCATTGAAATATTTGGTTGGTAACATTAATAAGGAAAATAAAATAGGATTGTGTGATTTCTGTTTTTTTAAAGGAAGATAGCACTGTATCTATTTTGGGAAATCTTGCTTGCAATGGGAAATATATTGATGTAATATTTTTATGACATTCGCTGAGATTCTGCTGTGGGTAAACTTGACCATATTGTTCATCTCAACAGCCAACTTTTGAATTGTTAAGGATTTGAAAATCCTTTAAATCTGAAGGATTTTGGCTGAAAATTGAATTACTTTACTGTCACTTTTCATGGCAAATTTGCATTCTCAATATTTATTAAATCTATTTCAGGATGCTTATTTCCCAAAAAACATTTCCAGCTTGTCTAGAGAACTGAGCAAAGTTCCCAGGATCAAAAAGGCATTGGAAAACTTTAAATTCCTGGATGTTTTTGAATAAGTAAGTATTTGGATTTGAAATACATTTTTTAAAAAAATATTAACTGCTTCAAGCAGTCAATTGAATGGGGGAAAATTAAATATAAAATTAATTAAGTAATAAGAAAGATTGAACATAAAAAGTTTATTGAAAACAGTAGCTTATATAAATTGTCCAAAGAGCTTAGTTGCTTATGCTAACCAGAGTAAGAATTAAACCAGGGGTGGGCAACCTTGACTCTTTTATGACTCGTGGACTTCAACTCCCAGAATGTGGCTCAGGAATTCTGGGAGTTGAAGTCCACGAGTCATAAAAGAGCCAAGTGTGCCTATCCCTGAATTAAACACTTCCCAACTGAGAAGTAATTTATTCAGAATTTCAGTTTCTTTCGATGCAGTTAGGGTAGGGGGAATATGTCAAGCTTGTTGCCAATTCTAAATGTAATTGAACTATAATATTTCATTTTTCTTTGAAATGTCTACATTATATTTCAAACGCTATAGCTAAGTTGCACATGAAAGTAGGAACTGTTATATCTGGGCTACAAAAATACAGATAACTGTAGGAGTAAGACAGATTTTTTTCCCATTTTTTAACTGCTATCTAGTAGCCATCTAAATTTGGGTTGTCTAGATATGGTAAATCTATGTGAAAGAAAGCCAGAATTTTCAAAATGTTAGCTTACTATGATTTACCAGATTGCCGATTTGTACAGAAATTATTTTACTAGATTATAAGTAGTTTAATGGAACCCAGTTTGATATAGCAATTAAATTTACTGAACTAGAACTGGGAGACTATGTGTTCTAGTCCTTAGCATGAAGTCACTAAAGAGTGTCTTAGAGCGCTAGTCATTCTCTCTCAGCCATTGGAAGAAAAAAGTAGTAAACTACTTTTGAAAATGTTGCCAAGAAAACTCCATATCCCTATAGTTGCCAGGCGTCAAGACTGGCTCAAAGCTGTAGATAGGTACGTGGATGGATGGATGAATGAAGGACTGACCAACCTTTATCAATTCAAGATCTGCATTTGGCCTTTTATTGGCAAAAGTAGATTGGACCCATACACACCCTAAATTTGATTTCATTCCACTTTAATACATTTAAATCCACATAGTATAATGCATTGGTTGTGGCAGGAATAGACAGACCAACTTGTTGCCCAAACTTGATGGCGTGAGCTGAGAGAGACTATTGTCCCAAAGTCACCCAACTGCCCAGCTTAGTAATGCCTAAGGTGGGATTAACAACTCAAAGTCTCCTGGTTTCTACCTGGTGTCCTAACTACTTATCCAGTATTTTTAATTATTTCATTTCATTAATAAGAAAATTTGGTGATAATCTTTGAAGAAGCTCCATGTGTCACATCCCAAAATTGGGGGAATGGACATGTGGCCCTAGGACTTCAGATTTAATTAAGAAAAACAGAAGCTAGTTATCTGCTTTGATAGTAATGTGGGACTAGGAATTCGCTTTTGCTGTCCTAAAAGTCATGGTTTGTTCTTGGCTCTTAGATGCCAATTTGAGCTTTGTTTCAGAGAAACAGTTTGGTTCCTGGGTTACAATGAACAAGAGTAGTTGCTTTTTTAATTGAATCTTGCTTGCAAGAGGAAATGATAGAGCACTGGGCTTAGTCATTCAATAAAACCTTGCTTTGTTTTATTTAGAACATATTTAAATAATTAGTTAAAAAAACGGTACTTAAAAAAATAATTAAAATATAATCAGATGATGTTTTTAGTGAAACTGCTTTCTCTTTTTGTAACAGTTTTTCTGGAAGGCCAGAAGGTAGCTGAAAATTGGCGTTGTCTGAACCTACGTCTGGTTTATAAGGGCATATCGCAATGGCAACTGGCCTAGCCAATGTAGGAAGCTCTTTTGGAGGTCCATCTAATTCTCTGGTGTCTAGATCTAAGTTCCAGAGTACCTCCATAGAAGATGATGATGATGTTGTATTTGTTGAACCTGTACAACCTCCACAAATCTCTGCACCATTAATAACAGACCACAGAAATGTTTTTAATTCATCCAGTAATGAAGAGCAACATGGAAATGACCCTAAAATGCCAGCTCCGTCAAAAGACATGAGCGCTCAGAAGGGAAGTATAACTGAGACTATTATTATTGATGATGAAGAAGACATTGAAACAAATCAGGGACAAGAGAGAAATGATTCCAGTTTCAGTGAAAGAAGATTTCCAGAGGGTAAAAACAGAAACAATGAAATGGAATTCTCAACATCCAGTTTTTCAAGAAGTAAGGTAAATGCAGGAATAGGTAATAGTGGTATAACCACAGAACCAGACTCTGAAATTCAAATAGCTAATGTTACTACATTAGAAAGAGGTATGAGCTCTGTGAGTGTTGGCCGTTTAGAAAATACTGAAGGGCGTGACATGAACTTAATGATAACACATGTAACATCACTACAGAATACCAACTTGGGAGATGTATCTAACGGACTGCAGTCAAGTAATTTTGGTGTTAATATACAAACATACACCCCATCTTTAACTTCACAGACCAAGACTGGTGTAGGACCTTTCAATCCTGGTAGAATGAACGTAGCTGGTGATGTCTTTCAGAATGGAGAATCTGCAACTCATCATAATCCAGGTAGGTTGTATTTATGTATTTTTTTTAATCTTAAGACTTGCAAAGTCTCATAAAGCCAATTATATTCTAAGTTCTTTTGAAACTATTGCGGTGCAGTTTCATAAAATTGTATATTGCTTGAAAGATTAATGTAAACCACATTTTTATAATAAAAGAGTGCTTTAAGCAATTAAAATTTATTGAGTACAATTATCTGGAACCTTGGGGCCTTTAAAAGAATTCCTACCTCTGGGGGCAGATGAGTAAATTAAATACCTTGAGTATTGTGGATTCCTTCATAATAAGGCAACCATGAGGATGTAGTTAGAGAATGTCTACATTATGTAGAAAATGAAAGTAGGAAATTAAAAGAAAAGTAATTTAGTATAGAATCTAAGAAAAATAATTAGATGGGTCTCAGTTGTAAAACAAAATCATTTCAACTCTTTTCTAAAAGTAAGCTTGAGCAAGACAAAGAGAAATTGACTTAACAGGAGCTGAACATCATATACTAAATTCTGTATTTACCTTGTCAAAGGATAGAAATAATGAACTATTTATTTATTTATTAAATTTGTTTGCCAATTATTTTGCCTGTCTTACAAAAACACTCAAGACAAACAGCATCACATGCACATGGAACAACAAAACCATTCCCTGTTTCCCAAGTGAGCAGTTACCTCCCTCACATCCCAAGACATGCTCAGTGCTCCTAGGTAAAATGAGGACCCAGATTGTTGGGGGCAATAAGCTGACTTTGTAATAATGCCGCTTGGGGGGGGTGAAAGCCCTAATAAGCAGGCATATACATAGAATGAAGGCTATTGCTAAGCACATTGGTTTGTGCTTAAATTGTAAGCCGCCCTGAGTCTTCGGAGAAGGGCGGGATATAAATGGGATTAAAATAAAAAAATAAAATAAAAAATACTTACCATTTTTGTGCTTTTACTGGCAATTCTCATTAGAAATTGGCTGGCATTCTTAAGAATGAAAGATTGCGTGGGAGTCTGGCAACATGTTTTTCTAAAAAAAAATTTTTTAGCTGAATAATCTGAAGTGCAATCAATAAATACTATGCAGGCTATTTGCTAAAAAAATTCTTACCTGCTGTAAAATTAAGCTGAATATTTTCAGCATTCTTTTCATTTGAATGAGCGTTAAATATATTTGGGGAAACATCCCTCAAAGTATAAGTTTGTTAATAAACATAAAATGAAACCGTACTTGTCTAAATGTTTACATATAGAACAGTGACTGCCAATCGTGGAGGTTTGCTGAGCTCCAGTAGCTAACAGTTACATACAATAGGACTGAGCAGTGGGAACTAAGGAATGTGCTCACTCAAATTAATCACCATTGAATTACTGTGCAGTGTATTGTGGTACTTTGTGGTTTTACTTTTGAGTTGTACTTGAAGGCTGTATGCAAATTTAATAATTTATTTGCATTATTTATAAGCCACTGTTTAATGACATTTCTTATGATTTATAACAAAAATACAGTTTTGAATAATCTTAAACTTATATGCTGCTCCTTCTGATGACTGGGTAATTTATAGATAAAACATTTAAAAACAAAGAACGATACCAGAAACAAGCAAGAATAAAATAATAATGGCAAACAAAACAAATGGGCAAGAAACAGAAAGGAAGAAGAGCCTTTCCTTCCTAAGGCCTGAAAAGCCAGATCTTTAAGACCCTTTGAAAGACCAATATTACCAGTTCAAACTTGGGGGGGGGGAGAACTGGGCTCATTCCAGGTATTTTATTTTATTTTATTTTTTTAAAATAAAGCCTATTTATAATGCAAGCTGTTAGGCCATTTATCTGACATCTATAGCTTCATTTTGAGATGACGTATACAATTGAAAATATTTGCATTAAATTTCACTGTTAATCAGATATGTAACAGTTGGAATAGAAGTTTTAAATTCGATGGTTTAAAAAGATTTATAAGGAAACCAGCGGTTCTGAAAAAAAGAATGTAGGCTTAACAAAAGTAACTAAAAATATTTCTTACAGCCGTGTACTAAGCATATCGACAACTCAATATTTAATTAGTAATTTTGTTCACTAATGGCTGAATTTTGAGTACTGAACTGCTTATAACTGTTGGATTTTGATGTGCTTCTTGACGATTTCTACGTTCCTTTGTGAGAGCTACATACATTTTGATATAGTCAAATGTGTGTTAAATAAAATGCCTGTCATGTATTCGATTCTTTTCCGAATACATTGAATCACAGCCAGCCCATTGATAAGGATTTCCCTGCTGTGTATCATAAGCTACCATTATTGTTATCTGTTAGCATTCTCTCATACCTGGGGCTAATATCAGGCCTGTTTTTATACAGCAAGAATCCATACCATGCAACTACAGATTGTGAAACCTCAGAAAACATGGCACTTGTCTCAAAAGAACAAAAAAAAATATACAAGGATAAAGAAGAAAATTGGATCTTTACCAGAATTAAAAATAAAAATGAAGCATTGGAGCACTTTTCCTCAATGTTATGGAAATATCAGTGTCATGACTGCATCTATAGTAGTTGTAGCTACATTCTCAAAGTAGCTATTGGTAGTGCTTTGCTTAGTGTTGCTTTGCAGACCCTAATAGGTATATTTATAGGGTGGCAATCAAGGTTCCATCCCACTAGTTTTTGAGCTTGATGCTGTTCTCCGTCAGAGGTTGAGAATATATTTTATTCTCCAATGTATTTCCTATCAGTAGGATCTCAGCTTTGAGGAAACATTTTCTACTTTCCTCTGTTGTGTGCTTCCAAATTTTCAGTATGATGGAAGTAAGCCTGAAGAAAGGATTATAAGAGCAGAATAGTAAAGCTGCCAGGAATTATTGGGAATAAATATTGAATGTTAAGTTTTCCATGTGCACAAAACAGAGACTTCAGGACAGTGTGCCAAAAATTGTTGATATGTGATGCCCTTTATTTTGTCTAATGAGTTCACGTCTATAGTTATCAACTTCAGATACCTGAAACCACAAGGGAAAAATGGTTTTCAGACCTTTATTATTTTTTTCAGTGCATTCACATGAAACTTTCCAATGTTTCATGAGCATCACTAGTTTTTAAATAATATTCTTCAGGACAGGTATATGATACCTGCATTATTTTTTGCATGATTGTTTCATGACTTTGCAAATATTGCAAAATAATTTGTGAAAACATCACTGAAGATTTGATGGTGTTACTAGGTTGATCACTACTAGAAGTTAAAAAGATGAAAATAAACTGTATTTTTGCCACAAAAATAGAATTTGACTGCATTATCAATTGTTATACAAGAAAGTGCAATACTGAACTGTGATACCAGAACCAAAATTACTGAAATGTAACCAATGGCAGAAAATGCTGCCCAAGCAATGATTTTTAATAGAAGATAAAAATAACCGTGAAAGCTAGAGATTGGAGGTGTGGATATTGTTAGTATAGGAGGTATGTATCAAATAGACCAGACATGTCAAACTTGCGACATCAGGTGACTGTTTTGCCATTGCCGGCAATGGGGTGGGCGCATCAAATAGACCAGACATGTCAAACTCGCGACATCAGGTGACTGTTTTGCCATTGCCGGCAATGGGGTGGGCGCGGCTTCTGGATGACACGTCTGGCCCACGGGCCAGCAGTTGACACCCCTGAAATAGATAGTGTGCTCTATCTAGCTCATACAACAAAACTGCACAAATTCAAATGTTTTGCCCAAATATTTCAAGTTGGTTGTGTTCTGTTGGAACAAAACTCAGAACAGAGCTGGAAATGTTTTGAGTCTCCAGGCCAATCAGAACTTCAGATCAGCTTCCATTCAATAGCTTCTTATCTCAGACAGGCAAAGTAATATATATGTAAGTGTTGCCTATTAACCATATTGTTAAAAAAAAAGTCATTGATATGATTGTAAAATATTTTTGGAACATTACAATAAATTTCATAAGAAAAAATAAGTTTGTCATCATGAACTGGTATTCAAAAAGTTATTTACACACTGTTTTCAACCAAAAGAAAAGCGAGAGGCCTTTTAAATTATTTTACATTTGTTATACCTATGTTCTTTGGGTATATTTATTTATTAAACTTATATGCCATACATCTCACTTTGAAAAAGGAGTATATAGGCCAAAGAGAACAGTTAAAACATTTAAGTTTAGCTTGGTATAGGCACTGCATTTTTTTGTTTTCTTGTTGCTGCCTATTAGAGAGAAGCCCAAGAAAAGCATTTTTTTATTTTCCTGATATTTTTGCTTCCATATAATGATAGCTGATAGTTACAAAAAATAAAAAAACTATATAAGTAATGTTAATGTGAGAGCATACACAGTGTACATATGTATATCAACCCCAAGAAAATCAAGATTTTTTTTATGTACCATCTCAATGGCAATAACAATACTGTGTTACTTCCTATAAATATTTAAACTCAAAATTGATTGGGACACATGAAAATGAAATTACATATGACACGTGAACTGCAGTTGCAGAGATACAAGAAAATGTACTTCAAGTCAGAAGGTATTGCCAAAAGCAGGTAGCTAACACTGAATCATAGAAAGTATGCTCAAGTTAAAAGTAACAATAATTTAATTTGTACAGTAGTTTAAAATCCTCTGCTACTACTCAAGGTAAGTATTCATTACTTCTATATAATACAGACAGAATGTAAACAGTATGAGATGCTTTTCAGATATGGGTAGTCCTTGAGTTACGAATGTAATTGAGCCTGTCAATTACATTCGTAACCTGAGAATTCGTAAGAGTGAATGGCATAACTTGAACACGATTACTCCCTGCTTTGGCCCATGCATTTGCTAATCAAATGTGCGGGTCATTAAGTGCACACGAGGTATCTCAGGGTAGGGAAGGCCTAGTGCAGGGACAAGACCACTGCATCCAGCCACCAAACACCTCCCCTCACTTATTGAGAGACCCCATGCTTCTCTTTCCACCCCTTGGGGTCCCAAGCTGCTTGGGCCTTCCCCACCCTTCACCGACTGCTAATTTACCTTTGGCATAATGTTTGATAGCCCCGCACTTTCCACGCTCACCTCCTGTACAGTGTTGAGTGCCGGAGCCCTTGTCATAGTGGAGAAGCGTCAGACCAGTCTGTCCCCTTCCCTGCCAAGCCCTAGCCTATCTCACAAGCGGACACAGCTCTCCCCTGCCACTTGCTGGAGTGCTGAACCACCTGGGCTTTACAAATTGCACTGCCACAGAAGTGGAGAGCTTGGCACGCCACCGCCCTGCTCCCCTCACTTCCCAAAAGCATTCCTTCGCTAAATTGCAAGAGCGCCTCCTCAACAAACCTTTCCAGCTCCCTTGCGTTTCTCCGCCACAGTGGGCAGGGAAACAAGTTTGTGGGACAAAAAAAAAATTTCAACCCTACCTTCCAACTTTGAGAGATCTTATTTTTCTTCGCAAGAAGTTAGAATGTCTGAACTTTTTTTTTTTTAATCCCACGAACTATGCAGTGGCAGAGAAATGTGATACGGGTTTGTTTAGGAGCCCCTCTTGCAATTTAGCAAAGGAATGCTTTTTGGAAGCAAGGGGATCAGAGTGGTGGCATGCCAAGCTCTTCAGGTTTGCAACAGTTCAATTTGTAAATTCCAGGTGGGTTCGGCACTCCAGCAAGTGAGGGGCAGGGCTGTGCCTGCTTGTGAGAGAGGCTGGGGCTTGGCAGGGAAAGGGAGAGGTTGGCTTGGCGCTTCTCTGCCTGGCTGGACAAGAGCTCCGGTACCCAAGGCTGCGCAGGAGGCAAACGTGGGCAGTTACAGTGTCTCTGTGGTCATTTGTAAGTGAGAATGGCCACTAATGTTGCAACATATGTAACTTTGGGAGCCATTCATAACTAATTTTGTGGTGGGGATGTCGTAACTGGACATTTGCTAAGCGAACGTTTGTAACTGGAGGATTACCTGTACTGAATAATTTCTATACAGCCTTGTAAGATTTAATAAGAAATTAGGGAAGTAGACAAACTTGAAACTTTTTATTCTTATTTTAATAATTGAAATTAAGATGTAAACTTTTCTTCTTATTTCTTAAACCAAGGTTTGAAGGATGTTTGTTTTACATGACTGATTGTTTTACATGACTAATAAATCAGTTCCATGTTGTCCTTATTTACTCTGGCCATTGTAAAAAGTAGCCTCATTATTTAACTTGCTTTGTAGTAGCATGTTAAATTGAATAAACTATGAACAAGAATCTTACATAGGAACAATTCATATTTTAAAAATTTTTAAAATGTTGATTTAAATAGTAATATACTCAGTTACCCTGGTTTATAATCTTTTACTGCTATTTCTATGACTATAAGAATTTTTTTTAAAAAGGCTGTGTAGAAATTATTGCAGTTCAATTCACTGCATGTTAACAACAGTTGAACAATCTCTGTTGTTTTTACCTGCACTAGCAATGCAATACTGTGCTTGTGTCAGATTAATGCCACCCTATTGCCATTGTAAACGCCTAAAGCTGTTTACTTAATTCCCAGTTTCTTTATTTTGTATTTTTAAGATTCCTGGATATCTCAGTCGGCTTCATTTCCAAGGAATCAGAAGCAACCAGGTGTCGATTCCCTGTCTCCTGTGGCATCTCTTCCCAAACAAGTCTTCCAACCACCTGCACAACAGCAACCTTCAAAGCAGGTTAAAGTCACATGTGCTAACTGCAAAAAGCCTTTGCAGAAGGGCCAGACGGCATACCAGCGGAAAGGATCTGTTCATCTGTTTTGTTCTACTACTTGCCTTTCATCATTTTCACATAAACCAGCTCCAAAGAAACTCTGTGTTATGTGCAAAAAGTAAGGATTTTTCTTATTTGATCACATTTGTTAAAACTAGTCCTCTTAATTGTTCCAATAACTTTGTGAAATCCATTTTATTATTTAAGATACTTTTCTTTATGTTCTTTTATCAGCTTTTTGTTTATATATATATATATATATATATATAAGGTAAAGGTTCCCCCGCACATGCGTGCTAGTCGTTTCCGACTCTAGGGGCCGGTGCTCATCTCCGTTTCAAAGCCGAAGAGCCAGCGCTTGTCCGAGGACGTCTCCGTGGTCATGTGGCTGGCATGACTAGACGCCAAAGGCGCACGGAACGCTGTTACCTTCCCACCGTAGTGGTCCCTATTTTTCTACTTGCATTTTTACGTGCTTTCGAACTGCTAGGTGGGCAGAAGCTGGGACGAGTAACAGGTGCTCACTCTGTTACGCGGCACTCGGGATTCGACACGCCAAACTGCCGACCTTCTGATCGACAAGCTCAGCGTCCTAACCCACTGAGCCACCGCGTCCCTTATATATATATATAGTCCTGGGCAAAGATTGAGAATCATTAAGAAAAGCAGGCTTAGTTAAGTTTGTTAATGGCTAGTAATAATTTACTGTAATTGCTATTCTCTGTTCTGACATTTGGTGGGAATTAAAATTAATAGTAAATGTAGACATAAGCATGGTTCTAATTTATAGGTGCATGCCCAAAATGCCATAAATAAATAAACGGAGAGAAAAAAGTAACATTTTATAAATGGAAATGGGTTTGCATAATAATTGAAGTAACCCAGATTTTCTGTGATAAATGTCTACAATAAACTAGTAGATAGTCATATTGCCAGTTATTTTATAGTTACCCATATCAATGAGTGATATATTAGATTATCTTATTTAAAACTGCTTTGTTGTAATAAATACATCCATTCTGATGCATTCAGATTTTTTTTTTAAAAAAATAACTAAATGGTTATAGAAAGTTGGGCTTCATATAAGCCTCTATCTAATACATGTAAATAGAAAAGCAAGGTCTTTTAACTGTTGGTGTTTGTCAGCAATAAATAAGAAAAGCATAAAGCAGTAATTTTGTTGGTAGTGGCATTTCCTAGGTCACCATTTTTATCTTTTAATTTATCTCCTTCCATCATTGTTTTCTGATTACTAGTTAAAGGTAATAAACATAATGTTACTTGTAAAACATTGTGAAATGAAAAACTGGCTGAAAGAACACACTGCTTTTCCATTGTGTCTATCTCAAAAGCAATATTTCCATCTTTCTTGATGTCAGTTGTAATCAAGAATTGCCTTCAACAGTTGGTAACAAAACATACTGTGATACTTTCTGTCTCATTGACAAGTTAATCCTTGTAGTATATACATGTATAAAAACATGATTAATAGCATAAAAGGGGATAAATAGGGATTGGAAGAAGAAGGTTTATGTCTTGTTACATCAGTACAAAAAGATAAACCTGCTAAAAGCTTCATAAAAGCAGGATGATAGAAATTACTTAGTCTTTGACCAATTATATTTGTTTTCCTCTGTGTCACTGTTTTGTAGCATAATTGCTTTTTCATTAAAAATAGAAACGGACTCTTGTTAAGAAGTTACATTATTTTCTGGTGAGGATGTGTATTAAACTCATAAAGATAGGATAGGAAGGGTCTTTTTTAAAGAGCTGTAACTTCTGAGAGTAAAGAACGTACAGTGGTCGCTAAAGTACTGAGACAGAATGATTTTGTTTTTCAGAGACATAACAACAATGAAAGGTACCATTGTTGCTCAGGTTGATTCAAGTGAATCTTTCCAGGAGTTTTGCAGTACATCATGTCTGTCTTTCTATGAAGACAAACAGAATCCCTCAAAAGGAATCTTAAATAAGTCAAGATGCACTATCTGTGGTAAACTAACTGAGGTTTGTTTGCTATTTTTCACTGAATTTATTCCTAAAATCCATTTTATTTGAGTTACTTAAGAAACTATCGATACCATTATATCGTTGTTTAGAGAAAAACGAGTGGATTATTTAGTTAAGGCTCCCTATTAATTGAGTAAATTTTATTTGATGTATCACATTTCATCTCTTGACAAATACTAACTCATAGTAAGTAGAAGACATCAAACTTCTATAGTTGAATGAGTAAAGCACCATCTTGGCCTTTGGGAAATCTGGGAACACTTTCCCCTTCAGATTTTTTTTAAAAATAATGTTTAAATATTTCTTAATTGGAACATTTGAGCATGCAGTACACACACTCCTACACACACTGTTCTATATCTTTGCAAGAATGCATAGACTTTATTTTTCAGAGGGAGGGAAATCAGTTGTATGCCAAAGCTGTTCTAATTGTCTGCTGTCCAAAGAAACTAAATTGTTATGGAATAGGGACTATTGGGACAAGCAGGGATTGAGAAAGAGCAAATTAGCTTTATGTTTGAATATTTAAATTTAAGGGCAGTATTATATTTGTGTTCATCTTTTTTTAAAACCTCACTTTTGTTAACACCTGTGAACATTATTAATAAATTTTATGTAATTTTATGTACCCTATAAAATGCATTATCATGACTTATATTTTTTAAACTAATAATTACAGGTCTATTAAATTTCTTTAGTGACTGAATATAGTGATGATAAAGCAGCATGTCCTTTATCATCATTATAATCTTTATAACAATGCTAGATGTATTTTCTATACAGTTAAAGTGCTTAACATCTATATTTTAAGTGCCAGTGCAAGCTTCTGTTTCTGAAATGGCAGATTTCAAGGTTGGTTAAACAACCTAAAGATGTGCTTGAAATTCATAGTTAAAATAAATCTAGATCTTCATATAAAATTACATTTTTGCTTTTAGATACGCCATGAAGTTAGCTTTAAAAACATGACTCATAAGTTGTGTAGTGATCACTGCTTCAATCGATACCGAATGGCAAATGGTTTAATCATGAATTGTTGTGAGCATTGTGGAGAATACCTTCCAAGTAAAGGTGCAGCAAACAATATTCTTATGGTTGATGGAGAGCCGAAAAGATTCTGTTGCCAAAGCTGTGTTAGTGAATATAAACAGGTAATTTCTACATTTATTTTTATGTAACAGTATTGTAAATTCTTCAGTTAGATTGTACCATTACAGTCAAGAGTTGTGCTTTTTGTTGTTAATTTAGAAACATGTTTGCTGAAGTATGAAGACAAAATAAGAATAGAATATGTTGTGACTCTACTGATTGGAGTAGTATTTCTACAAGTTCTTTTCACTTGGATTTGTAAAATACTGTTTTGCTTTTTACAGTAAAACTATGTTGTTCTGTAGCATTCTGTTATTCACAGTAAATGAGGTTTCAGTTTTTTATCATGACCTAGAAATTATGTGCTTCATTTTAGAATGTCCCAGTTGTTTTGAAATGAATACAAAAAATAACTATCTCCCTACAAGTTTTATATGCCTGCACAAGTGTTTCACCAAGGATCTTGAAAGAGAAACCAGTAGTTCACTTTTTCCAGACACAATTATTATTTTGAATGTATCCGCCTTTCTATGGCTAGTTCATCTGTAACTATGAAGATAAATTGTCACAACTACATTTCTACAGCAGGCTCTCTTTAGATGACATAACCAATAATTTCCAACAATATAGGTGCATTTACACTATTAGTGTTACTGTTTTCAAGTTTAGGGTGATATATATTTGTTTTTACATCTCGGGGGAGGGGGAGAATAGTCTCAGTAGCCTGAAGTTATTCCATCCAGTTTTTCCTGCTTCCCTGTATCCCAGTTCTTTCCAAAGTATTTTCTGATCCTCAGAAGATTCTTCTCTGGAAGCACAGATTCCTCCTCCTCTGGAAGCACAGATTCTTGGAGGTCAGGAAAGTTTCTATAACAGAAACCTCCATGTGCACTGAACCTTTGGACTTTAGGCTAGTACAATGTTTTTTCAAGATACATTTTAAAAGGTAAAGGTTCCCCCACACATGCGTGCTAGTCGTTTCTGACTAGGGGCCGGTGCTCATCTCCGTTTCAAAGCCGAAGAGCCAGCGCTTGTCCGAGGACGTCTCCGTAGACGCCAAAGGCGCACGGAACGCTGTTACCTTCCCACCGTAGTGGTCCCTATTTTTCTACTTGCATTTTTACGTGTTTTCGAACTGCTAGGTTGGCAGAAGCTGGGACGAGTAACAGGCGCTCACTCTGTTACGCGGCACTCGGGATTCAACCCACCAAACTGCCGACCTTCTGATCGACAAGCTCAGCGTCCTAACCCACTGAGCCACCGTGTCCCGAG
This sequence comes from Vipera berus, assembly GCF_964194415.1. Classification (NCBI taxonomy): domain Eukaryota; kingdom Metazoa; phylum Chordata; class Lepidosauria; order Squamata; family Viperidae; genus Vipera; species Vipera berus. Next base: position 20,902,479 of record NC_138206.1, read on the forward strand.
ATACATTTTAGAAGATCCTAATTTAAAAGAAGGATTTTCTGTTTTTCTTTAAATGAAAGCTTTTAGCTAGTTTTCTAAAAATACATTATAGTGAATGAAAAATATCCTAGGATTTCTGTTTTAATTTATCCTGTTCGAAATGTTGAGATGCTGCTTATATTTTTGATAAATATGCAACCAGCACTTTTAGAAACATAACACAGGCCTTGTTGTTTTATTACACAGCAAAACAAAAGGGGCAAAATAGGTTATCCAAGATACTAAAAATGATAGGCATACAGAGAAGCCACGGAGAAACTTGGAGAAGCCTTGAATAAGATTTCATGAAGGAACCCAAAAGATACAAGAATAACATGCATTGCAGAAATTCCAAGTGAACATGAAATGTGGTTAAATGATAACTCTGTATCTCAGTTTATTGTGACTTGTACATTTTTTTCACTTGTATAGATAACTTTATGCTATTTTACCATATTATCCCATATGTTTTCGGAAGAGTGAGGTCATATAATATGTGTAGAGACCATTCTAAATTAGTATTTGAATCCTTGATTTTAAAAAAAAACACTTTGGGATCTAAACTTAGAAGTTATATGGGATAGAATAACACATAAAACAGTTTAAATATGTAAGTGATAGTGGGATGAATGATTTCTGTATTTGTAAAATGGGAAGATGATAAATCATTGCATTCAGTGTCATTAAGTACTGTTACAGTAACTTTTTTCTGGTGCTTTTTGACTTCAGTACATAATATATTTGACCATTGCAATGCAGTAGGGTCTTGCATGTCTTATAGTGAAATGTAGTAGGCTTACTTTCCTTTATGATTGCTTATTCTCAGAAGCAATTGTAATATGTAAATTTTCTATATTTCACTGTAAGCAACTGTTGGATATTACCGTAGGAGAAAGTCAAGAATTCCCATTGCAGTTAATGTTTAGGCATGTAGTTGATTTTATATGCTTCTGACCATGCTCCAATGAAAGAAGTGAGCATTATATTGTATGAATTTTGTGGAGAAGGTTATATTATTCTTTTATCTCTATATACATGAAAATCTGTTAGCTTCAAATAACTTAGTTTAGAATCATTTAATAAATCAGTTTAGAATCATTTAATAAATTAGTGGTTCTTTAGGCTGAACTTAAATTTTCTTTATGTAGGATGTAGGATTTTTGCATAAGAGTTAATATGAGCTGAAATTTTATATAAAAATGTTAATTATATAGGCTTTTGATTTAAAACTCAACATATCATTAGTTACAGTTAAAACATTGCTAAAATGTTCAAACATTGAGAGGTTCTCAATCTAATAGAATAACAGAGTGCCATTACAGGACTATATGATTGTTTCAAAATTTTGGGCTTTATCTTGAAAATTAGTTGAAATTTCTCCTAAATACAGTAAGGTATAAAAATGCTGATTTTGCCTTTTGCTTTTATAAAAGTTGTATTAAATAGCTGCACAAATATTTGATATTTATGTAGTAAGAAAAACTAGAACTGATACTCACGATATTTGTTCCTACTTAATATTTGTTAATAAATACATTTTTACAAATTACTTTTTTGAAGTAATTGCTTGAGTTCCAACTCACTTTGGTGTTGTTCAGTTTCATTCTTGTTAGCTTTAAGAATAGCTTTCCAAACCACTGTTCTGGATTGTTTATTCTTTTTGGACTATCAGGTTTTCTTGCATTATGATTGCCATGTGAGAAAAGTGCTCAGATGTTTGCAAACTAAAGCATACTTCATTCTGCATGTGACATGGTTATACAGGAATGTATGAGAAGGAAGGACAGCACTGTTTTTTAGCTAGTGGGATTGTACACACTACATATCATTGACCATTTTCTCAATGACACCACAGAGTTGTAGACTAAATAAGGTATTTCTCTGTTTTTCAGTGAAGCCATACTGAACTGCCAAAAGAAATTGAGTTTTAATGTAATTCTTCTGAGAAATGATTCTTACGTTTAGTATGGTCTCAAGGACCATCTTTATAGTCATCAGTCCACAAAGAGGAATGTAATATGAGACATACTATTAGGCCATCAAGTTTAGAAACATGCATTCTGATAGTTGGCTGATTCCAGTTTTTGAGGGAGTCGTTTCCCCCTCCCCTTTGCTGCAGTTATTGTTCATTGTATAAATCAACTCTAGTTTAAGAATTTGGAAAGGAAAATAGTTACTTATGGCTAGTCCTCACATAACATTGGCAATTTGGACCCGAATTTCCATTGCTAAGTGATGTAGTTGTAAAGCACAATGTCACGTGGTGTCATGCAATCACCATGGGTCATTAAGCAAGGACATTTGCCATTTGCAGTCTCCTGCCATTGACTTGCTTGTCGGAAGCAGGCAAAGAAGATTGCAAATGGCAGTCATGTAACTATGGGATGCTGCAACATCATACAGGTAGATCTTGACTTAACAACAGTACATTTAGTGACCGTTCAAAGTTACAACAGCCCTGAAAAAAGTGACTGACCGTTTTCAAAATTTGGATGCTTGGCAACTGATTCATTAAGACTGTTACCATGTCCCGAGGTCACGTGATCACCTTTTATGATCGTCTGACAACCAAAGTCAATGGGGAAGCCAGATTCACTTAAATTATTACTAACTTAACAACTGCAGTGATTCACTTAACAACTGTCATAAAATAAGGCAAAAATCACTTAATAAATGTTTCACTTAGCAACAGAAATTTTGGGCTTAATTCTCATAAATTGAGGACTATGTAATTGCAAGCCAGGTGCTTAGAGCCAGGATGATAATCATATGACGACAGGGACACTGTAGCAATCATGAGTACACAGACTGGTTGGAGGTTCCCCTTGTTCGCTGCCACCATAAGTTTGAATGGTTTCTGAATAAAGTGAGCGTTAAAGCAAGGACCATTGAACATGTGTTATAAGTTTATGTTACTAGATTATCTGTTTTATGTAGTACAATGAATACCATATTTGGTATTAGGACATTAAATCCTGAATTGTAGTTTATTTTTAAAATGAACATCTAAAATTACTATAGTAACAAATACATGTAAATGAAATTGCAAAGATTTATTTTAAATTTAATTATTATCTATATAAAAATAATATTGTTCTTTAAAAAAATGGAAATAATACAAAGAACTTTAGTTTATTATACTAGGAACTCAATTGGCCATGTGTTTTTATCTGAATTGATTATAGGAAAGCCAAAATGAACCAAAAATATTGGTTAATGTTAAGTTAGATGTTTTATTTATTTGCCTTTTATTTAAGGCAAGATTTGAATAGATAGAAAAAAATGGCAGGTGCATGTTTGATTACTTATTTCTATTTTATCAGTTAAGTTAGACTTATTAAGTATCCTTCATAGGAACAGTTTTAAAAGTCCAGGAAAGAATCTAGGAATCTGAGAAAAGTAAATATAGGCCCATTTTTTCTCTCAATTAAGTGAACAACTTATTTATTTCTTTTAAAAAAGTTGAGTTTTACTTTTCTAGATATTAACGTTGGATATGTGTGGAATGAATTCCCTTAAAAAATGTGTTCAGCTCCTTTTTAGTTTTTAGGACTTTTTTCTTAGGTTTTGTATAAATTGCTTAGTAGTTATATCTAACAATGTAATTGTATTTTTTAGAAACATACCTTATTGTAGTACTTTTACAATAAACATCTTTTGAGTACTTTTACCCCAAAGGTAAAATAGAACTGGTAAAAGTTTGTCTGACTATAAATCTTTCCAGTGCTAAAAAGGGTAAAAAAAAAAGAAATGTGGAAATGCTATTAAAAGATTTTTGTAGCCATATTTACTTTATTCATTGTTTGAATTTTGTAGCTGCTCCAAAAGCTCTGGAATATGAGAGTACTTTTAGTATGGCAAATTTTTAGCAGTAATAGGCAATATAGTGAGTATACATATCTTGTTAAATACATTTTCATAATTCAGGAAACATATTTTACATAATACTTTGAATGTATAAGTTATACATGTGAATAAAAAAGGCATTATAGATTTTAGAACATACAACTTTTAATCATCTGTTGTGAAGCTGAGGGTTGGTTACTGGTCCAACGTGGAATGAAATATATTTTATTATTTACATGCTGAAGTGTTCATGATCCTTGTAAAACAAATATTAATACCAATAAAAATTTGGGAAAATGTTGAAGTGAACTTTTTTTCCACCACTGTTTTGGAAAAGACATATTTTTGAAAAATAACAGAAACAAAAATAGATTTTTAAACAGAACAAAAAAAATGGTAATAATATTTTGCATAATTTGATTTTGATCCTAAAATCCTCATATTGGTATATTAAATTGATTTATAATTAAATGTATACTTGGATAATGCATAGTTCATTTTTGTCAAACTAGCACATATAAAAGAGTTAAATTATGATTTATTAGAATTTAGATGGTAGCTGATATTATCTAATCTTCCAATACTGATTGGAGTTGGATCTGGTTAGTACTTGCAGAGGTCTTTATCTTTTAATTAAAATAGAGCATATATATCAAATTCAGATATAACACTTGTTCAAATCCTTTTGCTTTTGAGGATCCAAAAGGCAAATTTGTGGGACCAGGAGGAGTTATTTCCAAAGTTGAAATAACAGATGACTTTTATAAAGATGAACAAGAGAGTTGATAAAAATTCAGAAAATATCCTGTAAAGAAGAGCAGTAAATACTCTTTTATAAATGGCAATATTCCCTTAAGGAAGAATTACCTTGCTTTTTAAAATATAAATACAACAATATTCCTTTTGTGATACTGATACTATTTGAGAAGAGTTAAAGTCTACTATTCTTGTTCTGAAACATATTATTTATAATTATAAAAGAATGTGTATCATATTATTCCTGTTCTAACAATAACTTTAGGCTATCAGGAAAAGATAATATAATAGCTTTTCTGGTTTCCTAGCACCTTCACAGTTTTATGCTTCAAACAGCTCATGAAGCATAAATGGGAAAACTGCTTGGTAGCTCATAATTATATCTTTCTTATAGTTTTTGGCTGCTTCTCCTAGCTTACCTGCTTGCTTTCTTGTTATTTCTTATTTTCTTTGCTGCTGTTTTGATGTTTGCACAAATCTGTCTTGCTTTCTGAGGGGCAAGGAAGAGTTTATGGCAAGTATCAAGCAATAAAACTGACTTGATTTTGACCAAAGGAATTTTTAGCATAGAAAAATCTGAAAGAATATTCAAATATATTGGATATACTGTAATGAATAGGTAACACTCATTTTTATAATCATATGATAATTCATATTTATAAAAATGTATATTAAGGTAATTATTTCATAAGGGGAATTGAGCAAGAAAATTTGTGTACTAAGCTTTTTAATATAGATGGTAGTAAGTAGGTGGAAGGCGACTTGTTGCAGGGAATGTGTGTTTGCTGAAAGAATCAAGTGGTTTCTTTAAGAAAGTATGGTTTTGCCATTTTGTTATATGCAAGGCAAAATTGGTTATATTAAGGAAGACATAAAAGTAAATAGAAAGGAATGGGAAGACCTGTGCTTGGTGAAAAAAGAATGAGGGTCAAGAATGATTGAATGCTGATTATAGATTGAATGTAAAATTACAAAAGAAATGTTGAATTGGTTAGACAGAATGAGAATAAATACATAAATGAAGTAAATAAGATGGAGAGGAAGTTATGTTTAGGTGAAATTAATGATATAACAAATGAAAAATTTAAAAATATGAATTTGTGGATATGAAAGGAATGGAGAAGTGTATTGAATATTCTGGTTTAAACTATATTTAGTTAGATTATCTTTTCTGATCTCATGCCTCTAATTTCTTTGGCTTAATATTTCTTAACTCTTTCTACGTAATGTTGCTTGCCCTAAAAAGAAGTAGCTTGATGATATATGTGTATATATGTATATATGTACTCCTGGTCTCAAGATTGAAAACTTGATTTAGAATATTATGTAAGCTTTTTTTACATAATATTACTGTTTTTAAAGCACTCAGTTTTTGTTTTTCTGATTTTTCTACCACTGCTGATCTTTTTTTTAATGCATAAGACAGAATATTGCATCTGAGTAAATGTGATGTTTCAATAAAGCCCCCTTCATGAGGGAAAATGTATTGCTTTGCTCCATGTCTGTAAACATTACTGTATTTATGTGAACATAAAGTTATTTAAAACTATTTTGCTTGCATCTTGCAGGTTAAACAGACTTAGTTTGATGTTTGCGATGTGTAAAATATATTTACCTACTTACTTATCCTGTTCTTCATCCACAAAGTTTATAGCAAAGTGTTTCCTTCCCCTTTTAATCTTTACCCCCATAACAATCCTGCAAGAGAGTTAGGATGAAACTTAATTTTTATAAATAATGGTAATTTGTTAATCAAATATTTAATGGCCTGTAACATTTAAATATAATGTTCCTTAGTTGAACATTATTTTGATTTTGATTTTTTATTATAATATATAACATGGGCTGATATTCCAAGTCAAAGATGCTTATCTACTTTGGAGCACATAAATACACATGTAGTACATTGTGAAAAATAGAACAAATACCAGGCAATTATATAAAGAGCAAGCAATTACAGCCAAATTTCCTAAAATTCAGAGGGGGGAAAAACCAACTGCTTGGTATCTCTTAGCAGCATGTGAGAAAGTTCCTATGTGTTCATCTTTACTCACAATCAGGGAGATAAATAATCATATTAAAAAAACAGGTTGTTGCAGTTTTTATAAATTGTGAATGCTAATTTTATATTGCAACAGTTGTTAGTCACCTTGCTAAACCTCCATAATAAAAACTTAATCATTTTCTTCGTTTAGTGATCACAAATTCTTTTTAAATACCTATTTTATATTGATTTGCAGAAGCAAATTCTATCAAGAACCTCAGAAACTACAGTAATTAAAATTTATTCACAACTTCTGAAAACCATACTGTCTCACACAATGTATGAAGCTGTAATTGGTGCAGTGTGAACTAGGTCAAAGAGTATTTACCCAGTATGCACTGGAGAAATGGATACATGAATATATTTTCTGTATTTAGCCCCTTTGCTTTCCTTTATCTTAGTTGCCTTTTACAATTTTTTACAGCACTTATTTGTCATTTCTTCTACAGGTTATTATTGTGTAGAAGTAATATGAATACCCTGTGCTGGGACTTTAGCTGAATATTGAAAATAGTAATGAGGTCCCAAGAAAGCTATTGAGCAACAGTTTATGATATAAATAAACTACAGTTAGTCCTCAACTTACAACCATTTCTTTAGTGACCATAAAAGTTACAATGGCACTGAAAAAAGTGGCTTATGACTTATTTTTCACACTTAACAACCTTCCAGCATCCCCGTGATCACATGATAAAAATGTGGGTGCCGGCATGTATTTATCATAGTCGCAGTGTTCACCTTTCGCAATCTTCTGATGAGCAAAGTCAGTGGCAAAGCCAAATTCATTTAACAGCCATGTTATTAACAACTGCAGTGATTCACTTAACAACTTAGACAAGAAAGGTCGTAAAACGGGGCAAACCTCACTTAACAACTGGCTTGCTTAGCAATAGAAAATTTGGGCTCAATTATTGTCATAGTCGAGAACTGCCTGTAATAAGGCAAGAGGCAAAGCAGCATAAATTAAGTCTACATAAAAAGCAAATGGAAGAGAAGGGTACAAGATAAAATTCACCTTTGGGAGGAAAACTATATTGTGATGGAATGATGTCTAATAAAATTTAAATTATGGTGGGTCCATTCTTAAGTGCATGCAGTTCAGAAGTTGATGACTAATGGGATTGCCACTAGAAGCATCACCTTGAGGTAAGTAACCTGAAATTTGATAGACAAATGTTTTGTTTTTTCAAAAATTACACATTTTAGAGAAAACAAACAACAGAAATAAAATACAAAAGTATAAAAGAAAATATAAAATAAAATGCTATGGAGATTGCAGCTTTCCAATGTTATTAACTACTTCTGAATATATAATATTGTGTTAAAAAAAACTATTAAGCTGTAACAAAAAATACATGGTCAACCTGTACAAATTGAAACAGTAAGCTATAGGAAACCCAAATGTTGGATGAAGTAGAAACAGAGATGTTAAGTTATAGTCCAAGAATTGTTTTCAGTTAGAACTGAATTCTACATCATATTTTCATTTAAGATGCAACTCTGTTCTCAACACTACCATACTACCTCAACTTGGTTGGCCATTCTTCCAAGCGGGAAACAAACAGCCATTTTCATTAATGAGCATATGAATACCCCTGTGGTAGGTAATATATGTTAATATTCAAGTGTACTTGAAAGAATATATAGTTCACTAAAATTTAATAAAAAATATAATTTGAAATGGTACTTTTAACTTTTAAAAATTTGTTCAATTCTAATATTGATCATTTCCAAAAATCATTAAGCTTTACAGCTTTGCCATCAAATACAATAAAAGTGATAGACCTCATTACATTTCCAGCAGTATTTAGAGAATAAATAGTTCATTTTAGAAATCAAGTCTGAAATAATATACCAACAATAAAACATCTTGTATCACTTTTCTTTGAATATAATATTTGGAATAAATTTAACGGTCTTTTGTTGAAAATTGTTCATAAATATTCTCATCCATTTCCGTTAAGTCTGCAACTGTTTCTAGTCTGCATCCATTTAATCAAACAATCTTCAGATTCTGAATCATATTTCATCAACAGTTCTTAATTAAGACCCAGCATATGTTTGGAACTGCACGTTATATAAGATTTTTGAATTTGTCCTCAGAACCTTGTTTCTGCTATTTTAAATGCTATTATACTACTAACTTGAAGATAATGAACCCAGTCACTTCAGTCTTGCAATTTGAATAAGTTATTAACCAAGAGTTTGAAGATTTTTCCCCTAAGAACAAAATGCACAACTGATGAGTGCCACTGCAGTATTACTTTTACTGATGAGAATGAATTCACGAACTCACTTCACCATGTTGAAAAAGTTCCAACTCTTCAGGTAATTGGAATATGTTTATGAAATAGATTTTTAGAAGAAATAGTAAATTTTGAGTTGTCAACATGAGAAAACAACATAGGTGTAAAGGGAAGACCAATATGTGCAGCAAGAAAGACAGAAAATTCCTCCTTTTCATATGAAGTTCAGCTAGATCATCGGCTTCCAACCTTTTCTATACCCCGCACCCATAGAACGCTTCTGATATATTCTCGCACCCCTTACAAAAGTTCAAAATAACGGCAATAAATTATGCATATACACTAATTTTGAAAACCCCAAGTTTTCGCACCCCCTGGAATATCGTCTTGTACCCCCCCCGGGGGTTCAAGCACCCCCGGTTGGGAACCCTGAGCTAGATAATTATACCATTTCTGTGATATCAGATTCTGTCATTCACATTAACAGATCAGATTTCTCAGTAATTGAGTTAGTTGGAATACAAGAACATTCTTAAGGTTCTTGGAACTGAATTATTTTATAGATATGATTACCCAGGTCCCTAGTAATGGACATTCCGATGGAAGACATTTTATACAGTGTCAGGTCAGTTATGGGAATCCTTTAAAGACTTATCTACATCATTGCCAGTAAGACGGTTTATACCTTGAGCACAACCACTGTCAGGTTGACTTCTATATCTGCTTTTGAGATTTACATCAAGGAAAATAATTGCTTATTTATTAGTTTGTTTATTTATACTTTGGGTTTGCAAGGCCTCACTCACCAAGCACTTTGTTCATAACTATCCAATGCAGGTGTTTTTCACTTTTTGCAGTAATATATATCAGTCCACTTACTGAAAAGTCCATCCTCTTCAAGTGGCAGTTCTACTTTCTTGCTGTCTTCTTTCAAAACACTGCCCTTTTCAAATGTGCTTGGCAATGGAAGGAATGGTTTTTGTAGTGACTATTAGATTGCTGCCTTTATCTGTGGTTTTGACAGATGCAGAGTTAAAGCCAGATAGATGCCAGTTTTTAAAAATCTTAAAGTAACTAGACCATATTCTCTCCCAAAGGAAGAGTAGATAAGGTGATCCAGAAAAAACTTAGGAATGTCATTTTGTTCCACCCAAATTGCATCCCTCACATTGGCATGATGTGAAATGGGTTTCCATTGGGCTGCTTCAATTACAAATGAATTTGGTGCTGTATATTGAAATAAGAATTGGTTTTCATCTTGTAGCGATTTACATAAACATTTGTGTTAGGAGACATTGCTTCTGTCTCAAAGCCTGTTTTGATTTCAGAGGATTATTCCCAGAATGTAGGCATCCAAGTAAATTGCTTGAAAGACTGTGTCAGCTCTTTTGTTTTCCTAAGCTTTTTGATATGTTCAGATATTCATAAGCCTAACTGTTCTTTGAAGGAGAAACCTTATGGATCGGTTCTGCCACTGCTGGAATTAGGGAAGAAGAGATGGAAGAACTCCTTGAGATACACTCAACTCTGAATAATAATCCATAAGCCCCAAATCAGTTGGGATTAAAGTGACCAGAAGCGAAGTGGGCAATAGCACAATTGGCAAGTCATTAAATATAGTTTTACCTGGTCTCCCTCGTCAGCTGGTGGCCTTTCTTGCTTCTATAATTTTTGTCAGGCAAAGAATGCTGACAAAAATTACAGAAGCAAGAAAGTGTACTAGCCCATGAGGGTGGCAAGTGAAGCTGTATTTAATGATCATCTGTACACAATAACCAGTGATAAGTTTCTTGTAAGTGAACAAGATTTTAAGGAAGCCCTATACAAATCTGAAAAATATTGGAAGAGGTTGAACACAAGGATATCAGAATTTATAATACTGGAGCAAAAAAAAAAATTGTCCCACAAACTGAAAGTGGTTAATCTTGAAATATCTTTTGTGCTGAATTAGAACGTTTTCAAAATTCTCTATTGGGCATTGTTTTTGAGCAACACACCACTTAGTTTGGTAATAACCTATATTTACAGCTCAATTAAGGCACAGAGATTTATGTTTTTTTTTAAAAAAAGTTTTCTGCTGAATTTCACTTCAGGAACATCTCTCCTAAGGGTCCAGCATTAGCCAGATATGGACTCCACTTGCCTTGGTACCACTTTTCTATATTTGAAATGTCCCAATGAAATTGTTCAATGTGTTCATCACTGAATACACTAAGACTGGGGAAAAGTCCAAGAAATGAAATTTCAGTGACGCGTTCCATCCCGTGGCTTGGTACAACTTTAAGAGATCACTGCTTCATAATTGTTTCCTACTTTTATGATTTCCAAAAAAGTTTTTACAACTTTTTTGAATGATTGCCAGGCAGATTTTTCAACTTCATATAACTTCATCATTTTTAACATCCTATATCAATTTTCTTATCTGTGGATCTATAGAAATGTTTTCTTAATTTAGCATCAGTAAACCTGGGAAATTTGATCCTTAAATGCATGAAACCAGTTCCTGTTTTATCCATTGCTCTACAGTAACTTATGTTTTCATAAGTCCAAGTTCAATGTCCAAGACGAAGGAAAACCTTTTTAGGGTCAACAAGTGGAACTTTTATCACATTCTCAAGTAAAGTACACTTTGGCCATTCTTTTTGAATGCAGTATTTTTTTCTCCTGTTCATACGGTCCCATTCACACACAAAATGACAATACTTTGTGTATCCAGGTGTACGCCAAGCATAAATGCAGAGACCATCATATCGCCACATTTATTCCATTTGTATTTTTCATATCGGATCGTTTCAAAAGTAATTTCATGTGCTACAGTTCTTAAATGTTAACAACATGGGCTAACAACACAGTAATTTATTTCTGCTGTGACAAGATAACATTCAAATTAACTTTCCAGAAGTCACATGCACACATTGTGTTCATAGCCAAGTATTTCTTTAACCAATCAACTTTACAAAACCATCTTGGGAAAAGGAATTAATTCAATTCATCATCATTGCATTTAAAATAACAGTCTGATGGTCTTTGGGGCTCTATCCAAACAACAGGAATGGCAAATGGCCTATGGCATGCTAACCATCTTAGAAGTCTTAACACGTCATCCAGCTGGCATCCAGTTTTTATCTTGGACACCCACTTTATAACCAAAATTCATAGTTTTTTGGGTGTGTGTGAATGATGATGGCTTCATTTCTGAGATTTACATAGTAAATGACTGACTACTTAGCAGAAATATTACATGATTTACATCATATTTAACTTGACTACAGAAGACATATTTAAATTGTTTCACTGAGCCAGATGCATCATCCCAAAACCGCGCCCACCCCATTGCCGGCAATGCAGAAAAAGCTCCTATACGTTGTCCAACATCATGTGATGTTGTGAGTTTGACATGTCTGTAATAATCAGCTTTTGTTCAATGATTCTTATAAATATAGTTAACATTATAGTACCACAATGTGTCTAATTGAACAGAATAATAAAAGGGGTGACAAGAAAACTAAGCCTGATAGAAAAGAACTGATTTTCTTTGAAATTCAGCTTGAAAAAAATCAGTGTAGAACATTCGTTACAGACCACATAATTGGTTTGTTGCTGATTTTGAGAAGAATATCAGTAAGAATACCTTACTCTGTACACCGCCCCGAGTCCCTCGGGAGAAGGGCGGTTTATAAAAACAAATAAATAAATAAATAAATAAAGTTTTCATAGATCTGAGCTAGTAGATACACAATCTTGCAAACTGAATCAAATTGGTGATTCTAAGGCAGAGGAGTTCAAATTAAGCATTTGTAGTTGGTCAACAATCTGTCGAGATTTCAATATTGAAACAGATTTTAAGGTTTGGTTCAAAGTTAGTACAGGTAGTCCTCAGGTTATGACCAAAATTTATATTGCTAAGTGGGACATTTGTTAAGTGATTTTGCCCCATTTTGCAACCTTCCTTGCCACAATTAAGTGAATCAACCCAGTTGTTAAATTAGTAACATGGTTGTTAAGGGAATCTGGCTTCCCCATTGACTTTGCTTTCAGAAGTTGGCAAAAGCTGATCATGTGACCCCAGGACACTACAACTGTCATAAATATGAACCAGTTGCCAAGCATCCAAATTTTAATTGTGTGACCATGGGGATTCTGCAGCTGTCATAAGTGAAAAATCATCTTTACAAAACCATCTTCATGAATCATAACGGTCATAGGTTACCTTTTCAGTGCCACTGTAACTTTAAACAGTCACTAAACCAACTGTTGTAAGTCAAGGACTACTTGTAATCTAATTTGGAAGATGAACTATGGAAGTAAACAACTGTTAACAGAAGTCTAGATTGTAAATAGACTAAAGAAAGGATGGCTGCAGAACTAACCAAAAAGCCAACAGCAGTGCTTTTTCCTGCAAAAATGTCAATTAGCTACAAATCTTACATCCCTTGTTTGATAAAAATGCAGTACAGGAGAAAGGGTGTTCGTTTATTTTCACATGCACAAAATGGTGCTTTGAAGGCCAATGACCTTGCAGAGAACAGCTAGGTTTAAAGGCAAGTCCTTCAAATGTTCATTCACAGCAACTTCTGTAGTCTTTTTGTACAAGATAAAATGATGTTAGATAGCAATGAAAAAAATATTAAGTAACCTAAGCTGTTCTCAGAAAAAAGCATGTAAAATGCTCCCAATCACATGGTAGCTGTGAAGGCTGAAAAGAGGAGAATAATACTGTTTTAAGAAATAAACAGTGAAGGTATACTTCCCACTAAATATCTCCACTCTTTAGTCCCTGAATGCCTTTTCAGCACAGATGCAGAACTCAGTATGATAAAGAAGTTATGATGAAAAATAAATACCAAGATTATGTTATTCAATTAGTCTGTGATGACTAAATTCCACCATTCTTCCATCTTGCACATTTGGAAAAAAAAGGGTTTTCATTTTGCTTTGCAAAATGTTACTTCTGTATCCCAGAGGTAAATTGATTCAAGAGCAGCTTGGAAGAGCAAGCTTTCATTCCTCAGCTATATTCTCATAACATGCAACACCAGTCTTTCCCAACCTGTTTCACCCTAGATGTTTTGAACTACATGCTCACCCAGCACGAATCAATACTTCTACAAAATTGAGGAAGGCTATGGCAAGTTATGGTCTGCTTTGTCAATTAAGCTATAGTCAATTGGATTTATACAGCATAAAAGACCACAGACGAGCAAATCATCTTTTGGATTATTACGTTTTATATATACCTGTTCTTACCCCCCTCTGTAATGATAGGTTGAATTGCATTTACACAGTCTTGAATGCAGAAATTTCAACAACAAAAAAGGACCCGAAGAATATCTGGAAATACAGGTTTATCAGTTTTTAATTTATAAAATACTGTTCCTTACCACTGCTAGTTTTACTTTGTTAAAAATCATCAGACCTCTCTCTTGTCTTTTAAGGTATTCTTTATAAATGCAGTCCATTTTGGTGTTATCAGCTATGAAGGCTTTTATTAGACTGTGTCACAGTCATGCAGTTACATTAGAGATGCCCTTAACTAATTTTTTATTAACCAAAAACCATGTTCAGGAAACAAGCTAATCTTAAAACAAAATAAATTGATTTTTATAAACAGATTAAATTAAATAGAGTATTGACAACTGAAGCTGTAAAACAGACAACAGTATTTAAAGAAGAATAAAGCAAAGCAAGCCCTGGGCTTTTCCATAATGTATTTTCTTAATTAGATTCCTGTTAATCAACTCTACTTTTTGTTTAGAAGCTTGAGGTAATATACCCCCCCCCCTATTTCTCCTCAGAACAATAACCCTGAAAGGTAAGTTGGGTTGAGCCTAAGTGGCTGGCCAAAGTCACTTATAGAACTTTGATGCTGAGAATGGACTAAAACCTGGTTCTCCCCATTCATAGGCCAACAGTTTAAACATTATCCTACACTGACTGTCATGGGTTATTGTTTCCTGTTATTGCTCTGAAGCATTCTTTTGTCTGTTATCCATACGGAAGTTTTCAGACATGTATTCTGACACATCCTATCCAAATAATCCTATAGTTATATCTACTTAATAGAATTAATTTCTTCTGTTTGCTATATAAGCAATGTAGTCTTTTGAGAGTCCTAATATTGGAATGTATTCTAGTATGTCAATATTAGGGACTTTTCTTTAAAACTACTTTCTCCTGTGTAGTATCTTCCAACCAGCTGAGATTCATGGAAGTATAATTTAATATACCTGAAGGAGACATAACAGGGAAGTCATCCTCAAGATTCTTAAAAATGTGTTTTTTCATTATTTGATCATTTTAAGCATAATTATGAATAATCTTAAGATAGCAGGGACCTCAGTGTCCAGTGCCCATCTTTTCCACTTTGTTGGTATAACATTGTTAATTCCAGCTGAAACAAAACCTGTGGATCTCTGTATGCAGGTTTGTGTGTATGCATATATACATATGTCCACTAATCAGGCTAGAACAAAAAAGTAATTTCATATTGATGTAATTAATTACTGCTTATTAAAATAAACTGCATATAAAATGTATCTAAATTTATAAAATTAATTGATTCCATGTGCCATTCCTTATCAATTCCTTCTGTATTTAAAGAGAGTCACCACTCCCTGCATATAGACATGTAAACATTTCCTGCCTTTGTTCAAGGAGAAATAGCAAAAAGGAAAAATATGATAGGGGGTAAAGAAAGTGATGGGGTGGAGAAAGTCAACTAAACAGAAAAAAAAGTTGAATTCATCAGACATTTAGCACTTCATAAGTAACTGCTTATCTTCGAGCAGAATCTGTACTTCAAAAGCATCCACACTTTGTAAGAACTCCACCTGCAGCCATCTGTATTTCTCTGCATTTATTTATTTTCAGCAGCAAATGTAAAGAACTCCCCCACCATTCACAAGTAAAATACTTTAGAGAGGGGAGGAACTTACCCTTCTAATCAAATAACTTTAATATTATCCAACCATCTTCTTTTTCTGAGTGGTTTTCGTTTCTTCATGAAGTTGTTTAAGCAGCGTCCAGAGCTTTTTGCCAAGGTGCTTAACAGTTTTTGTTCAGCAATATTGAATAAACTAAAATAAGAGACTTAGTGATATATTCTTCAAGTAACAAAGCTGAAGCTGAAAGGAGTTACCATTTGGTTGCAACCATAGCTGGTGTTGGAGTTTCTCTAGCTGAGAAAAGCAAATCTGGATGTCTTCTTTCTTTGAGGTAAGAAAATGAGCATTCAGAGTTAAATTTCTAGATACCATTTAGAATTCAATTTCAAAATGATATTACACAAGTTAATTTCATGCTTTCAAATATAACTTGGGCTTTATGGCTGATCTTGTAATTCTTTATTATATTTTTTCACACATTACAATGCTTTTCCCCCCTTCCTCAACATCTATACGGATAGTTCATTTCAAGGCTGCCCACTGCACCCCATTATTAAGAACTCAGTTATAGAGTAGTTAACACTTATTTGTGAAAGGGAGATACCAAAATACCCATACAAACTTAAGTGTCTTAAATGTAAACCTACATTAACCATGTATATGCTTGGGCATTGAGGTGCAGCAGGCATGGATGTGAATGCGATGTGCTCCCTCACCCCATTGTATATTTCAATTTTATTAAGTATATGTGAATAACACTCGGATGTATGTTGATGGAAGGTTTAGCAAATATGTGGCATTGGGAAACAGTGCATAAATTCCTGCTTGCTTGTTGAATGAGATTAAGTCAGATATAATTAATATAATTATTCCTTTTGTATTGTTTATTTGCTTTTTTAGAAATATGGCAAATTAAACGCTTGTACTGGTTGCAGAGTTCAGTGCAGGTTTTTTGACATGACACAGTGCATAGGAACTAATGGATATATGGAGCCATACTGCTCAACCACATGCATGAACACACACAAATCAAAATATGCAAAAACACAAAGTAAGTGAAGGGTGGTGTGTCTTTATCAACAGATAAAATACCTTTCCAAAATAGAGAAATTGTGTTTCACTTGTTGCTTCTATCTGGTTTTCTTCTTGAGAGGAGATAGATGTCCACATTATATTTAGATTATTAGAATACGGCTCATATGAGTTAAATAAAAATTTTTAATATAATTAAAACATGGAGTATTAATATTTCAGCTCATGTTTTCAGCCAGCTACAACTTTTTCAACTGTTTTTAATAGTAACTCCACTATTGGTTTGAATGTATTTTAGTATTGTGATACTTAATGTCACTGTACATTGGCCAGAAATATCAGTAGTACAATATTTAAGAGTGTGCTTTGCTAGAAACAATATAGTCACATGATTTATGTAATTAATTTGTACTTTTTAATACACATCTAATTTGTACATTAATCATATAGTGTTCAACCCTAAAAGGGGATAGTCTGGTAGGTAGGTATGTTGATTAGGTAACCATATAAATACTGTGAGTTTAAACTCTACAAACTTTTTTAAACTCTACAAAGTCAGGTGAAACAGTCTGTGTGTGTGTGTGTGTGTGTGTGTGTGTTATAAAATTAATAAAATTTAACATAGTGAAAAATGTACATCATTTTATTGGAAAGTCTGGGTTTCATAAACCATTCCCTATGAATTTGGTCATCAAAAACTTGTTCATTAATTATAGTTTTTTCTATTGTCCTATCTAGGAAAGTGTGCACAATTAGCAGTTGTTTTGTTTGATTTACTCCTGAAAAGGTTGCTTGTGTAGGAATAAATGATTCAGCTTTCGCTGTACTTTTAATAAATGCTAGCTTTGTCATTTATAACCTGGAAATTTGCATATTTTTTTGTATACTACATTTTTCTTTTAGGTTTGGGAATTGTTTGCCAATTTTGTAAGCGAAACTCTTTACCTCAGTATCAAGCCACAGTGCCTGATGGAATACTGTACAACTTTTGCAGTTCCAGTTGTGTAGCTAAATTTCAGGTTAGCTGTTGTGTTAAATCCCTTCTTCCCTGGATATGTATTATTCCGTGTGTATGTCCTGTTAGGTATTCTTAGGAGGCTAATATTGTGAAGCCACTTTTTACTTAACAGCTACTCTTCACAAATAAAATTCTTTGTGTATCACTTACCAATAAAGACCTTGTTAAGCTTGGCTGTTATCAGCATAGCATATATATAAGGAAGTGATTTCCAAAATTCAAAGACTGTCATTAGTGCTTTCTTCTTGAGGCTGTTTGAATGCTATTCTGCTTATTCTGAGAGGTATGTGGCTAATGTTTGACATTTTCATTCTCTTCCTTTTTAAAAAAATAATAATAATTTAGCACATGGGTAATCCTATGAGTACTTGAATACTGTATATCAAGCTATTTTATAATTACTACAGGATTTTCTGGCTTGGGCAAGAAGTAAAAAATTAATTCTTTCCTTATTCCAGTGAAAAAGAAACTTTAATTTTTGGATTCCTTCTACTGCTAAAATAGAAACATGTGTCTAGCTTACTGACAAATCCTGTTCCTTTCAGGGATTACATTATACTAAACAGAACACTTAATTGGTTTTAATATATTGATTGCCAAATAGCTGATATTTTAAGATGATCACATGCACATATGAAATAAGATTGCCATGTATTTATACTGCATAACAGTTTATGTACTGGAGTTCTGAAGGCCTTTCAGTATTAGATTTATACCACACCTTTTATTCAGCAGCTACCAATGACCAAGGTAGGTAGGTTACCTAAAGTCATCCGGTGATATTCCATAGTTGGTGGCAGTTTAGAATTTGGGTCTCCCTGCCTTTAATTCAACATTTTAACCACTCTGCTAGGCTGCATTTCTCCTAGCATTATTATACACTATTTCAATTGTAAAATAAAATCTGGGGAAGAATTAAAAAAGTGAGGAGGGGGGGAAAGGTAGAGTATGAATTCAATAATAGATAAAATGAATGTGTTTTGAGGATAGATAAAAAAACTGCAGCTTCTTAAAGGGTTGCACCAGTTTTTACTGAAAAAGTACAGGGTGTGGGTTTATCTACAACTTCCAGGAGCATAAATTCAAGCATTCTTTTATTTGAACGTATACATCGTGATAGTTTTGTCTGGATCTGATACAAGCAAATCTAATTTTGATGTTATTTTTGCCAATAGCTTTGTATAAATGAAATGGAAACATAATACAAACATAGAAAGAATAGAAATATCCCATGGTGAGCTGATGTTTTGATTGGTGATAGGTGTAAGCTAGTAAAAATTAAGTTCTATTACACATTAGAGAGATTGAGGTATCTTTTGTAGGAGAATCAGCAGGTTTTAAAACTGTTTAATTTTGGCTGGTTTTATTGGAAGCTTTAATAGTTAACCATGAAAGTGATTGTTGATTTCATCTCCAGATTTGACTTAGATTTATTGCAACGAGCTTTAACTTGAACTTATATCCATATATCATCCTTACTATATTTAAGATGAATGTTTTGTTAAGTGAAATTTTAGATCAAGCACATTTTTGCTGTTTGGGGTTTTTGGACTAAATTATATTGGCAGACCTATATCTTCATATCAGTACACATTGATGGGTTTGTCTTGAAATGGCTGGAATAATTTAACCTGCACTGCCTTTATACCTGTAATCTTTAATTCCTTTTCAACTAATGCTGTTTTATCTCAAGCATATGTAGCTTCTTTGTACAAACTGAGGAAAATAAGGCATTAAACAGTAGTACTCTTAATTTTTAATCTTTTGTCAGCTTAAATGTCATTTCAGCTAATTTCTCACTTATTTTTATATGTATATTTCCAGCCTAAATTTCCTTCTATTTCTAGACACCTAAGGTAGATTAATTTCACATGTTCCCAGTGGTGTACTGGAATTAATATAATTCTAGCTCTTTTGTAACACCTTTATTAGCTATTTTGATTATCATAGAAACTGGACATTGTGGTTACAAATGACTACATATAAAGTAATTTTATGGGATAATATTGTTTCAAATGCAAATATGGAGAAATACAGATAGATCTCGACTACAACCACAAGTGGAACCCACATTTCTGTCATTAAGCAATATGGTCTTTCAGTAAAAGGTAAATATTTACCTTTTTTGCCTCAATCAAGCATATCCGGCTTTCCCCATTGTCTTTGTTGGAACCCCTCTTGGAATGTCACAAATAGTGACCCTGAGGTACTGCAACCATTGTAAATGCATACCAAGTGCCCAAATTTTAGCCCCATGACCACAGGGACATTGTAATGGTCATAAGTGCGAGGACCAGTTGTAGGATATTTTTTTTCAGTTTGTAACTTTGAATTAAATGAATGGTTATAAGTCAAGGACTACCTGTAGCTCTCATTTGATGCAAGTGGCCTGTAATACTTAATTTTATGTGATGGAAAGGCAGGTAGTCTTTTCAGTGGAAGATTCCTACTCTGCACATTGAAAATGCACAGGTAAAAGTAACATTATTTGTTATCAATATATTATTGATAGCCATATCTCATGTTCAGTCTGAACAGATGATGAGATGGAAGTGCTTATATAATGTTTGAAAGATCTGGATGGGGAGGAACAGACGCTGACTGAATCCTTCCAAGACAGAGGTCTTGGGAATGTGGGCGCAATGATTCCAGGGAAATTTTATCCCTGACTCTGAACAGAGTTATATTCCATCAGTCAGAGATAGTCTGCAATTTGGGAGTTCTTATAGGCTCACAGCTTCTGTCTGAAAAATAGGTGACTCTATGGCTAGGAGGGTTCTTGCACAATTATATCTTGTGCACTTATTGCAATCATTTCTGGACCAGTCACTTATGTCCTAGTACCCCCCCTGCTTAGACTAGTATAACATTAGGAAACTAGTAGTATTAGGAAACTAAAATTGGTACAAAAACTGGACCTTGGACAAGGATGATTGTGCACTGATAGATTTGAATATCTCCCTCTTTTTGAAGCATTGTTTGCAACCTGGGTGCATTTCTAGATGCTGGTTATAACCTCTGGACTTATATTGTTCCAGACTTGGTTATCTGAGTTAATATCTTCTGCATTTATTTATCCACCTAATCAGATCAAATGTGGTCAGCTTCCTCCAGGTCCTGTCACTATGAAATTGTCACCTAATAGGACCCCAGAAGCGGTATTTTCTGCAGTTACCCACATTCTTTTAACTCTCTCCATTCAAAAATTCAATCAGCCTTCTCCCTCTTAAGCTTTTAAAAAAAAATATTAAGCTATCTGTTTGTCTAATACAGAAAAAGTTCTGTTGTATTTGAAAGTTTTGAGGTGGTTGGTGTTTATATTTCTTTTGCTTTCATCTGTTTTGCTCTTTTTATTTTTATATATGTTCTGGAGATTACAAATCATATTGTATTTGAGATTATTAGCTGCCTAGAGTCTTTTGGTTTGGGCAGCAAACAAGGAGAATGAGTGAGTGAGGAGTGGATTGAATTGAATTGAATTGAATTACAAATGCTGGTGCTTTTTGAAAAACGTAAGAAATCCATTCCCTCTGTAAGATACACTAATATTCCCTGTGTAAGATACATAGCTTGATGGTTCCAAAGATACTTCTACTATTTTTCATTCTGTCACTACTCACTTTCACTTTACATAGACCAACTAATAAGAAATTGGATTATTAAAATTATACATGAAACGCAAGCACATATGCTGATGATTTTAAGTGTGTATTGAATGATGAATTGGTGTCATCAGATTGGTGTGAATTCTTAGTGATTTTATATATTGTATAGATTTTCTCCAGGTCATCCTGGACCTTCTGATCTTCCAGTGGTTCTCTCATCACTGTTCTAGTTGAGTCTATCCACTGTGCTGTTGCTTGTCCCCCCCCCACTTTTCCCAAGATTTTAAAAATGCTGATTATATAAAAACTAATGGATTGCAATCAATCTGAGTCATACAAAGTTGGCTTTGGCAAATGAGCAGTAGAGGATTTGGTGGGTCCTTTTGTTTATTAAGTTCTGATTTCTTATTTTTTAAACAAAATCTCAATTTGTTCATTTCCCATATCTTGGGGTAGACTTTTCTTATATATTGAACATGCTATGCATCTAAAATTATTATTAGTTTTTTTCACAGTCAGCAAAATTCAGATGTTTAGACTGGATTTGTCATTCTTATCAACCCTTTTGAGTCTTTTATCATTATTATTGTTCCTTGCACAGTCAGATGTTTGGACTGGGGATTTGGCATTTTTGTCCACCTATATACAGTTCTGTGTATCTGGACATGAATGATTAAGCCCACACTATAATATTAGTATGTGAATAACTTATGTTACTTTTTAAAAATTATTTTATTTAAAATGTTGGTGTGAGAGCAGTGATCAATCATGTTTAAAGTAAAAAATAAAATACAGTTTTGGCAAATGTGTGTGTGTGTTTGTCTATATGATACCAAAAATTACAAGGAATTAATATAGTTTGAAAGGAAAAAATCAAATGAAATATAGGTTACATATTGAAGAATCGTTCTCTGTATTTCATATTTCACCATAGCCTAATTCCCAGCTCATCTTCTTTCATATATAATCCACATTCTCTTGGCAACAGTTGCTCTTCTAACTCCTTCTATGTTAATTAATTCTGCTCTCTCAGACAAATACTGTTATTCTCCTCAGCTTCTTCTTATATGCATTGTTTCTCCTTTGGGCTTACATTAATATTTGTTCATGTTTATCTTTGCCTCTAACATTCCTTTGACTCCCATTGTTTAAAATTTGAATTTATGGCTCATTTGTGGTAGGGATCTGTGGTCTACCTTATATGGTCTTAAGTTATATATACATTGATGCATTGATAATAGAGTAAGCTTAGAAATCCAGTGGATTGTCCTTTTTAGAATAATGGAATTAAATGTGCAAAGAAACTAATGAACATTAGGCACTAATTCTTAAGTAGATTGCTATGTTGTTGTCCTGGAATGAGTTGTGTATCTTAAACATTTTTTTCCAGACTCTTAATGTACCATCTTCAACCAATGGCCAGTTTGTGGCTCCAAGTGATATTCAGTTGAAATGCAATTATTGTAAAAATACTTTCTGTTCAAAACCTGAAATACTGGAATGGGAAGTAAGTAAATGATACCATGATACGTTTTTTTAATTGCATGCAAATTAATTAATTACAAATTGTTCAGCTTAAATAATATGGTTCATCCCTTAATATTTCATGCATTAGCTATGGTTGTTTTAATTAATGCTTTTTAGCATTAATTAATGCACCAACCATTTTCTATTTTTCTCTTTCTTGTAGCTGCCATTTGTGCCCCTAGACTGATTAGATTCTCAGGTCTCAGAAACCAACCAGGATTATTTTTTTATTTATTTACAGGGGTTTATAGGTATTTCCAATCCATCAGGACTAATCCAGACATAAAAAGGAGTCAGTTCTCATTTGCTGTGATTATAACATTGAATAACCATAGCTTCATTTTGATACCTATTGTAATTATTCACATCAGTATATTCTACATGTATGCAGAACAGATTAAGAACCTTTCCGGATTCAAGAATTTAGGCAAAAGATCCATTCCTTTACTTCCAGTACTTCCCTTAGGCATGGCTCTCATTCAACCTTCAATTAATATTTCTACCAAAGCAGTAGCACATTCCTTTGTATTTATTTTACATCCAATTGAGGATTTTAGAGTTGTAAAACAACAAAATCACACAGCTATCAATAGAAATAAATCAAACATATCAACAACAGGAATATCAAACCAAACTCCTAAAGATGTATAGTAGGAAGTCAAGTTATAGAAGTCATTCATTACGGAAACTTGGTGGGATGAAACACACATCTAGAGGGATTTAAATTATTTAAAAGAAACAGAGGAGGTGGAGTTGCTCTGTTTATAAGAAATATCTACATCTCTACAGAAATAGAGCACAACAACGATGAAAACTGTCTGGAATGCATTTGGGTCAATATAAAGGGGGTGGGAAATGGCATTACCATAGGTGTATACCATAGGCCACCCAACCAAACAGAGGAAATAGATGAAATTTTTGCTAGTCAGCTAATTAAGGTATGTAGGAAGCACATCACAATAGTAATGGGGGACTTAAATTATCTTGACATCAACTGGAAGACAAACTGCACCAAGTGGAAGATCAAACAGATTCCTGACAAACCTAGCAGACAACACTGTCTGCCAAAAAGTAGAGAAAGGAACTAGGGGATCAGCCATATTGGACCTAATTCTCACTAACAGAGATGAAAGGATAGAAGGTGTTGAAGCCAAAGGAACCTTGGGAGGGGAGTGTTCATACAATATTGGAATTCAATATTATGCAAGCCCAAACAATAGGACACAGTCAAACTAGAGTCTTGGACTTTAAGAGAGCTAATTTCAATAAACTTAGAGAGAGCTTGGGAAGGATTCCATGGATGAAAATCCTCAAGGGGAAAACAACTCAAGAAGCTTGGGAAATTTTGAAAAGTGAGATTATAAAAGGCCAGTCTAGCACAATACGAACAAAGAAGAAAAATAACAAAAGTGGAAAGATGGGCACATAACTAAGGCAGAATACCAGCAAATAGCCCGAGCCTGCAAAGATGAAGGGAGGAAAGCTAAGGCTCAAAATGAACTAAGCCTGGCGACAAAAGTCAAAAATAACCCCAAAAAAAGCTTCTTTCAACATGCAAACAACAAAAAAGTTAAGGAAATGATTGCTTCATTAGTGGGAGAAAGTGGCAAGAAGGTGACAAGCAACAGGGAGAAAGCAGAACAATTTAACTCATTTTTTGCATCTGTTTTTACACAAAGGGAAAAACAGTCCAACCTATCAAAAACAGCACCATAAAAAACAGATTAGAAACACAAGTTAAGAGAGGCAGGAAAATTGTAAGTGAGCACCTGCCCACCATAGACGAGTTCAAATTACACCCCAAGGTTCTGAAGGAACTGGCAGATGTGATATTAGAACCACTGAACTATATCTTTCAAAGATCCTGGAGCACTGGGGAACTACCAGAGGACTGGAAAAGAGCTGGTGTAGTTCCCATCTTCAAAAGTGGGGGGGGGGGAAATGGATCAAGGAAACTACAAACCTATCAGCCTGACCTCAATACGTGGGAAGATTCTGGAAAACATAATCAAGCAACAAA
The DNA here is from genome assembly GCF_964194415.1 of Vipera berus. Lineage (NCBI taxonomy): Eukaryota > Metazoa > Chordata > Lepidosauria > Squamata > Viperidae > Vipera > Vipera berus. Next base: position 20,927,475 of record NC_138206.1, read on the forward strand.
TCAGCGAACACCTAGAAACAAAGTCATTACCAAAAGCCAACAGATCATGCAAGACAAATCTTATTGCATTCTTTGACTAAGTGTCAAAATTAGTGGACCAGAGGAATGCTGTGGATTTAATTTACTTGGACTTCAGTAAGGCATTTGATAAAGTAGACAACCTACTATTTGATAAGATAGAAACATGTGAGTTAGACAGCATCACCATCAGATGGATTCGTAGCTGGCTGACCGGCCGTTCTCAGTGTATGGTCCTCAATGGAACAGCATCTACATGGAGGGAAATGTGTGGTGTATGTAGTGGGATGCCCCAGGGCTCTGTTCTGGGCCCAGTGCTCTTCAACATCTTCATCGACAATTTAGATGAGGGGATAGATGGGGAACTCATCAAATTTGCATTTGACACCAAGCTGGCAGGAATAGCCAACACTCCAGAAGATAGGATTAAAATACAGAAGGATCTTGACCGACCTGAACATTGGGTGTAATCTAACAAAATGAAATTCAGTGGTGAAAAAAGTAAGGTTCTACATTTAGGCAAGAAAAACCAAATGCACAGGTACAGTATAGGTGGTACCTTGCTCACTAGTAGCAACTGTGAGAGGGATCTTGGAGTCCTAGTGGACAATCACTTAAATATGAACCAGCAGTGTGCTGCAGCTGCCAAAAAAGCCAACACAGTGCTAGGCTGCATTAACAGAGGGATAGAATCAAGATCACGTGCAGTATTATGTTAATACCACCTTACAATGTCTTGGTAAGGCCACACTTAGAATACTGCATCCAGTTTTGGTCACCACGATGTAAAAAAGATGTTGAGACTCTAGAAAGAGTGCAGAGAAGAGCAACAAAGATGATTAGGGGACTGGAGGCTAAAACATAAAGAACGGTTGGTGGAATTGGGTATGTCTTGTTTAATGAATAGAAGGACGAGTGGTGACATGATAGCAGTGTTCCAATATCTCAGGAGTTGCCACAAAGAGGGAGTCAAGCTATTCTCCAAAGCACCTGAAGGCAAGACAAGAAGCAATGGATGGAAACTAATCAAAGAGAGAAGCAATCTAGAACTAAGGAGACATTTCCTGACAGTTAGAACAATTAATCAGTGGAACAACCTGCCTCCAGAAGCAATGAATGCTCGAAGTTTTTAAGAAGAGACTGGATAGCCATTTGTCTGTAATGGTATAAGGTTTGCTGCCTGAGCAGGGGGTTGGACTAGATGACCTCCAAGATCCCTTCCAACTTTACTACTACTACTACTACTACTACTACTACTACTAATAATAATAATAATAATAATAATAATAATAATAATAATAATAATAATAATAATACCTTATAAAACTGATAGTCTTCTAAAAATTTCAGGAGAGGACATTTTATGAAATCTGGAGATAAACTGTTCTAAAGTATGGGGCTGTAGCGAATATTTATCATCTTACTGATTTCCTCCTTACCATTCTTTATTTAGAGGAGAGTTTTCTAACAGGCCTTCCAAAGCTTTTTCTGATCAGATGGACAGATTCATTCTAGCAAAGCAGTGCTAGATGTTCTTGCTATACAATACAGGTCTTTAAAAAAAAGTCATACACCAGCTGCTTCAAAGAAAACACAACTTGGTCCAAAATAACTGCTGAGAATGATATTTTTAATATTTATTGATGAACAGCTTCTCAATTTTGGAGAGATTTATTTTGGGCTTATTTTGTCTCATCTAGAGACTTGATGGATACCAGGCACTGGTTCAAGCTTACAATAGCAGCTCTGGTATGGCCCAGGGTAGCAAAGTACACGTGAGAATAATCTGCATCCTGATGTTAGTTTTTAAAAACAGATGTTCTAATGTTCAGAAATACCAAAGCTGCAGTAGTAAACATCCCTCATCAAACTGGAATATTATTTAAGGAGAGGACCATTTTGTAAAATTCTGCAAGCACTGCTAGGCAAATTACCTTTCTTCCTGGAGATCCTTTATGGGCAAGAACTAAAGACATTTAATTTCCCACATGAAAGACACAGTGCCCAATGTCTTAATGTAATTTGCAAGATTGATTGTAACTTGGCAGTGGTATGTGTAGATGTGCCAGGGCACTTGTCTTTGGACTCAGGTGCTCTTATGCAGTTGCTACAGTAGTTCCATGTACCATGTTGAGAATTTGTACTGGATGACAAACAATTGCCTCTCCTGTTCCAGGATCCCCTTTCAATTGAGACACAATAGTCATGTTTAGTCTATGTGGCAGTGTAGGCAGCATTCGACTTAGTGAATAAATAATAGAAGAATCTTTTCTTTAAGGACCTTTAATTAGCAAGTTTGCACAAATATCATCATTTCCTTTGGGAAAAGATGTTTTTCTTCACCCATTTGCCAGATAATAGTAGGTTGTTAGCAAAGACCTTTGGCACAGAAGCCACTAATATACCGTAAGCCAGGGGGAAAAAATCAATATAATTAGGCACACTGCAATGCCTGTGGCTTAAAGCACTGACAATCTCTCTTAATGCTTGATGCCCTGGTCTGATAGAATGAAGGCAAGATGAAAACCATTTCATTTGATGGAATGGTTTGTTCAGCATGATAGACAAGGCGTAGGAAATCAGTTTTAAGTCTACTGCTAGATACCTTGTTTAATAGTATCCTTGGTACTGCACATCATTTTAGACTTCTCTGCTTTCCACTGCTCTTGCCTCCTCCTCTTTCCCAGATTGAAGAGATTTTACCTCAAACTGCTTAGATTAGAATAAGACTGACACTGAGTGCCAATCCAGCATGTGATCAGCATTTCCCAATGGGCCCATTGGTGCGCTTTAGTTTAACTGCAGACAATTCATTTCAAGCATTTGTCAGCTGTGTGTTAATTTTGAGAAATTAACTTTTCTTGCAGATGACATTTGGGATGTCAGCAAATAATTTGTGCTACATCTGTATATATATATATATACATATATATACATATACACATATACACACACACACATATATTATATATATTTAAGACAAAGGATTGGACTTCTCAATATGGGTCTACCTTATTCTATCTTAGACTATTGTCCTCATCAGAGTAATTCAGTTTTCTTGCATCACTTGTTAGTATATTGAATGGATTTAATATTTCTTTTCTATTTTCACTACCCCCACTAGTTATGCAGATTTTTTCTTTGTTTCTTGCAATATTGTGGCTTTCTCATGCAAGTCAATAATTACTTTTCAGTTCAGATGGCTGCATACAAAATGGCTTTTTTGGTTGGCATTTCTTCAAGAATATAGGAAAATCTAGTGTCTGTGAGTTGATTCTTTGCATCCAGATCTTTTTTTCCTATTATTTTTCTTTTCCTGAAGAAGGCACTTAGAAAATTCAAGTATGGCCAAAAATACTCATTTGGCATCACCAGTATGACCTTTAAGCAGAGCAGGAGGAGCTGCCTTGAATAGAATGATTCTATTATCCATTGCTGCTTGAAAGTTCCCATCTACTACTATTCCCTCCTTTTGTGAATTACAGACGTCATAATGAAGAAATACTGGTTATTCACTGGTAACTATGTTTTTTTGCTTCTCATTCTCCATCTTTCCTCCCTTGTCCTGCAGCTTTATTTTGATTTGTTTTGCACTTGGGTTGCCAGACTCAGGAATCTGAACACAGGCTACAACCAGGAACATTTACTATAGTTCGAGAAGCAGGTTCCCACCAAAATTCTTAAGCTCTGTAAGGTTTGAACTTATTCAACATAGGTACCAAGTCTCTTGGTGTGAATTCACAAATGATCTGTCAAAATGTAACAATTACGGGTAAATAACTAATTCTTTTCTTTGGTTAAAATGAAATATTTTTGTTGAGAGTAAGGAAGACAAACGTGATAGAGATAAGTGAGATCCATTATCAAAGCAATGAAGAGAAAAACGAGCAAAAAAATATACAGAAGCAGCTCAGAAAGGCACCCCTAGTTCACAAAAGGGGGAGGGAAACAGCACAATCAGACTTGCGAAGTTCTTGTTATAGCAACTTTCAATAAAGAAAAGTCATAGTCTTTCTATGGAGTTGATTGCTACTTGGAGGAGCTGATATAAATCTTACCACAAGATTGTGGTAACAGTCTTGTGCAGGTCATCTTCCTTATTCTCTACAATTTTGCTATTTATTTATGCAAAATCTGTGTTACATTATTACACAAAGCCTTGTTACTTACCAGATTGTCTACTGTGGCATTTCTGTTTCTTTAACTAGAACAAAGTGTACCAGTTTTGCAGTAGAATTTGTTCTGATGACTATAAGAAGCTACATTGTATAGTAACATACTGTGAATACTGTCAAGAGGAGAAGACTTTGCATGAAACGGTAAAATTTTCTGGTATCAAGAGACCATTCTGTAGTGAAGGTATGTTGAATACACGATTGCCAGAATAGTCATGTAGCAGTATAATAAGGAAACAAAAAATGAGTTGTGCAGAATTATTTATATTGGTGAATTATGCACCTCAGTGGCAGTATACAATAATAAAAATACAAAACCCAGTATAAAGTAAAACCAAAAATTAATAATGACAAAACAGATTATTTAAAATAGAAACTGTCTCAGATTGTCTTAACCTATTCCATAACCACAAGGATCCAGCAATATTAGCAAGTAAGTGTCTGGAGTCCAGTTCATGTGTAAGGGATGAAATGTCATTTATTTTAAATTGAAGTCAGTATTGTCAGCTACTTCCTCATATGTACTAATGAAGCCGCACTGGAATGCTATGTACATTTCTGGGTCACCGTTATACTAACTAAAAAGATGCTGAGACCCTAGAAAGTATGCAGAGTAGTGCAACAAAGAGGAATTGTATGATAAAGGTTGAGCGAGCTAGCCTAAGAGAGGGCTGTAAAATATTGTATAGCAGTATATAAGTCTAAGTGCTATTGCTAATAAAGAAAAGGATTGGGGGGAGGGGGGACATGATAACTGTCTTCCAATATTTGACGGGCTGTCACAAAGAAGAGGGGTTGACTTAGTCTCCAAAACACCAGAGGACAGGACAAGAAGTAATGGGTGAAAGCTTGTAAAAGAGATCCAGTCTAGAAGTAAGGAGAAATTTTCTGACAGTGAGAACAATTAATCAATGGAATAGCTTGCCTCCTGGAGCTGTGGGTACTTCATCACTGGAGGTTTTCAAAAATAAGTTGGATAATTATTTGACTGGGATGGTATACAGTTGCAAGAAAAAGTATGTGAACCCTTTGGGATTACGTGGAGTTTTGCATGAATTGGCCATAAAATGCGCTCTAAACGTCATGTAAGTCACAACAATAGAAAAACACAGTCTGCTTAAAATAATACTACACAAACATTAGCTGTTGTCATGTTTTAATTGAACATAAGATGGAAACATTCACAGTGCAGGGTGGGAAAAGTATGTGAACCCCTAGCCTAATGACTTCTCTAAGAGCTAATTGGAGCCAGGAGTGAGCCAACCTTGACTCCAATCAGTGTGATGATATTGGATGTGTTGCTGACAGCTGTCCTGCCCTTTAAAAACACATACCTGTTTTGGGTTTACTGGTCTCAAGAAGCACTGTCTGATGTGAACCATGCCTCGCAGAAAAGAGCTCTCAGAAGACCTACAATCAAGAATTGTTGACTTGCATGAAGCTGGAAAGGGTTACAAAAGTATCTCCAAAAGCCTTGATGTTCATGTGTCCACGGTAAGACAGACTGTCTACAAATGGAGAAAGTTTAGCACTGTTGCTACTCTCCCTAGGTGTGGTCGTCCTGTAAAAATGACTGCAAGAGCACAGCGCATAATGCTTAATGAGGTAAAGAAGAATCCTAGAGTGTCAGCTAAAGACCTACAGAAATCTCTGGCACATGCTAACATTTTTGTTGACACATCTACAATAAGGAAAACATTAAACGAGAATGGAGTACATGGGAGGACACCACGGAGGAAGCCATTGCTGTCCAAAAAAATATTGCAGCACGTTTGAAGTTTGTAAAAGAGCACCTGGATGTTCCACAGCACTACTGGCAAAATATACTGTGGACAGATGAAACCAAAATTGAGTTGTTTGGGAAAAACACACAACACTATGTCTGGAGAAAAAAAGGCACAGCACACCAACATCAAAACCTCATCCCCCCTGTAAAACATGGCGGAGGGAGCATCATGGTTTCAGGCTGCTTTGCTGCCTCAGGGCCTGGACGGATTGTTGTCATTGATGGAAAAATGAATTCCAGAGTTCATCAGGACATTTTGCAGGAAAACGTACAACCATCTGTCCGCCAACTGAAGCTCCGCAGAGGATGGGTGATGCAACAGGACAATGACCCAAAGCATACAAGTAATTCAACAAAACAATGGCTTCAACAGAACAGAATATGCCTTCTGGAGTGGCCCAGTCAGAGTCCTGACCTCAACCCGATTGAAATGCTGTGGCATGACCTTAAGAGAGCGATTCACACCAGACATCCCAAGAATATTGCTACACTGAAACAGTTTTGTGAAGAGGAGTGGTCCAAAATTACTCCGGATCGTTGTGCAGGTCTGATATGCAACTACAGGAAACGTTTGGTTGAGGTTATTGCTGCCAAAGGACGGTCAACCAATTATTAAGTCCAAAGGTTCACATACTTTTTCCACCCTGCACTGTGAATGTTTCCATCTTATGTTCAATTAAAACATGACAACAGCTAATGTTTGTGTAGTATTATTTTAAGCAGACTGTGTTTTTCTATTGTTGTGACTTACAATACGTTTAGAGTGCATTTTATGGCCAATTCATGCAAAACTCCACGTAATCCCAAAGGGTTCACATACTTTTTCTTGCAACTATAAGGCAGAGGTCCCCAACCTTTTGGGCACCAGGCACGTTACATGGAGACAGTTTTTTCCATGGATCGGAGGGGGCGTGGTTTTGTGTGCTGCCTGTATTCCGTGGGTGGGGCTTTGCTTATTTGTGCACCCCGGTTGCTGACATGACACGGCCCGGTACCGGTTCATGGACCGGAGGTTGGTGACCCCTGGTATAAGGTCTTCTGCTTTGAGCAGGGAATTGGACTACAAGACCTCAGGTTCCTTCCAGCCCCATGATTCTATGTTCTATATACTCATAATGAAGTGACTCCCTAATCTGTATTTATTTTGCATATACATTTTTAATGCAGTCAGTGTTACAGGCAACAGAAGCATACTTGAGATGCCCTATGGCCTATACTCACATGCACAGGGCCCTGGTGGGACAGGAAAAGTAGCTGTAGATGGATTACAAAGTCATTGTTTATAAACAATTATAACTGCCTAGAGTAAGCGTAATTTATGGGACCCCCTTTGCATAACTTACGTTGATATGGTCCAAAGGAGAAATGAGAGTTTGCATTAATAAAACATCAGATTTTGTACATAATTTGCAGCAACCTCATGTTGCTGCCCATTATTTCTGCTTTCTGTTGGATCTGGGGCTGTACATAGTGATTTAGTAGTTCATATATTTTACACTGCTCTGAGACTATTTTATCACCTTATGTTCCTGCATTACAATGCAAAGGGTGGAAATGAGATTTCCTTGAGTTCTTATTTCAAACCAGGGTAATTATATACTTAGAAAATCCTGATTTAAGTCTATAACTGCTTATAAAATGAAACAATAATCTTGAATACCTTGCCAATTCCATTTGGGTGGGTGTTTTTCCTCTTTTTCTACATCATCAGTAGATTGAGTTAAAAAAAAAAGACTGACATCAATCTCACTGGAAACAATAGAACTATTTGTACATGAAAAATACTACAATATTTTGTTTCTTGTAACAGTGCTAGACTTTGTTTACACTGGTGTTCCTTTAGAGCTTTTTATAAGGGTTCAAAATAAATATATAACTGAAAATATCCACAGCACACTTTTTACTTTTTACCTAGATACAAGTGAGTATATAAATACAGTACAGGAAGTCCTTAAGTAATGACTATAAGGGGCAGGCTTGTGACTGACTGAATTTATCATATCTCTTTGCAGCAGTTGTTAAGTGAATGCCATCACCATTAAGCGAACCAATGGTTAAATATGGGCTAGTTTTGCCAAAAACTGAAGTAAACACCAGTTTTCAGCAAAACTATCATAAAACACCATAGTGACTGGGGACACCTCAAATGATAATTGGAACTTCAAATCCAGGTAGTAAGTAGTCCCTGTGAGGTCTGTTGTAACTTCATATGGCCACTAAGCAACCGGTTGTAATTCAAGCACTACTTGTAGTTGAATCTAAAGATAACAAGAACTTCAAAGTTGAATGTGTAAACTATATATAATAAACCAAAAAGGTTGATAATTATTGACTAGGAGAGTGGCTAAGATTCTCAAAAATGGTATCATCACTTTGCTAAACAACCTTGTAAAACCTATGTAACAAAATGTAAAAATCACTACGAAATAGATTTGCAGTGACACATAGTTTCGGCAAATCATCTATGCTGCTTCCTTTTTTCCAGGTTGCAAGCTGCTATATAAACAAGATTTTGCAAGACGGTTAGGATTACGCTGTGTTACTTGCAATTATTGTTCTCAACTCTGTAAAAAGGGAGCATCAAAGGAACTTGATGGAGTAGTAAGAGATTTCTGTAGTGAAGAGTGTTGCAGAAAATTTCAAGACTGGTACTATAAGGTATTGCAATATTTAACAACCTTCTTTTACAATGGC